>NC_063216.1:79377352-79734090 GCF_020740725.1 Corvus hawaiiensis
CAGGAGTTTTGCAGCCCCTTCCCACCTCCCCCAGGACTTTTCCAGCCCCTTCCCGGCTCCCCCAGGACTTTTCCAGGAGTTTTCCAGCTCCTTCCCAGCTCCCTCAGGAGTTTTCCAGCCCCTTCCCAGCCACCCCAGGAGTTTTCCAGGACTTTTCCAGCCCCTTCCCACCTCCCCCAGGAGTTTTCCAGCCCCTTCCCGGCTCCCTCCGGACTTTTCCAGCCCCTTCCCGGCTCCCCCAGGACTTTTCCAGCCCCTTCCCAGGCCCAGCTCTCCAGAATTCCAGGCGGGCCTCACCAGGGCCACCAGCAGCAGACAAACCTTTGAAAACTTCGGGAAAATTCCTCCTGGATGGGGCTGCCCGGGGAAGTTTGGCATCCCCATCCCCGGAGGGATCCCCGGCCCTGTGCAGGTGGCACCTGGGGACCCAAGGGTGCCCTTGAATTCCAAGAGATTTTCCAAGGGATTTTCCAGCCTCAATTCCACCGTCCCCAGCCCCGACCCCAACCCCGTGGGGTGGCAGCAGCAGCAGCTGGCACGGCGGCACAGATGCCACCACCCCCCTGTCACCCCCCTGTCACCCATCTGTCACCCCCCCTGGCCCCGCTCCCCGGCGCATCCCGAGGCTCCGGATGGTGCCGGCCATAATCCGGGCTCGGGGCTGGGCATCGCCCAGGGGGCTGTGCCCGCTGTCCCTGCGGGCACGGGGCAGCAGCCGCCGGGTCACAGGGGGGGGTGGCCCTGAGTGGCCGGAGGCCATCGGAGTGGACAGAGCTGGACACGGACGTGGGGCGGTCCCGGAGTTTATTGCGGGGGTGGGGGGCACAGGGTGGCCCTGGGGTGGGGTTGGGGGGTCTGGGGGTGCCTGTGGGGTGGGCACAGGGTGTTTATGGGGTGGGCTCAGGGTGTCCATAGGGGCTCAGGGTGTTTATGGGGTGGGCTCAGGGTGTCCATAGGGGCTCAGGGTGTTTATGGGGTGGGCTCAGGGTGTTTATGGGGTGGGACAAAACACATGGAGGCATTCAGGGTGTCCATAGGGGCACAGGGTGTTTATGGGGTGGGCACAGGGTGTCCATAGGGGCACAGGGTGTTTATGGGGTGGGCTCAGGGTGTTTATGGGTGGGACAAGACACATGGAGGCGTTCAGGGTGTCCATAGGGGCACAGGGTGTTTATGGGGTGGGCACAGGGTGTCCATAGGGGCTCAGGGTGTTATGGGGTGGGCTCAGGGTGTTTATGGGGTGGGCTCAGGGTGTTTATGGGGTGGGCTCAGGGTGTCCATAGGGGCACAGGTGTTCATGGGGTGGGCACAGGGTGTTCATGGGGTGGGCACAGGGTGTCCTGGCACATCCCCCCACACCCCCCCTGCCCTCAGCCCCGCTGGCCTTGCCCGGCCGGGGGTGGCACTGGGGGCTGTCCCCGTGCCCCGCCGTGCCCGGCTGTCCCTGTGCCAGCAGCAGGTCCAGGTAGGCCCCGGAGATGAGATCCCGCTCCGCGATGCCCAGCTCCCGCAGCAGCTCCCGCGCCAGGCGCTGCCCGTCCTGCACGCTCTGCTCCGGCCGCAGCACCACCTGCGGCCGGCCGGGCACCCAGGGGTCACTCGGGGCTGCCCGGCGGTGCCACCCGCCCCTGGCACAGCTGCGTGCCCTCACCTCCAGCTCCAGGAAGTCCCCGAGGCCCTGCACTCGGTCCAGGTGCAACCGGGTCTGGCCCAGCAGCAGCAGGAGCCGCTCCTTGGTCACCGTGCCCAGCACGCCCAGAGACTGTGCCAGCACCGCCTGGGGGGGACAGGGGGGTGACAGGGACCCCACAGTGCCCAGGGACTGTGCCAGCACCGCCTGGGGGGGACAGGGACCCCACAGTGCCCAGGGACTGTGCCAGCACCGCCTGGGGGGGACAGGGACCCCACAGTGCCCAGGGACTGTGCCAGCACCGCCTGGGGGTGACAGGGACCCCACAGTGCCCAGGGACTGTGCCAGCACCGCCTGGGGGGGACAGGGACCCCACAGTGCCCAGGGACTGTGCCAGCACCGCCTGGGGGGGACAGGGACCCCACAGTGCCCAGGGACTGTGCCAGCACCGCCTGGGGGTGACAGGGACCCCACAGTGCCCAGGGACTGTGCCAGCACCGCCTGGGGGGGACAGGGACCCCACAGTGCCCAGGGCACCCCACAAGCCCTCAGCCCCTGCTCACCTGCAGCCCCTCGGGGTCGGCCGTGGGGGTGATGGTGAAACTGGAGAGTTTGGGGCCGGCGGCGTCGGGGCGCTCGTAGAAAATCAGCTCCCCCCGGCCGTCCTGGGGACAGCGACGGGGACAGGTGAGGCCAGGGACAGGTGAGGGACACACAAAGGGCCAGGCCCAGCCCCCGCAGCCGGCCCCTCGCAGCCCTCACCTGTGTCCGGCGCAGCTTGAGCCGCCCCCGCGGCACTCGGAAGAACGTGTCGGTCTGGAACAGCACCTGCCCGGCACCTGGGCACACCCGGGGCACCTCCTGGCCCTCACCCGTGCCCTGCCCGGCACCTGGGCACACCCCGGGCACCTCCTGCCCCTCACCCGTGCCCTGCCCCGGGGCCCGCCCCTCACCGGGACACATCCGGGGCAGCTCCTGCCCTCCATCTGTGCCCTGCCCCGGGGCCTGCCTTTCACCTGGGCACACCTGGGGCGGCTCCTGGCCCTCACCCGTGCCCTGCCCCGGCGCTGCCGCCCCAGCAGCCTGAGGGCCGCCCCGAGCACTTCTGCCCGCGCCCTCAGCCGCGCCTTCACCTCCACGTTCCGCCGCATCCCGCCGAGCGCGCCCATTGGCTGCCGCTCGCGCGTCACCTCCGCAAGCTGTCTGCTTATTGGTTCACTAAGTTGTCAATCATTACAACGCGTTGCTATTGGTCAGAAGGCTGGTCGAGCCCCGCCCCGCGGGCGGCCGCCGCCCGCCTTGGCTCAGCGGGAGCGGGTGGGGCCGACCATGGCGGCGGTGGCGGCGGGGGGCCGGGGCAGCGGCAGCGGGGACGGGGACGGGGATGTCCCCGCCGCCACCCGCCTGCAGGCCTACGCCTGGTGCCGCGAGTTCCTGGCCGGCTCCTGGAAGCTCATCGGGCCGGAGGAGTTCGGCATCTGGCCGGTCAGGTAGGAAGCGGAACCGGCGAGACGCGCCTTTCCCCCCCGCCGTGTCCGCGGTGGTCTCGTCCCGAGGCTCGGCCCCCTCCCCGTGGCTCCCAGTGGCTCCAGTCGCCCCCGGACCAGTAGCGGGGTCCTCCACCCGGTGTCCCTCCCGGTGTCCCCGCTCGCCCCTCGGACCGGTGTCCCAGTCCCCCGGTGTCCGCTGTTGCCCTCTGGACCAGTTGCCCCCGTGACCAGTAGCCCAGTGCCCGTCCCAGTGTCCCCAGTTCCCCGGACCAGTGTCCCTGTCCCCCAGTGTCCCCAGTTACCCCCAGACCAGTGTCCCTGTCCCCCAGTGTCCCCCAGTGTCCCCAGTTACCCCGGACCAGTGTCCCCCGTGTCCCCCAGTGTCCCCAGTGTCCCCAAACTAGTGTCCCCCAGTGTCCCCAGTTACCCCGGACCAGTGTCCCTATCCCCCAGTGTCCCCAGTTACCCCGGACCAGTGTCCCTGTCCCCCAGTGTCCCCAGACCAGTGTCCCCAGTTCCCTCAGACCAGTGTCCCTGTCCCCCAGTGTCCCTGTCCCTCAGTGTCCCCCAGTGTCCCCAGTTCCCCCAGACCAGTGTCCCCCAGTGTCCCCAGTACCCCCAGACCAGTGTCCCTGTCCCCCCGTGTCCCCAGACCAGTGTCCCCAGTTCCCCCAGACCAGTGTCCCTGTGCCCCAGTGTCCCCAGTTACCCCAGACCAGTGTCCGCAGTGTCCCCAGCGTCCCCAGACCAGTGTCCCTGTCCCCCCGTTTGTCCCCCCGTGTTCCCCCGTGTCCCCCCCATTCCCGGTGCCACCCCAGTGTCCCCCCGGTGCCCCCCTGACCCCCCAAACCCCACAGCGGGGGCTCAGTGACCCCTGTCCCGGCTGTGGTGTCCGGGCACACCCCGAGCGGGGCGGGTCCCTGTCCCCTTGTGCCCCCTTCCCCCGTTCCCAGTGCCACCCCGGTGCCGCCCCGGTGCCACCCCCGGTGCCACCCCGGTGCCCGGTGTGCCCCCGGTGCCCCCCTGACCCCCCAAAACCCCACAGCGGGGGGCTCAGTAACCTCCTGTACAAGTGCGCGCTGCCCGAGCACATCCCGAGCGTGGCGGACGAGCCCCGGCAGGTGCTGCTGCGCGTCTATGGGGCCATCCTACAGGTGAGGGGGCAGCGGCGCCCCGAACCCCGTAAGAACCCCATAAGAACCCCATAAGAACCCCAAGGGCACCCCAAGGGATCGGGGGTTTCCGGGTGCCTTCCCACTGGGGTGAAGGTGCTGGGTTTGGGGTGCTGGGGCCATCCTACAGGTGAGGGGGCAGCGGCGCCCCGAACCCCATAAGAACCCCATAAGAACCCCATAAGAACCCCATAAGAACCCCAAGGGCACCCCAAGGGATCGGGGATTTTCGGGTGCCTTCCCACTGGGGGTGGGGGGTGCCAGTTTTGGGATCCCAGGTTGGTGGTCCCAGTTTTGGGGTCCCGTTTTTGGGGTGCCGTTATTGGGATGCTGGGATTTGGGGGGGTTTCCGGTTTTGGGGTTGCCATTATTGGGATGCCGTTTTTGGGGTGCCGTTTTTGGGGTGCTGGTGTTTGGGCGGGGTTGCCGTTTTTGGGGTTGCCATTTTTGGGGTTCCCATTTTTGGGGTGCCGTTTCTGGGATGCTGGTGTTTAGGCGGGGTTGCCGGTTTTGGGGTGCCGTTTTTGGGGTTGCCATTATTGGGATGCCGTTTTTGGGGTGCTGGTGTTTGGGCGGGGTTGCCGTTTTTGGGGTCCCGTTTTTGGGATGCTGGTATTTGGGGGCGTTGCCGTTTTTGGGGTGCCGTTTTTGGGACGCTGGTCTTTGGGGGCAGTCCCGTTTTTGGGGTTGCCGTTTTTGGGGTGCCGGTGTTTGGGGGCAGTCCCGTTTTTGGGGTTCCCGTTTTTGGGGTCCCGTTTTTGGGACGCTGGTGTTTGGGGGCAGTCCCGTTTTTGGAGTTGCCGTTTTTGGGGGTGCCGTTTTTGGGGTGCCGGTGTTTGGGGGCAGTCCCGTTTTTGGGGTTCCCGTTTTTGGGGTCCCGTTTTTGGGACGCTGGTGTTTGGGGGTGTCCCGTTTTTGGGGTTGCCGTTTTTGGGGGTGCCGTTTTTGGGGTGCCGGTGTTTGGGGGCAGTCCCGTTTTTGGGGTTCCCGTTTTTGGGATGCCGTTTTTGGGACGCCGTTTTGGGGATGCTGGTGTTTGGGGGTGTCCCGTTTTTGGGGTGCCGTTATTGGGGTCCCGTTTTTGGGATGCTGGTATTTGGAGGCAGTCCCGTTTTTGGGGTGCCGTTTTTGGGGTTGCCGTTTTTGGGGTGCTGGTGTTTGGGGGCAGTCCCGTTTGTGGGGTTGCCGTTTTCGGGATGCTGGTATTTGGGGGTGTCCCGTTTGTGGCGTGCCGTTTTTGGGGTTGCCGTTTTTGGGTGCCGTTTTTGGGGTGCTGGTGTTTGGGGGCAGTCCCGTTTTTGGGGTTCCCGTTTTTGGGCTGCTGGTGTTTGGGGGTGTCCCGTTTTTGGGGTGCCGTTTTTGGGGTTGCCGTTTTTGGGTGCCGTTTTTGGGGTGCTGGTGTTTGGGGGCAGCCCCGTTTGTGGGGTGCCGTTTTTGGGGTGCCCCTCTCCCCCATCCCTGCCCCCCAGGGCGTGGACTCGCTGGTGCTGGAGAGCGTCATGTTCGCCATCCTGGCCGAGCGCGCGCTGGGGCCGCGCCTCTTCGGGGTGTTCCCGCAGGGCCGCCTGGAGCAGTACATCCCGGTAGGATTTGGGATCCCCTGAGCCCGGGCCACCCCAAAAAACTCCCCCCCGGGCACCCCAAAAGCTCCCCGTGTCCCCCCAGAGCCGGCGGCTGCGCACCGAGGACCTGCGGGACCCCAGCGTGTCCGGGGAGATCGCGGCCAAGATGTCGCGGTTCCACGGGATGGTGATGCCCTTCAACAAGGAGCCCAAGTGGCTTTTTGGGACCATGGAGCGGTGAGGGGACCCCAAATGCCACTGGGAGCAGGGAGTGGTGAGGGGGACCCCAAATCCCATTGGGAGAAGGGAGTGGGGGCCCCAAATCCCATTGGGAGCAGGGAGTGGTGAGGGAGACCCCAAATCCCATTGGGAGCAGTGAGGGGAACCCCAAATCCCACTGGGAGCAGGGAGGGGACCCCAAATCCCACTGGGACCATGCAGCGGTGAGGGGACCCCAATCCCAATGGGAGCAGGGAGTGGTGAGGGGAACCCCAAATGCCACTGGGAGCAGGGAGGGGAACCCCAAATCCCACTGTGAGCAGGGAGTGGTGAGGGAACCCCAAATCCCACTGGGAGCAGGGAGTGGGGGCCCCAAATGCCAGTGGGAGCCCCAAATCCCACTGGGAGCAGGGAGTGGTGAGGGGACCCCAAATCCCACTGGGAGCAGGGAGGGGAACCCCAAATCCCACTGGGAGCAGGGAGTGGGGCCCCAAATCCCACTGGGAGCAGGGAGTGGTGAGGGAGCCCCCAAATCCCACTGGGAGCAGGGAGTGGGGCCCTAAAATCCCACTGGGACCATGGAGTGGGGACCCCAAATCCCACTGGGATCCATGAGTGGGGACCCTAAATCCCACTGTGACCATGGAGTGGGGGTCCCAAATCCCACTGGGATCAGGGAGCGGGGATCCCAAATCCCACTGGGAGTAGGGAGTGGTGAGGGAGACCCCAATCCCACTGGGATCATGGAGTGGGGACCCCAAATCCCATTGTGACCATGGAGTGGGGACCCCAAATCCCATCGAGATCCAGCACCCCGGCGGTTTCCCGGCTGCTTCCCACGGAAGGGGCCGCAGAGTGTCCCCTGGGTGGCCCTGGGGTGGGCAGGGTGGCTCTGTGGGGTCTGTGCCCACGCCGTGCCCACGCCGTGCCCGCGCTGTGCCCAGGTACCTGGAGCAGATCTCGGAGCTGACATTCCCGGAGCAGGAGCGGCTGGAGAAGCTGGAGCAGCTCCGGGGTTACAACCTGGAGCAGGAGATGAGGAGCCTCAGGTGGGGTCACCTCCGTCACCGGGGACGGGCGTGGGGACACTCAGGGGACACTCGGGGGACACTCGGGGTCCCCAGGGGGCTGCGGGGCCCCAGGGCAGGGCTGCTGCGGGTTCCGCGGCTCCAGGGGCGGCTCTGTGTCCCCTGTGTCCCCCATGTCCTTGGGGTGTCCCTGCATTCCCATATCCCTGTGTCCCCCTGTGTCCCCCTGTGTCCCCCCTGTGTCCTTGGGGTGTCCCTGCATTCCCATATCCCTGTGTCCCCTGTGTCCCCCTGTGTCCTTGGGGTGTCCCTGCATTCCCATATCCCTGTGTCCCCTGTGTCCCCCTGTGTCCCCCCTGTGTCCTTGGGGTGTCCCTGCATTCCCATATCCTGTGTCCCCCTGTGTCCTTGGGGTGTCCCTGCATTCCCATATCCCTGTGTCCCCCTGTGTCCCCCTGTGTCCCCCTGTGTCCTTGGGGTGTCCCTGCATTCCCATATCCCTGTGTCCCCTGTGTCCCCCTGTGTCCTTGGGGTGTCCCTGCATTCCCATATCCCTGTGTCCCCTGTGTCCCCCTGTGTCCCCCCTGTGTCCTTGGGGTGTCCCTGCATTCCCATATCCTGTGTCCCCCTGTGTCCTTGGGGTGTCCCTGCATTCCCATATCCCTGTGTCCCCCTGTGTCCCCCTGTGTCCCCCTGTGTCCTTGGGGTGTCCCTGCATTCCCATATCCCTGTGTCCCCCTGTGTCCCCCATGTCCTTGGGGTGTCCCTGCATTCCCATATCCCTGTGTCCCCTGTGTCCCCCTGTGTCCCCCTGTGTCCTTGGGGTGTCCCTGCATTCCCATATCCCTGTGTCCCCTGTGTCCCCCATGTCCTTGGGGTGTCCCTGCATTCCCATATCCCTGTGTCCCCCTGTGTCCCCTGTGTCCCCCTGTGTCCTTGGCGTGTCCCTGCATTCCCATATCCCTGTGTCCCCTGTGTCCCCCTGTGTCCTTGGGGTGTCCCTGCATTCCCATATCCCTGTGTCCCCTGTGTCCCCCATGTCCTTGGGGTGTCCCTGCATTCCCATATCCCTGTGTCCCCCTGTGTCCCCCTGTGTCCCCCTGTGTCCTTGGGGTGTCCCTGCATTCCCATATCCCTGTGTCCCCTGTGTCCCCCATGTCCTTGGGGTGTCCCTGCATTCCCATATCCCTGTGTCCCCTGTGTCCCCCATGTCCTTGGGGTGTCCCTGCATTCCCATATCCCTGTGTCCCCCTGTGTCCCCACTGTGTCCTTGGGGTGTCCCTGCATTCCCATATCCCTGTGTCCCCCATGTCCCTGTGTCCCCCTGTGTCCCTGCATTCCCATATCCCCGTGTCCCCCTGTGTCCCCCTGTGTCCTCCCTGTGTCCCTGCATTCCCATATCCCTGTGTCCCCTGTGTCCTTGGGGTGTCTCTTCATTCCCATATCCCTGTGTCCCCCTGTGTCCCCCTGTGTCCCCCATATCCCTGTGTCCCTGCATTCCCATATCCCCGTGTCCCCCATTTCCCAGGAGTGTCCCCATATCCCTGCATCCCCCATGTCCCTGTATCTCTGGTGTCCCCCTGTCCCCAGTGTCCCTGTGTCCCCCTGTCCCTGGTGTCCCCCACATCCCCGTGTCCCCCATGTCCCTGTACCCCTGGTGTTCCCCGTGTCCCTGAATCCCTGTGTCCCATGGCCCTGGTGTCCCCCTCTCCCCGAATCCCATGTCCCCATATCCCCGTACCCCTGTGTCCCCCATGTCCCCGGGGTGTCCCCGGGGTGTCCCCAGGGTGTCCCTCTGTCCCCGGGGTGTCCCCGGGGTGTCCCCGGGGTGTCCCCCCTGTCCCCAGGGTGTCCCTCTGTCCCCGGGGTGTCCCCGGGGTGTCCCCGGGGTGTCCCCCTGTCCCCGGGGTGTCCCCGGGGTGTCCCCGGGGTGTCCCCCTGTCCCCAGGGTGTCCCCCCAGTCCCCCCCTGCCCTGTGACCCCTCTCTCTCCGTCCCTCAGGGACCTTCTGGAGTCCACCCCGTCCCCGGTGGTTTTCTGCCACAACGACGTGCAGGAGGGTGAGCGCCCCGGGGTGCCCCGATGCCCCAATCCCCCGATCCCCCAATGCCCCGATCTCCCAATCCCCCGATCCCCCGTTCCCCCGTTCCCCCAATCCCCGTTCCCCCAATCCCCCAATCCCCCGATCCCCCGTTCCCCCGTTCCCCCAATCCCCGTTCCCCCAATCCCCCAATCCCCAATCCCCCGATCCCCCAATGCCCCGATCTCCCAATCCCCCGTTCCCCCAATTCCCCGATCCCCCGTTCCCCCGTTCCCCCAATCCCCGTTCCCCCAATCCCCCAATCCCCAATCCCCCGATCCCCCAATGCCCCGATCTCCCAATCCCCCGTTCCCCCAATCCCCCGATCCCCCGTTCCCCCGTTCCCCCAATCCCCGTTCCCCCAATCCCCCAATCCCCAATCCCCGTTCCCCCAATCCCCGCTCCCAGCCCCATCCCAAATCCCGTAGGGAACATCCTGCTCCTGGCGGGCCGCGAGGGCTCCTCGGACCGGCTCATGCTCATCGACTTCGAGTACAGCAGCTACAACTACAGGTGGGGCAGCTGGGGGGTCCCTGCGGGCTTTTGGGGTCCCTGCGGGCTTTTGGGGTCCCCAGGAGGCTTTTGGGGTCCCTTGGGGTCTCTCCTGCCCCTCACATTCCCACGATCCTGCTGGGATTTGGGGCCACCCCCTCAGAAGTCCTTGGTTTTGGGAGATTTTGGGGAGGTCCCTGGGGGTGTTTTGGGGTCCCCAGGAGGGTTTTGGGGTCCCTGGGGTGTCCCTCCTGCCCCTCACAAGTCCATGATCCCACTGAGATTTGGGGCTTCACCTCTCTGCTCCGTGATCCCAATGGGGTCCCCACTCCATGACCCCAGTGGGATTTGGGGTCCCCTTTCCACACTCCCAGTAGGATTTAGGGTGGGATTTGGGGTTTCACCCCCCCCCCCCTCCACACTCCCAGCAGGATTTGGGGTGGGATTTGGGGTTTTACCTCCCCTCTCCAGGACCCCAATGGGATTTGGGGTCCCCACTCCATGATCCCAGTGGGATTTGGGCCCCGTCCCCTCTCCACACTCCCAGCAGGATTTAGGGTGGGATTTGGGGTTTTACCTCCCCTCTCCACGCTCCCAGCAGGATTTGGGGTGGGATTTGGGTCCCCCTCCCCTCTCCATGATCCCAATGGGATTTCGGGTCCCCACTCCATGATCCTGCTGGGATTTGGGGTGGGATTTGGGCCCCGTCCCCTCTCCGCGCTCCCGGTGGGGTTTGGGGTTCTCTGTGGGGTTCTCTGTGGGGCTCTCTATGGGGTTCTCTGTGGGGTTCCCTGTGGGGTTCCCTGTGGGGTTCTCTATGGGGTTCTCTATGGGGCTCTCTGTGGGGTTCTCTGTGGGGTTCCCTGTGGAGTTCTCTATGGGGTTCTCTATGGGGTTCTCTATGGGGCTCTCTGTGGGGTTCTCTGTGGGGTTCCCTGTGGGGTTCTCTGTGGGGTTCTCTGTGGGGCTCTCTGTGGGGTTCTCTATGGGGTTCTCTGTGGGGTTCCCTGTGGGGTTCTCTATGGGGTTCTCTGTGGGGTTCCCTGTGGGGCTCTCTATGGGGTTCTCTATGGGGTTCCCTGTGGGGTTCCCTGTGGGGTTCTCTATGGGGTTCCCTGTGGGGTTCTCTGTGGGGTTCCCTGTGGGGTTCCCTGTGGGGTTCCCTGTGGGGTTCTCTATGGGGTTCTCTATGGGGTTCCCTGTGGGGTTCCCTGTGGGGTTCTCTATGGGGTTCTCTATGGGGTTCTCTATGGGGCTCTCTGTGGGGTTCCCTGTGGGGTTCTCTATGGGGTTCTCTATGGGGTTCCCTGTGGGGTTCCCTGTGGGGTTCTCTATGGGGTTCTCTATGGGGTTCCCTGTGGGGTTCCCTGTGGGGTTCTCTATGGGGTTCCCTGTGGGGTTCTCTGTGGGGCTCTCTATGGGGTTCCCTGTGGGGTTCCCTGTGGGGTTCTCTATGGGGTTCTCTATGGGGTTCCCTGTGGGGTTCCCTGTGGGGTTCTCTGTGGGGTTCTCTATGGGGTTCCCTGTGGGGTTCCCTGTGGGGTTCTCTATGGGGTTCTCTATGGGGTTCCCTGTGGGGTTCCCTGTGGGGTTCTCTATGGGGTTCTCTATGGGGTTCCCTGTGGGGTTCTCTATGGGGTTCTCTATGGGGTTCCCTGTGGGGTTCCCTGTGGGGTTCTCTATGGGGTTCCCTGTGGGGTTCTCTGTGGGGCTCTCTATGGGGTTCCCTGTGGGGTTCCCTGTGGGGTTCTCTGTGGGGTCTGCACTGACGCTGCCCCCCCTCCGCAGGGGCTTTGACCTGGGCAACCATTTCTGCGAGTGGGCTTACAGCTACGGGCACGACGCGTGGCCCTTCTTCCGCGCCCAGCCCGAGCACTACCCCCAGCCGCCAGCAGCAGGTGGGCATGGCCCTGGGGCACTTTTGGGGCTCTCTGGGTCATTTTGGGGCTCTCTGGGGTCATTTTTGGGGTCTCTGGATCACTTTTTGGCCTCCTCTGGGTCATCTTTGGGATCCCCGTGCCCCTTTGGGCTCCCCCGTGCCTCTTTGGGGTCCCTGTGCCCTTTTTGGGCTCCCCATGCCCCCTTGGGGTGCCCATGTCCCTTTTGGGTGCCAGCTGTCGCTGTGTGTGCCCCTTTGGGGTCCCCGTGCCCCTTTGGGGGTCTCTGTGCCCCCTTTGGGCTCCCCGTGCCCCTTTGGGGTCCCTGTGCCCCTTTGGGGTGCCAGTTGTCGCTGTGTGTGCCCCTTTGGGGTGCCAGTTGTCGCTGTGTGTGCCCCTTTGGGGTCCCCGTGCCCCTTTGGGGTCTCTGTGCCCCCTTTGGGGTGCCCGTGCCCCTTTGGGGTGCCAGCTGTGCCCTCTCGTGCCCAGCTCCATTTCATCCGCCATTACCTGGCCGACGCGCTCGGGGGCACCGCGGGGGACACCGGGCACGGGGAGAGGGCACGGGACGGGCACCAGGAGGAGGAGGAGGAGGAGGAGAGGAGGATGCTGCTGGAGATCGAGCGGTCAGTGCCAGGGGGCACCGGGGGCACCAGGGGCACTATGGGGTCCCTGTGCCCTTATGGGGTTCCCTGTGCCCTTTTGGGGTCCCTGTGCCCATGGAGGGTTCCCCTGTGCCCTTATGGGGTTCCCTGTGCCCTTTTGGGGTCCCTGTGCCCTTATGGGGGTCCCTGTGCCCTTTTGGGGTCCCTGTGCCCTTATGGGGTCCCCTTTGCCCCTAGACCCATCCCCCCCATCCCCGTGGGTGCCTGTGGGGTGCTCACGGGGGGTTTTGGGGTGCTCACGGGGGGTTTTGGGGTCTCACAGCCCCTTTTCCCCACCCCCCCAGCTTCGCCCTGGCCTCCCACTTCTTCTGGGGCCTGTGGTCCATCGTGCAGGCCAAGATCTCCACCATCCCCCTTCGGGTACCCTGGTGAGCGCTTTTGGGGTGCCCCCCGTGCCCCCCTTCAGCCGCGGGGCTCTGGGGTCTGCACAAACCCCTTTTATCCCCCCTTTTCCCCTCCTTTTTTCCCCTTTTTTTCCCTTTTTATTCCCCCCTTTTTTCCCCCCTTTTTCCCCCTTTTATTCCCCTTTATTCCTCCTTTTATTCCCCCCTTTTTCCTCCCTTTTTCTCCCCTTTTTCCCCCCCTTTTTCCCCTATTTTTTCCCCCTTTTATTCCCCCTTTAATTTCCCTCTTTATTCCCCCTCTTTTCCCTCCTTTTATTCCCTTTTACTCCCCCCCCTTTTTCCCCTTTTCTTCCCCGCTTTTTCCCCTTTTTATTCCCCCTTTTCTTCCCCCTTTAATTTCCCTTTTTATTCCCCCTTTTTCCCCTCTTTTCTCTCCTTTTATTCCCCTTTTATTCCCCCTTTTATTCCCCCTTTTATTCCCCCCTTTTATTCCCCCTTTAATTCCCCCTTTAATTCCCCCTTTAATTTCCCCTCTTTTCCCCTCTTTTTTTTTCCCCCTCTTTTCCCCCTCTTTTCCCCCCTTTTTCCCCCCCCTTTTCCCCCCCTTTTCCCCCCCTTTTCCCCCTTTTCTTCCCCCTTTTTTCCCCCTTTTTTCCCCCCTTTTCCCCCCTTTTCCCCCCCCTTTCCCCCCCTTTTTCCCCCCCTTTTCCCCCTTTTCCCCCCTTTTTCCCCTCTTATTCCCTCTTTTATTCCCTTTTTTCCCCCTTTTTATTTCCCCTTTTTCCCCCTTTTATTCCCCCTTTTATTTCCTCTCTTTTCCCCCTCTTTCCCCCTCTTTTCCCCCCTTTTATTCCCTTTTATCCCCCTTTTTTCCCCCTTTTATCCCCTTTTTCCTCATTTCCCCCCTTTTTTCCCCAGGACTACGCCCAGAGCCGTTTCCAGGGCCTATTTCCAGCACAAGGCCCGCTGCTCCTGAGGGGACCCCAAATCCTGACCCCCCCCCGGCACCCCCAAACCCCCCAGGACCCCCCCCCCCCCCAGCATTTTGGGGCGGGTTTGGGGCTGTTAAAAGGCTTTGGGGGGGTTCTGACGGTTTTGGGGCGTTGATAACGGTTTGGGGGGGGCTGTAACAGTTTTGGGGGGCCCCACAAGGGGTTGGGGGGGGGCTGAGACCCCCCCCGCACCCCAAGGTTCTGCGGCAGAGGTGGGTGAGGACCCCGGGAAGGGCTGTGGGATATGGGGGACCCCCCCAATCCCCACCCCTGGCCAGTAACGGGGCTTTGGGGCGCGGCTTTGGGGTTTCGGGGTGCCCCTGGGGGGTGTGGGGCGGTGGGGGGGACCCCCTGTTTGTACCTCATTCCCCCCTCCCCCCCCCCCCCGCGCCCCCCGCCCGGGGTTTTGGGGTCGGGGGGGTTCCCGTGGCCCCCCCAGGTTCGACAGCGGAACGTAAAAACCCAGACCAATAAAGCCGCGCTGGGGGCCGGCGCCGGAGTGCTCCTTCCTAATCCCGCCCCAAATCCCACCCCAAATCCACCTCCTCCAATTCCCCGCTTCCCAAATCCCACCCCAAAATCCCGCCCCAA
This sequence comes from Corvus hawaiiensis, assembly GCF_020740725.1. NCBI lineage: Eukaryota > Metazoa > Chordata > Aves > Passeriformes > Corvidae > Corvus > Corvus hawaiiensis. The sequence continues at coordinate 79,391,495 of NC_063216.1, forward strand.
ACCCCACCCCAAAATCCCGCCTCCAAATTCCACCCCCAAAATCCCGCCCCAAATCCCACCCCCTCCAATTCCCCCCTCCCCCAAATCCTGCTCACCCCCAAATCCCACCCCGACAATCCCGCCCCAAATCCCACCCCTCAAATTCCCCCTTCCCCAAATCCCGCCCCAAATCCCACCCCAAATCCACCTCCTCCAATTCCCCCCTTCCCAAATCCCACCCCAAATCCCACCCCTCCAATTCCCCCCACCCCAAAATCCCGCCCCAAATCCCACCCCAAATCCCACCCCTCCAATTCCCCCCTTCCCAAACCCCACCCCAAAATCCCGCCCCAAATCCCACTCCTCCAATTCCCCCCTCCCCCAAATCCCACCCCAAATCCCACCCCTCCAATTCCCCCCTTCCCAAACCCCACCCCAAAATCCCGCCCCAAATCCCACCCCTCCAATTCCCCCCACCCCAAATCCCACCCCAAATCCCACCCCAAATCCCACCCCTCCAATTCCCCCCTTCCCAAACCCCACCCCAAAATCCCGCCCCAAATCCCACTCCTCCAATTCCCCCCTCCCCCAAATCCCACCCCTCCAATTCCCCCCTCCCCAAATCCTGCTCACCCCAAATCCCACCCCGACAATCCCGCCCCAAATCCCCCCCTCCCCAAATCCCCCCCTCCACAAATCCCCCCTCCCCAAATCCCACCCCCAAATCCCCCTTCCCCAAATCCAACCCCAAATCCCCCCCTCCCCAAATCCCAACCCTAAATCCCACCCCCAAATCCCCCCCTCCCCAAATCCCACCCCGAAATTCCCCCCTTCCCCAAATCCCACCCCCAGAATCCCCCCTCCCCAAATCCCCTCCTCTCCCTCCCCCTCCCCAAATCCAGCCCCCCTTTTCCGGCCCCCCCGGTCGCCGTCGGGCGGAGGGAGGGGACAAGGGGCACGTGGGGTGACGGGGGCTGGGGGGGAAGGGGGTTATTTGGGGTGGGGGGTCCGGGGTGCTGGAGACCCCTCCCGATGCCCCTTCAGGGGTGTGGGCAGGGCACGGGCAGGGCACGGGCAGGGGACAGCCGGGGCACCGGGCAGGTGACAGGGCACGGGCAGGGCACGGGGCAGGGGACAGGCAGGGCACGGGCACCGGGACAGCGGCCACTGCCCCGCCCTGCCCCGGGCACGGACACCCGGAGGCCGCGGGTCCCTGTCCCGGGTCCGTGTCCCTGTCCCGGATCCGTCTCGTTGTCCCGGGTCTGTGTCCCTGTCCCGGGTCCATGTCCCTGTCCCTGTCCCTGATGCGGGTCCCTGTCCCGGGGATGTGTGTCCCTGTCCTGGCTGTGTGTCGCTGTCCCGGGTCCGTGTCGCTGTCCCGGGTCCGTGTCCCTGTCCCGGGTCCGTGTCGCTGTCCCGGGTCCGTGTCCCTGTCCCTGATGCGGGTCCGTGTCCCTGTCCCTGTCCCGGGTCCGTGTCCCTGTCCCTGTCCCGGGTCCGTGTCGCTGTCCCGGGTCCGTGTCCCTGTCCCTGATGCGGGTCCGTGTCCCTGTCCCTGTCCCGGGTCCGTGTCGCTGTCCCGGGTCCGTGTCCCTGTCCCTGATGCGGGTCCGTGTCCCTGTCCCTGTCCCGGGTCCGTGTCGCTGTCCCGGGTCCGTGTCCCTGTCCCTGATGCGGGTCCCTGTCCCGGGTCCGTGTCCCTGTCCCGGGTCCGTGTCGCTGTCCCGGGTCCGTGTCCCTGTCCCTGTCCCGGGTCCGTGTCCCTGTCCCGGGTCCGTGTCCCTGTCCCGGGTCTGTGTCCCTGTCCCGGGTCCATGTCCCTGTCCCTGTCCCTGATGCGGGTCCCTGTCCCGGGGATGTGTGTCCCTGTCCTGGCTGTGTGTCGCTGTCCCGGCTCCGTGTCGCTGTCCCGGGTCCGTGTCCCTGTCCCGGATCCGTCTCATTGTCCCGGGTCCGTGTCCCTGTCCCGGATCCGTCTCATTGTCCCGGGTCCGTGTCGCTGTCCCGGGTCCGTGTCCCTGTCCCTGATGCGGGTCCGTGTCCCTGTCCCTGTCCCGGGTCCGTGTCGCTGTCCCGGGTCCATGTCCCTGTCCCTGATGCGGGTCCCTGTCCCGGGTCCGTGTCCCTGTCCCTGATGCGGGTCCTTGTCCCGGGATGTGGATCCCCCCGAGGATGTCGGGATCCTCCCGGGAATGCCACTCTCCCCCGGGATGACGGGGGGTGATGGTGTCCCCGGTGTCCCCGCGGGGTGACGCTCCTTGGCGCGGGGTGTCGGTGTCCCCCCACTCCCGGGGATGCCCGATCCGGCCCGGGATGTCGATCCCTGTCCCGGGATGGGAACCCCCCGGGATTGCCGGTCCCGTGCGGGATGTGGGACCCCCGGGGATGTCGGGATCCCTGTCCGGGGGTGGCCGGTCCTTGTCCCGACACGTCGGTGTCCCCCGGCCCGGGCTGGCCGGTCCTGTCCCGGGATGTCGCTTTCCCCCGGGATACCGCTCCGTATCCCGGGATCCGAGTCCCGCCCCGGGATCTGGGTCCCCCCGGGATGTCGCGGGCCCTGTCCCGGGGATGCCGCCGCCCGTCCCGGTCTGTCGGGGTCCCCCCCGGTGTCGCGGTCCCCCCGGGGGCGGAGCGGCGCCGCTGCCACTCGGGGCCCGCCCGCCGCCGGTGTCCGGTTACCGGCTGGCGGCTGCCGGGGCCGCAGGAGCTGCCGTCCCGCGGAGCCGCCGCCCCCGCGCCCCCCACGCAGGTACCGGGGCTGGGGAGGGGGCGCGCACGGGGATCCCCGGGGGGACCCCCGGCCACGCGGCGGGGCGGGGAGCGCTGGGGCACCCCCGCTACCGGGAACCCCCCCCCGTCCCTCCCCGTCGCGTCGCCCCCGGTGCCGGGTCCCACGCGCGTCCGTGGGGAGCGACCCCCGCGCCCCCCGCCCCGCCGCGAGACCGGGGGTCCCCTCCGGGCGTCCCCTCGGGGGTGCCGGCCCTGGAGCCGCGGTGACCTTGGGCGGGGCGGGACAGCGGGGGGGCACCGGGGGAGTGTCCGCGGGGGACGGAGCCACCCGGGGGAGGGACACGCGGGGGTGCGGGGGCACGGCCTGAGGGATGGGCTGGGCAAGGACGGGATGGGCAGTGCCGGGCCGGGCTGTGCCAGCCGTGCCACGGTGCCACGGTGCCACGGTGCCACGCCAAGATGCGCCCCGCAGGGTGATGGCACACACGGGTGGGGATGTGGGTTAACGCCCCGGTGTGCCGAGCCGTGCCGTGCCATCGGTGCCATGCCAGGCCGAGTGACGCAGTGGGGTGCCGTGGGGCGCAGTGGGGTGATGCCACGAGGTGCAGCGGGCACCACAAGCCCGCTGTGATCGAGTCCTGCCAAGCCGTGGCCGTCACCCTCAGCCCAAGGCCACCCGTGGGAAAGGCCCCCCTGAGGTCCCCCGTGTTGGGCACGGGAAGGTCACTCCCACCCTCACTCCCACCCGAGGCCGGGGCTCCGCAGCCCCCGTGGGCTTGGCACTGGCTGTGCCCACCCTGGGGGGATCCCAGAGCCGTGGGCCACCCCCGGAGCGGGGGCAGGGGGTTCCCAGGGACCCCCGGCTCTGCCAGCCCCGTGGTGACACCGTGGCTTTGCGGCAGCCCGGGGACCCCCGGCTGTGTCCGTGCCGCCTCTCCCGCGTTCCCGCAGGGGACACCGGGGACAGCGTGTGCCAGGGCAGGGGACAGCGTGTGCCACGTGCGGGGGCAGCTGCTGGGGCTGGGGTGTCCTCGCCGATGTCCCCTCTGCGGCCGGCGCTGGCCGTGGTGACAGCGCTGACCCTTCCCTCAGTGGGCACCGGGCCAGCGCCATGTGACGCCGCGGTGACACCGCCGTGGCACGGGCTGGGAGCTCCCGCGGCCTCCGCCGGGCCGGCACCGCCCCCGGGTGACACCGGGGGAGGGGCACCCACTGCCCCCTCCCTGTGCCGCCCTCCCGGGGTCCCCCGTCCATCCCGGGCAGCGCTTTCCGGGGGTGGCCGTCCCCGTGCCCATCGCCCCGGTGTCCCCCCGCAGGTGCCACCGGCAGGTCGCCAGGATGGCGGAGGCTCACCAGGCCGTGGCCTTCCAGTTCACGGTCACCCCCGAGGGCTTGGACTTCCACCTGAGCCGCGAGGCCGTGCGCCAGCTCTACCTGGCCGCCGTCCACTCGTGGAAAAAACGCTTGGTCCGCGCCAAGGTGGGCTCGGCCACCTCCGTCCCCTCCCCTGCCGGCCCCCTGGCACCCCGCTGACCCCGCTGTGCCCACAGAACAGCTTCCTGAGCGGCGTGTACCCCGCGTCGCCCTCCAGCTGGATGGTGGTGGTGATGGCCACCGCCGGCTCCTGCTACTGCCAGGTGGATCCATCCCTGGGGCTCATCGCCCGCATCCAGCACTGCCTGCCCCGCAGGTGAGCGCTGGCGACACGGCCCCGGCCTCCGGGATGGGCCCACCTGTGGGCAGCGGTCCCACAGCACGGGGATGGGCCACCGGCCACCTCCTGCTGCGGAGACAAGCCCCACAGCCCCACCTGCGCTGTCCCGTGGAGAGACACCAAACCCCAGCGTGGCCACGGGCACCTGTGGCAACCCTGGGGGTCCCACCCTACACATCCGTGGGGATGTCGCCTGGGGGTCACGCTCCATGGGGACAGCCCCACCTGGGGACATCTCTGGGGATCCCATTCCTCCCATCCCGCACCCCTCACGCCGTGTCCCCCCCGTGTGTCCCCAGCGAGGCGCTGACCCCCCAGGCCCAGACCGTGGTCAGCACGGTGCTGTTCTCCACGGGGGCGTGGCTGGCGGCCGTGCTGCTCTTCCGGAGGGTGCTCCGGCTGCTGCTGTCCTACCACGGGTGGATGTTCGAGCCCCACGGACACATGAGCCGTAGCACCCGCCTCTGGGTGGTGAGTGGCACCCGCGCAGGGGGCACGGGGACGTGTGGGGGCTGTGGGAGCCTCGGGAGATGGGGGTGTGGAGGCCATGGGTGCTTTGGGAGATGTGGGAGCCTCAGGAGCTTTGGGAGCCGTGGGAGCTTTGGGAGCTGTGGGAGCTTTGGGAGCTGTGGGAGCTTCGGGAGCTTTGGGAGCTGTGGGAGCTTTGGGAGCTTTGGGAGCTGTGGGAACTTTGGGAGCTTTGGGAGCTTTGGGAGCTGTGGGAGCTTTGGGAGCTGTGGGAGCTTCGGGAGCTTTGGGAGCCTCGGGAGCTTTGGGAGCTTCGGGAGCTTTGGGAGCTGTGGGAACTTTGGGAGCTTTGGGAGCTTCGGGAGCTTTGGGAGCTGTGGGAACTTTGGGAGCTGTGGGAGCTTCGGGAGCTTTGGGAGCTGTGGGAGCCTTGGGAGCTTTGGGAGCTGTGGGAGCTTTGGGAGTTGTAGGAGACTTGGGAGCTTTGGGAGCTTTGGGAGCTGTGGGAGCTTCGGGAGCTGTGGGAGCTTTGGGAGCTTTGGGAGCTTCGGGAGCTGTGGGAGCTGTGGGAGCTGTGGGAGCTGTGGGAGCTTCGGGAGCTGTGGGAGCTGTGGGAGCCTTGGGAGATGTGGGAGCTTCAGGAGCTGTGGGAGTCTTGGGAGCTGTGGGAGCTTTGGGAGTTGTAGGAACTTTGGGAGCTGTGGGAGCTTTGGGAGCTCTGGGAGCCTTGCGAGATGTGGGAGCTTTGGAAGCTTTTGGAGGCATGAGTTCTATCAGAGCTGTGGGAGCTTTGGGAGCTGTGGGAGCTTTGGGAGCTGTGGGAGCCTTGGGAGCTGTGGGAGCTGTGGAAGCTTTTGGAGACATGAGTTCCATCAGAGCTGTGGGAGCTGTGGGAGCTTTGGGAGCTGTGGGAGCCTTGGGGGCCATGGGAGTTGTAGGGACTTTGAATGCCGTGGATGCCGTGGGAGCTGTGAGCGCCATGGGAGCTTTGAGAGCTGTGGGAGCCATGGGAGCCGTGGGAGTTTTGAGTGCCATGGGAGCCGTGGATGCCATGGGAGTTGTGGGTGCTGCTGGAGCTTTGGGAGCTGAGGGTGCTCGGAGTTCTTTGAGATCCGTGGGATCCATCCCTCCTCCTCCTCCTCCCCCCCCAGGCGGTGATGAAGATCATGTCCATCCGCAAGCCCCTCCTCTACAGCTTCCAGAGCTCCCTCCCCAAGCTGCCCGTGCCCCCCGTGAAAGCCACCGTTGCCCGGGTACGCCATCCCCGTGGAGCTGGGGGGGTCCCCGGGGGGTGACAGGGACAGGGACAGGACACGCCGTGTCCCCTCCCCGCAGTACCTGGAGTCGGTGCGGCCGCTCCTGGACGACGAGAAATACCGGGAGATGGAGGTGCTGGCCAAGGAGTTCCAGGAGAAGACGGCGCCGCGGCTCCAGCGGTACCTGCGCCTCAAATCCTGGTGGACAACCAACTACGTGAGTGTGGGGTCACCCGGGGCACAGCGGGGACCCCCCGCAGCCCTTGGGGTGGTGGCCTTGGAACTGGTGTCCCCCCCCCGGCAGCATGGGGAGGGATTTGGGATCTCCTGGGTGTCCTGGCTGGAGCAGTAGGGACAGGGGGTTCTGTACCCCTGCCACTGTCCCTGTCTCCTGTCCCCATCCCTATTGCTGTCCCTTTCACCTATCCCTTCTCCCTGTCTCCTGTCCTTGTCCCTGACTCCTAACCCTTGTCCCTGTCGCCCATTTCTGTTCCCTGTCCCCATCCCTGTCCTTGTCTCCTCCTCCTGTCTCCTGTCCTTGTCCCTGTCCCCTCTCCCTGACCCCATTCCTGTCCCCTCTTCCTATCCCTGTCCCCATCCCCACTCCCGTTCCTTTCACTTGTCCCCTATCCCTGCCCCTCATCCCTGTCTCCTGTCCCCGTTCCTTGTCTCCATTCCTGTTCCTGCCCGTGTGCCCCTTCCTTGTCCCTGTCCCCATCCCTGTCCCCTTTTCCTGTCCCTGTCCCCATCCCTGTCCCCTATCCCATGTCCCCCTCCCGGTCGCTTTTCCCTGTTCCCTATCTCCATCCCCGTCCCTGTGCTCTCTTCCTCCCCCTGTCCCCGTCCCCATCCCCTGTCCCCGTCCCCTGTTCCCCGTCCCCATCCCCTGTTCCCCGTCCCCATTCCCTGTCCCCGTCCCCGTCCCCATTCCCTGTCCCCGTCCCCGTCCCCTGTCTCCTGTCCCCTGTCCCCGTCCCCGTCCCTGTCCCCGTCCCCATCCTCTGTCCCCGTCCCCGTCCCCTGTCCCCGTCCCTGTCCCCATCCCCCGTCCCTGTCCCCGTCCCCTGTCCCCGTCCCCGTCCCCGTCCCCGTCCCCGCAGGTCAGTGACTGGTGGGAGGAGTACGTTTACCTGCGCGGCCGCAGCCCCCTCATGGTCAACAGCAACTACTACGCCATGGTAAGGGGGTGGTGGGGGACCCCCAAACCCCCCCGGGGACCCCGCGGCATCACCCGCGACACGTCCCCTGTCCCTGTGGCCAGGATTTCCTGTACGTGATCCCCAGCCCCATCCAGGCTGCGCGGGCGGCCAACGTGGTGCACTCGATCCTGCTCTACCGGCGGCGGCTGGACCGGGGCGAGATCCCCCCGGTGAGGGGGTTTGGGGGGGCCGGGGGGGTCCAGGGGCTTCTCATGGGGCTGGGGGTCCCGGGGGGAGTGGGGTGAACGTGGTCCTGCTGTGCGGGCAGCAGCCGGACAGGGGGGAGAGCCCCCCGGGGAGGGGGTTTGGGGGGTCCAGGAGATCCCACGGGGATGGGGGGGCTGAGAGGTCTGGGGGGTCCCGTGGGACTGGAAGGTCCTGGGGGTCCCGTGGGGCTGAGGGAGCTACGGGGGTTCCATGGGTTTGGGGGGGTCCCATGGGTTTGGGGATCCTGAGGGTCCCATGGGGCTGAGGGGGCTGAGAGGTCTGGGTGGTCCCATGGGGTTGGGGGTCCTGGGGGTCCCGTGGGGCTGAGGGAGCTGTGGGGGTTCCATGGGTTTGGGGGGGTTCCCGTGGGGTTTGGGATCCTGGGGGTCCCCCGTGGGGCTGAGGGCTCTTGGGGGGGGGGGGGGGGGGGGGGGGGGAGTCCCGTGGATTTTGGGGGTTCTGGGAGAGCAGGGAGAGCTCAGTGGGACAGAACCCGCGGGGTGTCCCCGTGGGGCTGGCGGGGGGCCGGATTGGGGTGGTTGTAGGGACAGAGATGGGGACACAGACCCCCTCCCCATCTCCCCCCCCCCCAGATGATGGCGCTGGGCGTTGTCCCCATGTGCTCATACCAGTCGGAGCGGATGTTCAACACCACCCGCATCCCGGGAAAAGAGACGGGTACGGGGCGGCGGGGAGGTGACCCCGCTGCCGGGGGGCCACGCCGGGGGTCCCCGCCGCCGTGACCCCCCCGGTGCCCCCCAGACACGCTGCTGCACCTGGCGAACAGCAAGCACCTGGCCGTGTACCACAAGGGCCGCTACTACAAGGTGTGGTTCTACCACGGCGGGCAGCTGCTGACCCCCGCCGACCTGGAGATGCAATTCCAGAGGATCCTGGATGACCCCTCGCCCCCCCAGGCCGGGGAGGAGCGGCTGGCGGCGCTCACGGCCGGGGACAGGTGGGGAGGGGGGGGGGGGGTACTGGGAATGCTGGGAGTAATGGGGATGGTGGGCGCCTGGGAACTGCGGGAATGATGGGGATACTGGGGATACTGGGGTTACTGGGGTTACTGGGAACTCCGGGAGTAATGGGGATGATGGGGATGGTGGGCGCCTGGGAACTCTGGGAATGATGGGGATCCTGGGGATACTGGGGTTACTGGGAACTCCAGGAATAATGGGGATGGTGGGTGCCTGGGAACTGCAGGAATGATGGGGATGATGGGGATACTGGGGTTACTGGGAACTCCAGGAATAATGGGGATGGTGGGCGCCTGGGAACTGGGGGAATAATGGGGATGATGGGGATACTGGGGTTACTGGGAACTCCGAGAATGATGGGGATGGTGGGCACCTGGGAGCTCTGGGAATAATGGGGATACTGGGGATACTGGGCACCCAGGAACTCCGGGAGTAATGGGAGTGATGGGGATGGTGGGCACCTGGGAGTGCCAGGAATGATGGGGATACTGGGGATACTGGAGACACTGGGAACTCTGGGAGTAATGGGGATGATGGGCACCTGGGAGCTCCAGGAACACAGAGGATAATGGGAATAATGGGAATAATGGGGATACTGGGAATACTGGAAACACTGGGCACCTGGGAACTCTGGGAACACAGGGAATGGCCATACTGGGAATACTGGGGATACTGGGCACCTGAGAACTCCAGGAACACCGGGACCAATGGGAATAATGGGGATACTGGGATTACTGGTGACACTGGGCCCCTGGGAACTCCGGAAACACAGGAAATGGCCATACTGGGAATACTGGGGATACTGGGCACCTGGGAACTCCGGGAACACCGAGGATAATGGGAATAATGGGGATACTGGGAGTACTGGAGACACTGGGCACCTGGGACTTCTGGGAATAATGGGGATACTGGGGATACTGGAGACACTGGGCCCCTGGGAACACAGGGAATAACAGGAGCAATGGCCGTACTGGGGATACTGGGCACCTGAGAACTCCAGGAACACCGAGGATAATGGTGATAATGGGGATACTGGGAATACTGGAAACACTGGGCACCTGGGAACTCCAGGAACACATGGAATGGCCATACTGGGAATAATGGGGATACTGGGGATGCTGGAGACACTGGGCACCTGGGACTTCTGGGAACACTGGGAATAATGGGGATACTGGGGATACTGGGCACACTGGAAACACCAGGCACCTGGGAACTCTGGGAGCAATGGCCATACTGGGAATACTGGACACCCTGGCCACCCGGCAGCCCTGGGAGCACTGGGGCCGCTGGGTCCTGAGGGTGTCCTGTCCCCAGCGGGCACAGGGACGCACCCTGGGGTCCCCCATGGCTGCGGGGTTCGGGGGGGCCACCGATGGCTCCGGTGCCACCCGTGGGGCCCTTGTGGGGTCTGGGGGTGCCGGGTGCCCCCCACGCTGACCGAAGGTGCCCAGGGTGCCGTGGGCCGAGGCGCGGGCGCGGTTCTTCAGCCGGGGCCCCAACAAGGTGGCCCTGGACGCCATCGAGCGCGCGGCCTTCTTCCTGACGCTGGACGAGGACGAGCACGGCCACGAGCCCGCGCGGCCCGGCTGCATGGACGCCTACGCCAAGTCCCTGCTGCACGGCCGCTGCTACGACCGGTGAGCGCCCCAAAGCACCCCAAAGCACCCCAAAGCACCCCAAAATCCCCACCCAACCCAGTCCCTGCTGCACGGCCGCTGCTACGACCGGTGAGCGCCCCAAAGCACCCCAAAGCACCCCAAAGCACCCCAAAATCCCCACCCAGCCCAGTCCCTGCTGCACGGCCGCTGCTACGACCGGTGAGCGCCCCAAAGCACCCCAAAGCACCCCAAAGCACCCCAAAATCCCCACCCAGCCCAGTCCCTGCTGCACGGCCGCTGCTACGACCGGTGAGCGCCCCAAAGCACCCCAAAGCACCCCAAAACACCCCAAAATCCCCGCCCAGCCCAGTCCCTGCTGCACGGCCGCTGCTACGACCGGTGAGCGCCCCAAAGCACCCCAAAGCACCCCAAAGCACCCCAAAATCCCCACCCAGCCCAGTCCCTGCTGCACGGCCGCTGCTACGGCCGGTGGGCGCCCCAAAGCACCCCAAAGCACCCCAAAGCACCCCAAAATCCCCGCCCAGCCCAGTCCCTGCTGCACGGGCCGCTGCTACGACCGGTGCGCGCCCCAAAACCCCCCCGGACCCCAAAACCTTCCCCCCAGCACCCACAGACACCCCCAGACTCCCAAACCCCCACCCAGCCCAGTCCCTGCTGCACGGCCGCTGCTACGGCCGGTGAGCGCCCCAAAGCGCCCCAAAGCACCCCAGAACACCCCAAAGCACCCCAAAACGCCCCAAAGCACCCCAAAACCCCCACCCAACCCAGTCCCTGCTGCACGGCCGCTGCTACGACCGGTGAGCGCCCCAAAGCACCCTAAAACACCCCAAAGCACCCCAAAACCCCCAAAGCGCCCCAAAACACCCCAAAGCACCCCAAAGCACCCCGAAACCTCTGAACCGCGCCCCCGCACCCCAAAACCCCCAAAAACATCCCAAAACCCCCACCCAGCCCAGTCCCTGCTTCACGGCCACTCCTACGACCAGTGGGTACCCCAAACCCCTCCCACATCCCCCAATATCTCCCAAAATCCCCAACCCAGTGCCCCAAACCCCTCCCACATCCCCCAATATCCCCCAAAACCCCCAACCCAGTGCCCCAAACCCCTCCCACATCCCCCAATATCCCCCAAAACCCCCAACCCAGTGCCCCAAACCCCTCCCACATCCCCCAAAGTCCCCAACCCAGCACCCCAAAACTCTCCCAGATCCCCCAAAGTCCCCAACCCAGCACCCCAAACCCCTCCCACATCCCCCAATATCCCCCAAAATCCCCAACCTCCCCCCTAAAGGCCCCACCTGCCCCCTCAACCCCCTCCCCCTCCCCTGCCAGCCCCCCAAATCCCCCCCCAGTGCCCCCTGCCCTCCCGCCCCCGGTACCCTCTGCCCCCCAGTGCCCCCCAGTGCCCCCCAAGCGCCCCGAACCCCCCGTGCCGCCCCCCAGCTGGTTCGACAAGTCCTTCACGCTGGTGGTCTACAAGAACGGCAAGGTCGGTGCCAACGCCGAGCACTCCTGGGCCGACGCCCCCATCGTGGGGCACCTCTGGGAGGTACCGGGGGCACCCCGGGGCGGGGACATCGCCATGGGGCATCCCTGGGGTGGGGACATCGCCATGGGGCACCTCCGGGGTGGGGACATCGCCATGGGGCACCCCTGGGGCGGGGACACCCCCATGGGGCACCCTTAGGGTGGGGACATCGCCATGGGGCATCCCTGGGGCGGGGACATCGCCATGGGGCACCTCCGGGGAGGGGACATCGCCATGGGGCACCCTTAGGGTGGGGACACCCCCATGGGGCACCCCTGGGGCGGGGACATCGCCATGGGGCACCCCCGGGGTGGGGACACCCCCATGGGGCACCCCGGGGTGGGGACATCGCCATGGGGCACCTCCGGGGTGGGGACATCGCCATGGGGCACCCTTAGGGTGGGGACACCCCCATGGGGCACCCCGGGGTGGGGACATCGCCATGGGGCACCCTTAGGGCGGGGACATCGCCATGGGGCACCTCCGGGGTGGGGACATCGCCATGGGGCACCCTTAGGGTGGGGACATCGCCATGGGGCACCCCCGGGGTGGGGACACCCCCATGGGGCACCCCGGGGTGGGGACATCGCCATGGGGCACCCCCGGGGAGGGGACATCGCCATGGGGCACCCTTAGGGCGGGGACATCGCCATGGGGCACCCCTGGGGCGGGGACACCCCCATGGGGCACCCCGGGGTGGGGACACCCCCATGGGGCACCCTTAGGGTGGGGACATCGCCATGGGGCACCCTTGGGGCAGGGACATCGCCATGGGGCACCTCCGGGGTGGGGACATCGCCATGGGGCACCCTTAGGGCGGGGACATCGCCATGGGGCACCTCCGGGGTGGGGACATCGCCATGGGGCACCCTTAGGGTGGGGACATCGCCATGGGGCACCCCCGGGGTGGGGACACCCCCATGGGGCACCCCGGGGTGGGGACATCGCCATGGGGCACCCCCGGGGAGGGGACATCGCCATGGGGCACCCTTAGGGTGGGGACATCGCCATGGGGCACCCTTAGGGTGGGGACACCCCCATGGGGCACCCTTAGGGCTGGGGATGCCCGGGCTGGGGACCCCCACTTGGGCACCCCCAGTTTGGGAACCTCAGCTGGGGACCCCTATGGGGCACCCCAAGACTGGGGACCCCCACTTGGGCACCCCCATTTGGGACCCCTCTGCTGGGGGATGTGGGGTGAGGGGGGTGAATGGGGAGGGCTCAGGGGGACTCGGGATTCTGGGGGGGGCCATGGGGGCTTGGAATTGGGGGGCTGGGGGTGTTCAGGGGGGGAATTGGGGGGCCATGGAATCGGGGGCTATGGGGTCTTGGGGATTTGGGGTTGGGGGAGCCCAGGAGTGGTGGGGTCATGGAATTAGGGGTCTGGGGGGGCCAGGGAATTGGGGGTCGGGGGATTTGGGGTTGGGGAGTCATGGAATTGGAGGCCGAGGGGCTTGGGGGTTCGGGGGGGTTGTGGAATTTGAGGTCCGGGAACCATGGAACTGGGGGGTTGGGGAGCCAGGGGGTTTAGGGGTTTGGGGGGCCAAGGGGTAGGGGGGGGTCATGGAATTGGGGGGTTGAGGGTCCTGGGGATTTGGGGTCTGGGGGAGCCATGGAATTGGGGGGTTGAGGGTCCTGGGGATTTGGGGTCTGGGGGAGTCACGGAATTGGGGCTCTGGGGGTTTTGGGGCCCCGGGGGTCGCTACCCTCGCCCCAATGTCCCCTGTCCCCCCCCCCCCCCCCCCCCCCCCCCAGTTCACGCTGGCGACGGACAAGTTCCAGCTGGGCTACACCGAGGGGGGGCACTGCAAGGGGGACCCCAACCGGCAGCTGGGCCCCCCCCAGCGCCTGCGGTGGGACATCCCCCCCGAGGTGGGTGACAGGCGGGCCGGGCTGGGCACAGGGCTGGGCACAGGGCTGGGGACAGCCACGGGTGACCGTGCCGTGCCATGCCGTGCCGTGCGGTGTCCCCAGGGTGTCACAGCTATCAAGGGGTCACTGCGGGTGGCGTGGGCACAGGCGTGGGCGCAGGTGAGGGCACAGGTGAGGTTGCCATGCCATGCCGTGCCGTGCCATGCGGTGTCCCCAGGGTGTCGGGGCCATCGAGGCGTCGCTGCGGGTGGCACAGGTGTGGGCGCAGGTGAGGGCACAGGTGACGGTGCCATGCCGTGCCATGCCGTGCGCTGTCCCCAGGCCGTGGCGGCCATCGAGGCGTCGCTGCGGGTGGCGCGGGCGCTGGCTGAGGACGTGGATTTCTGCTGCTTCCCGTTCTCCACCTTCGGCAAGGGGCTCATCAAGCGCTGCCGCACCAGCCCCGACGCCTTCATCCAGATCGCCCTGCAGCTCGCCCACTTCCGCGTGAGCCCCGAGAGCGGGCACGGGACGGGAACGGGGCCGGGCTGGGGTGGGGTGGGACAGGATGGGAACGGGGCCGGGCTGGGGTGGGGTGGGACAGGATGGGAATGGGATAGGGGTGGGAATGGGCTAGGGTAGGGTGCCGTGTGCATGGGATGAGGATGGGATGGAGCAGGATGGAGATGGGGATGGGATGAGGATGGGATGGGGATGGGAATGGGAATGGGATAGGTTAGGGTGCCGTGTGCTTCGGGGAGCGGGATGGAGCGGGATGGAGATGGGGATGGGATGAGGATGGGATGGGGATGGGATAGGGTAGGGTGCCGTGTGCATGGGATGGAGCGGGATGGAGATGGGGATGGGATGGGGATGGGATGGGGATGGGATCGGGATAGGGTAGGGTGCCGTGTGCATGGGATGGAGCGGGATGGAGATGGGGATGGGATGAGGATGGGATGGGGATGGGATAGGGTAGGGTGCTGTGTGCATGGGATGGAGCGGGATGGAGATGGGGATGGGATGGGGATGGGATGGGGATGGGATCGGGATAGGGTAGGGTGCCGTGTGCATGGGATGGAGCGGGATGGAGATGGGGATGGGATGAGGATGGGATGGGGATGGGATAGGGTAGGGTGCTGTGTGCATGGGATGGAGCGGGATGGAGATGGGGATGGGATGGGGATGGGATGGGGATGGGATCGGGATAGGGTAGGGTGCCGTGTGCATGGGATGGAGCGGGATGGAGATGGGGATGGGATGGGGATGGGAATGGGATAGGGTGGGGTGCTGTGTGCATGGCATGAGGATGGGATGGAGCGGGATGGAGATGGCGACGGGATGGGGATGGGAATGGGAATGGGATAGGGTAGGGTGCTGTGTGCATGGGATGGAGCTGGGGATGGGATGGGGATGGGATGGGGCAGGACCAGGGATGATACGAGGATGGGATGGGTACAGGGACCGGGACGGGGCCACGGCCAGGGCGAGGTGGGGTGCGAACAGCGCCAGGGCCCGGGATGGAGCCGGGGCCATCCCATCATCCCCGATCCACCCTTCCCGATCCATCACTCCCGCAGGACAAGGGCTCTTTCTGCCTGACCTACGAGGCATCCATGACGCGGCTGTTCCGCGAGGGCCGCACCGAGACCGTCCGCTCGTGCACGTCCGAGGCCACGGCCTTCGTGCGCAGCATGGCCGACCCCCGGCAGAGCGTGAGTGCGGCGGGGGACGCGGCTCCGGCCCCCGGGAACGGCCCTGCCCTCGGGCACGGTGACCGCACCCTCGGGAAGTCCTCACCCTGCTGGGACACCCCACCATTCACAGCGGTCACCATCCCTTGGGAGCTCGCCATCCCTCCTGGGGGTGCCCATCCCTCCTGGGGGTCCCCATCCTTCACAGGAATTCCCATCCCTCCTCGGGGTCCCCATCCCTCCTCGGGGTCCCCATCCCTCATGGATGTTCTCATCCCTCCTGTGCGTCCGCATCCATCCTGGGAGTCCCCATCCTTCACAGGAATTTCCATCCCTCCTGGGGGTCCCCATCCCTCTTGGGGGTCCCCATCCTTCACAGGAATTCCCATCCCTCCTTGAGGTGCCCATCCCTCCTGGGGGTCCCCATCCCTCGTGGATGTTCTCATCTCTCCTGGGTGGTCCCCATCCTTCACGGGGGTGCCCATCCCTCCTGGGGGTGCCCATCCCTCCCGGAGCTTCCCGTCCCTCACGGGGTGCTGGGTGCCTGGTTGGGGTGCGGGTCGGGGTGTCAGGTTGGGGCTCAGCCCCCCCCAGACCCCTCCCCAGCGCTCAGAGCGGCAGCAGCTGTTCGAGGTGCAGTTTGGGGTGCAGGTTTGGGGTGCAGTTCGGGGTGCCGGTGCAGTTTGGGGTGCAGTTGGGGCACATTTTGGGGTTCATCCCCATCCCCCAGCGCTCGGAGCGGCAGCGGCTGTTCAAGGTGCAGGTTTGGGGTGCAGGTTTGGGGTGCAGTTCGGGGTGCAGGTTTTGGGTGCATTTTGGGGCTCATTTCGGGGTTCATCCCCATCCCCCAGCGCTCGGAGCGGCAGCAGCTGTTCAAGGTGCAGTTTGGGGTGCAGTTCAGGGTACAGGTTCAGGGTACAGGTTTAGGGTGCAGTTCGGGGTGCAGGTTTTGGGTGCATTTTGGGGCTCATTTCGGGGTTCATCCCCATCCCCCAGCGCTCGGAGCAGCAGCGGCTGTTCAAGGTGCAGCTCGGGGTGCAGGTTTGGGGTGCAGGTTTGGGGTGCAGTTCGGGGTGCAGGTGCAGTTCGGGGTGCAGTTGGGGCTCATTTCAGGGTTCCCCCCCGTCCCCCAGCGCTCGGAGCGGCAGCGGCTGCTCAGGGCGGCGGCCGAGAAGCACCAGCAGCTCTATCGCCTCGCCATGACGGGCGCGGGCATCGACCGCCACCTCTTCTGCCTCTACCTGATGTCGCGGTACCTGGGCACGCAGAGCCCCTTCCTGGCCAGGGTCAGCGCGGGGCCACACGGGACAGGGGCACGGGACAGGGGCACGGGGCACGGGACAGGGGCACGGACAGGGACACGGGACAGGGACACGGGGGATGGGCACGGGACAGGAACACGGGGCACGGGACAGGGGCACGGACAGGGACACGGGACATGGACACGGGACAGGGACACGGGGGATGGGCACGGGACAGGGGCACGGACAGGGACACGGGACAGGGACACGGGACAGGGACACGGGGGATGGGCACGGGACAGGGACACGGGAGAGGGACACGGGACAGGGACACGGGACAGGGACACGGGGGATGGGCACGGACAGGGACACGGGAGAGGGACACGGGACAGGAACACGGGGCACGGGACAGGGACACGGGACAGGGACACGGGGGATGGGCACGGACAGGGACACGGGAGAGGGACACGGGGGATGGGCACGGGACAGGGACACGGGAGACGGACACGGGACAGGGACACGGGAGAGGGACACGGGACAGGGACACGGGACAGGGACACGGGAGAGGGACACGGGGGATGGGCACGGACAGGGACACGGGAGAGGGACACGGGGGATGGGCACGGGACAGGGACACGGGAGAGGGGCACAGGGAGGGGCACGGGACAGGGACACGGGACAGGGACACGGGGAGGGGCACGGACAGGGACACGGGAGAGGGACACGGGGGATGGGCACGGGACAGGGACAAGGGAGAGGGGCACGGACAGGGACACGGGGCACGGGACAGGGGCACGGGAGAGGGACACGGGGCACGGACGGGGACACGGGACAGGGACACGGGGGATGGGCACGGACAGGGACACGGGACAGGGACAGGGGGCACGGACACGGACAGGGACACGGGACACGGGACAGGGGCACGGGGGATGGGCACGGGACAGGGACACGGGAGGGCACGGGGCACGCGGGACATGAGGGGGACTCGGGCAAGTGGGCACAGGGGGTCACGGGAGGACACAGAGTGGCACGGGGAAGGGCACCGGGGGAGGGCACCGGGGTAGCCCGGGGGGGCACGGAGGAGCACGGGGGGCACAGAGGGGTACGAGGGGGAACTGCCACCCACCCCTTGGTGTCACCGCACGGGGAGTCCCACTCTGGGCCTGGGGCACAGCGGGGTGCCCCGGGGTGCTCTGGGGAGCCATGGGGTGCAGTGGGGTGCCATGGGGCGCAACAGGGTGCTCTGGGGCACAGTGGGGTGCCGTGGGGTGCAATGGGGAGCCATGGGGTGTTCTGGGGTGCAATGGGGTGCCATGGGGTACCATGGGGTGCAGTGGGGTGTAGTGGGGTGTAATGGGGTGCTCTGGGGTGCCCTGGAGCACAGAGGGTGCAGTGGGGTGTAATGGGGTGCAGTGGGATGCTCTGGGGCACAATAGGGTGCTCTGGGCCACAGTGGGGCGCCGAGGGGTGCAGTGGGGTGCCATGGGGTGCCATGGGGTGCTCTGGGGTGCTCTGGGGTGCTCTGGGGTGCCCTGGAGCACAGAGGGTGCAGTGGGGTGCCATGGGGTGCTCTGGGGTGCCGAGGGGCACAGTGGGGTGCCCTGGGATGCAATGGGGCACAGAGGGGTGCCATGGGGTGCAGTGGGGCACAGAGGGGTGCCATGGGGTGCAATAGGGTGCTCTGGGGTGCAGTGGGGTACCGTGGGGTGCAGTGGGGTGCCATGGGGTGCCCAGGGGCACACTGGGGTGCCGTGGGGCGCAGTGGGGCACAGGGGGGTGCAGTGGGGCACAGAGGGGTGCCGTGGGGCGCAGTGCGGTGCCGTGGGGCGCAGTGGGCACAGGGGGGCGCAGTGGGCACAGAGGGGTGCCATGGGGTGCCGTGGGGCGCAGAGGGGCACAGAGGGGTGCCGTGGGGCGCAGAGGGGTGCCATGGAGTGCCGTGGGGCGCAGAGGGGCGCAGAGGGGTGCCGTGGGGCGCAGAGGGGTGCCGTGGGGCGCAGAGGGGCGCAGAGGGGCACAGAGGGGTGCCGTGGGGCGCAGAGGGGTGCCGTGGGGCGCAGAGGGGTGCCATGGGGTGCCGTGGGGCGCAGAGGGGCGCAGTGCGGTGCCGTGGGGCGCAGAGGGGTGCCCCGAGGCACAGAGGGGTGCCATGGGGTGCCGTGGGGCGCAGAGGGGCACAGAGGGGTGCCGTGGGGCGCAGAGGGGTGCCGTGGGGTGCCGTGGGGCGCAGAGGGGCGCAGTGCGGTGCCGTGGGGCGCAGAGGGGTGCCCCGAGGCACAGAGGGGAGCCATGGGGTGCAGCGAGCGGCCCCACAGGTGCTGGCGGAGCCCTGGCGCCTCTCCACCAGCCAGACCCCGCAGCAGCAGCTCAAGATGTTCGACCTCAGCAAATTCCCCGACCACGTCTCCAGCGGCGGCGGCTTCGGCCCCGTAAGCGCCGGGGGGCACCGGCAGGGCACCGGGGGGGCACCGGGGTGCGGGCGTGGCCGGGGGGGGCTGCAGCGCATCCCCCCCGGGGCTTTGGGGCAGGGGGGTGCCCCACACCAGGAGCCCCCAGCCCCACACGGGTGACCCGGGTGGGTTCACCCCAACCCCACAGCCCGGGTGGGTGCCCCCGGTGGGTCCCAGGTGCCCCCAGGTGCCCCATGGCCCCTCGTCCCCCGCCCCCCCGCAGGTGGCAGACGATGGTTATGGGGTGTCCTACATCATCGCCGGGGAGAACCTCATCACCTTCCACGTGTCCAGCAAGTTCTCCAGCCCCGAGACGGTGAGGGGGGGCCTGGGGGGCTCCCCGGGCAGGGGGCGGGGCTGGGGGCGGTGAGGGAGGGGGGCACGGGGGGCACGGGGGGCTCCCTGGGCAGGGGGCGGGGCTGGGGGCTCTCCCAGAGCTGCAGTCGCTGTCCATGGGGTCACCTGTGGGGTCATCTATGGGGTCACTTGTGGGGCTGGGGCAGCCCCTGACCCTGATCTTGACCCTGCTGCATCCCGTCCCCCCCTGTCCTTTCTATGGGACCCCCAAATCCATCCCAGTCCCCTCCTGTGGGGCCCCCAAATCCATCCCAGTCCCCTCCTGTGGGACCCCCACCCCACCCCACCCCACTCGGGTGCAGGCCCTGCTGGGGTCCCACAGCTCAGGGGGTGCCCCGGGGGGGGATGGGGGGTTCGGGTCTCGCTTTGGGCGTTCAGGTCCCACTCTGGGGGGTGCAGGTCCCATCCTGGGGGTGGGGTCCCGCTGGGGGGTGGGTCCAGAACCCACTCTGAGGGTTGGGTCCCTCTCTCGAGGGGAGATGTCCCATTCTGGGGATCCACGTCCCACCCGGAGGGGTTCAGATCCCCCTCTGAGGGGTGGGTCCTGTTCGGGGGGGTCGGCATCCCAGTTTGGGGGGCCGGGATCCCAGTTTGGGGGGGTCGGGATCCCAGTTTGGGTGTCGGGATCCCAGTTTGGGGATTGGATCCCGCTCGGGGGTGCCCAGATCCCACTTGTGGGGTGCGGATCCCACCTGGGGGGCTGCGGGTGCCACCCTGGGGGGGTCCGGGTAGGTTCTGAGGGGTGCTGCCCGCAGGACTCGCAGCGTTTCGGCCGCAACATCCGCCAGGCCATGCTGGACATCGCGGGGCTCTTCGACAAAGCCGCGCCCGCGGCCGGGCACTGACCGGGGGCACTGACCAGGGGCACTGACCGGGGGCACTGACCGGGGGCACGGGGGGCTCCGGCCGGGGCCGGGGGTCGCTGCCCTGGACCTGCTGCCAATAAAGGCTCTTGGTGTGACCCCGCTGTGCCACCGCCACGGGACCCCCGCGCCGGGCAGGGACCCCCGGGGGGTCCATGGGGTGCGTCCATGGGGGGGGCCCGGTGGGCACCGGCCAGGGCACCACGGGGGCATCAAAAGCTGGGGCGGTGATCCCGGGGATCCGTGCCCGTCCCGGTGATCCGTGCCCGTCCCGCTGATCCGTGCCCGTCCCGCTGATCCGTGCCCATCCCGCTGATCCGTGCTCACCCGGGTGATCCGTACCCACCCCAGTGATCCGTGCCCACCCCAGTGATCCGTGCCCACCCCAGTGATCCGTGCCCATCCCGGCCCCGTGCCCATCCCAGCCGCTGACGGGGGTGCCCAGCGGGGCACGGCGGCTCGGACGGGCCCTGCGCAGAGCCCTTCGGCCGTGTCCGGCCCGGGGGTCGCCGCGCCCCGGGTGGCACCGCGCTGGCACCGTCCCCTCCCTCCCTCCCCGCCGCCGCCACCCGCACCCGGCGCCGCCAGCCCGGAGCCAGCGGCGGGCGAGGGGCCAGGCCGGGCACGGGGACAGTCCCAGAGAGGGGACAGGGGCCAAGGGACCCCCCGAGAGAGCGGGCAGAGCGGGCAGAGCGGGCACAGGGACGGGGGACAGGAGAGGGGCCAGGCAGGGGACAGGGACGGAGACCCCGGCCCCGCGGGCACCCCCCGCCCGGGCAGCGTCCCGTGGGGTCACCCGGCCCCCGCGGCACCGGGGCCGTGTCCCGCAGCCCGAGCCCGTGCCGGGGCTCACCCCTGTCCCCACGCTGGGCTTTGTCCTCCCCGGAGCCCCCACGGCCGGGGGGTCTCGGGGCCGGGCCCTGGACTGTCCTGGGGACCTCGGGGACACCGGTGGGTGCGTGGCCGCCCGTGTCCCTCGGTCCGTGTCCTTTGGTTTGTCCCTCGGATATCCGTCCGTGTCCCTCGGTCCGTGTCCCTCTGTTTGTCCCTCGGTCCGTGTCCGCCGCAGCCGCTCCCCCTCCCTTATCAGATCCCTTATCAGATCCCTTATCAGATCCCAGCCCAGCCTCGGGCCCGGCACCCCCCGGCACCTTCCCCCCCTCCCCCCAGTCAGGGTGGGAGGCACGCCCCCGAGGATCCCCCCCGTGTCCCCCCCGTGTCCCTCCGTGTGTCCCCCCCGTGTCCCCGGGGATGCCCCCCGTGTCCCCCCCCGTGTCCCTCCATGTCCCTCCGTGTCCCTCCGTGTCTCCCGTGTCCCCCCGTGTGTCCCCCCCGTGTCCCTGGGGATGCCCCCCGTGTCCCCCCCCGTGTCCCTCCGTGTCCCTCCGTGTCTCCTGTGTCCCCCCCGTGTCCCCCCCCGTGTCCCCTCCGTGTCCCCCCCCGTGTCCCCCCGTGCCCCCCCCGTGTGTCCCCCCCGTGTGTCCCCGGAGATGCCCCCCGTGTCCCCCCCGTGTCCCCCCCCGTGTCCCCCCCGTGTCCCCCCCGTGTCCCCCCGTGCCCCCCGTGTCCCCGGGGATGCCCCCCGTGTCCCCCCGTGTCCCCCCCGTGTCCTGTCCCATCTCCATGCCCGTCCCGGCGGAGGGGGGGGGGTCTCACACGGAGCAGTGGCCGTGACCCCCCCGTCGCCGGTGGGTGACCCCCATCCCCCCGTGGGGTGACCCCAGAACCCGCCGGGACCCCCGGGTGCTGTCAGGGTGACCCCGGGGACCCCAACCCCGCTCCCCCCGGGGGTCCCTGCCCTGGCACCCCCGGAGCGGGGGCAGCACCGGGGGGCTCGGGGGGGCCGGGATGGGTGTCCCGGGCGGTGCCCAGGACGGTGCCAGCGTCACTGTCCCTTTGATGTGGCGCCCGCGGCTCCACGAGTGGGTGCCCCCGGCCCCCCCCGCACCCCTCGGCGCCTATAAAGGTGTCGGGGTGTCCCTGTCCCGCTCAGCCGCTGCGGGAGCTGCCGAGGTGCCGGGGTGCTGGGGGGTGCTGGGGGGGTGCTGGGGGGCTGAAGGTGCTGCTGTGGGGGGCGCGGGGGGAGGCAATGGGGTCCTGGGGGGGCTGGAGGAGGTGGTGGGGGGTGCTGGGTGAGCGGCGCTGGGGACGTCCTGGGGTGGGGGGCTCTCGGGGGGTGCTGGAGGAGGCGGTGGGTGCTGGGTGGGGGGTGCCGGGGCAGGGGTGGGTGCCCCCTGCAGCCCCCCCCCTTGCAGGAAGGGTGAAGATGGGTCCCGCCGCCTTCCTGGGGCTCTGCCTGCTGGGGTGCCTCGTGCTGCCCCCCTCCCTGCCGGGTGAGACCCCCCCCCGCACCCTGAGACCCCCAAACTGCGCCCCAACCTCCCCCAATACACCCTGATCCCCTAAACTGCACCCTGAGACCCCCCCCCGAGCGCTGAGACCCCCAAAATGCACCCCAACCTCCCCCTCTGCATCCTGAGAACCCCAAACTGCACCCTGAGAACCTCATCGAACGCTGAGACCCCCAGACTGCACCCTGAGACCCCCAAATTTCTCCCTGAGACCCCCAAACCGCACCCCAACCTCCCCCTCTGCATCCTGAGAACCCCAAACTGCGCCCTGAGACCCCCAAACTGCACCCCAACCTCCCCCAATACACCCTGATCCCCTAAACTGCACCCTGAGACACCCCCCGAACGCTGAAACCCCCAAAATGCACCCCAACCTCCCCCTCTGCATCCTGAGAACCCCAAACCGCATCCTGAGAACCCCAAACTGCACCCTGAGAACCTCATCGAACGCTGAGACCCCCAAACTGCACCCTGAGACCCCCAAATTGCTCCCTGAGACCCCCAAACCGCACCCCAACCTCCCCCAATACACCCTGATCCCCTAAACTGCACCCCGAGGCCCCCAAATTGCTCCCTGAGACCCCCAAAATGCACCCCAACCTCCCTCGCTGCACTCTGATCCCTCAAACTGCCTCCTGAGACCCCCCTGTACCCTGAGACCCCCCCCCCAACTGCACGCTGAGACCCCCAAATTTCACACAGACCCCCCGCCCACACCCTCCTGATCCCCCAAACCGCCCCCAGCCCCCCCTCTGCCTCCCACCCCCATCCCTTTCCCCCACCCTCAGCCCCCCAAACAGGCCCCCCACCCCAGAGCCGCCCCCGCGGGGCCCCAGCCGGGTTTGGGGGGCTCGCAGTGACACCCCCACCCCCCCAGGGGCCCAGGCCACCAGGTGTCCCCGGGGGTGGCTGTCCTTCGGGGGACACTGCTACGGCTACTTCGGGCAGGAGCTGAGCTGGAGGAAGGCTGAGGTGGGTGCTGCTGGGGGGCGGGGGGTGTGAGGGGGGTGCTGGGGGTCCCCCAGGACCCCCGTCCGGACGTGGCCGTGTCCCCAGGCGTGGTGCCAGGCCACCGGCGGGGGCCACCTGGCATCGCTGCACAGCCCCGAGGAGCACCGGGCGCTCGCCGCCTTCATCGCCCGGCGGCCGCGGCGGGGAGAGGACGACGAGGAGCGGGACAAGGACCGGGACCGGGACCGGGAGGACGGCGTCTGGATCGGGCTGCGCCGGCGGGTGCGTGGCCTGGCGGGGCCCGGACCTGGGTGCCACACCTTGATGTGCCATCCTGGTGGCCCTGCCCGTCCCCTGTGTGACCCCTGCCCGTCCCCTGTGTGACCCCTGCCTGCGCTGCTACACGTGCCCTTGTCCCCCTGTCCCCCCGTGTCCTCCTGTCCCCCTGTCCCCCTGTCCCCCCGTGTCCTCCTGTCCCCCCGTGTCCTCCTGTGTGACCCCTGTCCCTCCTGTCCCCCCCGTGTCCCCCTGTCCCCCCGTGTCCCCCTGTCCCCCCCGTCCCTCCTGTTCCCCCCCGTCCCTCCTGTTCCCCCCCGTGTCCTCCTGTCCCCCCGTGTCCTCCTGTCCTCCCTGTCCCCTTTTCACCTGTCCCATCCACCCCACGTGTCCCATGTGTCCCCCCATCCCCCCGGCCCACCTGTCCCGTGCGTGCCATGTGTCCCCCACGTCCCCTGTGTGCCCCCTGTCCCGCCTGCCTCACCTGTCCCAGGTGTCCCCCCGTCCCTCCTGTCCTCCCCACGTGTCCCCCCGTGTCCCCCTGTCCCCGTGTGAGCCGTCTGTCCCCGTCACAGCGCCAGGCCTGGCTCTGGGCTGACGGGTCCCCGTGGCGCTACTGGGCCTGGGACGGGGACGATGGCCCCAAGGGCCAGCCCTGCATCGCCCTGGAGGACTCGGCAGGTGAGGGGGGTCCAGGGAGGGTCGGGGGGCGGGGGGGGGGGTCCCTGGGATGGGGACAATGGTCCCATGGGACAGCCCTGCACACAGCTGGTGAGGGGCACCCGAGGGTTGGGGGGCTCAGGGAGGGTCAGGGGGGCACAGGGGGGCTCAAGTGGTGTCCGGAGGGCTCAGGGGGTGTCCGGGGGGCTCAGGGGGTGTCTGGGGGTGTCCAGGGGGCCCAGGGGGTGTCCGGGGGGCTCAGGGCTCTCAGGTGTGCCCGGTGCCAGCCCTGGCTCGTGTCCCCGCAGGGTTCATGGCCTGGGAGGGCGAGGCCTGTGGCGAGCGCAAACCCTTCGTCTGCAAATACCCGGCCTAAGGGGGCGAGGGGCGGCCCCCCGCGGCCCCCCAAATCTGCAGGCTGCCCCCCCCTCTGTGCAGCCCCCCGACCCTGCGCCTGACCCCCACCCCATGTCCTGCCCCACAAACCCCAAATCCCCATCCCGGATCCCAAACCCTGCTCCCAGTCCTGCCCTGCTGTGCCCCAAACTCCACCTCCTGCCCCCCCAAATCCCACCTTCTGTCCCCCAAATCCCACCCCCCTGCCCCACTTCCTTCCCCCCAAACCTGTCCTCAACCCACCCCCCTACTATATGGGCCCCACAACCCCATGTCCCGCCCCCCAAATCCCGTCTCCTGACCCCCAAACCCCACATTTTCTGTCCCCCAACCTGCGTCCTGACCCCCCAAACCGCAGCCCCCTGACCACCCCCCAAACCCCAGCCCCCCAATCCCACCTCCAGCCCCACAACCTCTGGATCCCTTCCCCACACCTGACCCCTGCCCCCCCCGACAGCGGAACCCCCCAATAAAGCGGCCGAAGCACCGGGACCCCCCCGTGTCCCTTCTCTGCGTCTGTGCCCCACGGGTGACACCGACAGCGGACGGGTACCCCCCGTCCCACGTGGCCCCGGAGCCCCTGGGGGCACAACCGGAGGTGTCCCCAAGGGCAGGGGGTGTCCCCAAGGGCAGGGCGTGTCCCCAAGGCAGCCCCTGGGGGTCTCAGCCAGTTTCTGTGTTCCCGTGTCCCCCGTGTCCCCCCCGTGTCCCCCCGTGTCCCTCCGCCCTCTTGTGTCCCCACACCCCCCGTTCCCATGTTCCCACATCCCCACGACCCCCTCTATGTCCCCCATGTCCCCATATCCAAGTCACCCCCGTCACCCCCATCACCCTCTCCCTGTGTTCCCATTTCCCCTCATGTGTCCCCATGTCCCCGTGTCCCCCACATGTCACTCATATCCCCCACGCCTCCCTGTTCCCCTGTCCCCCACTGTCCCTGTGTCCCCATATCCCCCTCTGTGTCCCTGTGTCCCCATGTCCCCTCCTGTCGCCCCTGTCCCCGTATCCCCCTCTGTGTCCCTGTGTCGCCCCATGTCCCCTCCAGTCCTTCCATCCCTGTGTTCCTGTGTCTCCATGTCCCTCCTGTCCCCCCCTGCTGTCCCCGTGTCCCCCCCAGCAGGGACGGGGCAGGAGTGGCCGGAGCTGGCCCGAGGATGGGGGTGGGGATGAGGGGGTGCAGCCCCCCGGGACTGCCCCGGGGCCAGGGACTCCTGGGGGGGCTGGGGGGTGCTGGGGGGGTCATGTATAGGGTGCTGGGAGGGATCCATGGGGTCCTGGGAGGTTCCTGGGGGGGAGGTCATGTATGGGGTTTGGGGGGTTCGCATGTGGGGTACGAGGGGTTTATCCATGGGGTGCTGGGATGTATCCATGGGGTGAATCCATGGGGTGCCGGGATGTATCCATAGGGTCCTGGGGGGGTCATGTATGGGGATTAGGGGGTTCATATGCGGGGCATGGGGGGGTGCATCCATGGGGTGCCAGGATGTATCCATGGGGTGCATTTTGGGGATGTATCCATGGGGTGCCGAGGCTGTATCCATGGGGTGCATTTTTGGGATGCATCCATGGGGTCCTGGGGGGTGTCGCATATGGGGTTCCGGGGGGTTCATATATCGGCTATGGAGGGTGAATGCATGGGAGGCTGGCATGTATCCGTGGGGTGCATTTTCAGGATGTATCCGTGGGGTGCCGGGATGTACCCATGGGGTGTATTTTCGGGATGTACCCATGGGGTGCTTTTTCGGGACGTATCCATTGGGATGTACTCACGGGGTGCATTTTCAGGATGTACCCATGGGGTGTATTTTTGGGATGTATCCATGAGGCGCTGGGATGTACCCATGGGGTGCATTTTCGGGACATAGCCATTGGGATGTACCCATGGGGTGCATTTTCAGGATGTATCCATGGGGTGTATTTTCGGGACGTATCCCTTGGGGTGTATCCATGGGGTGCCGGGCCGTATCCATGGGGCTCCCGGTGCTCGTTCCGCGGCGCTGCCGCCGTTGTCACCCCGGGGTGCTGAGCGCGGGGGGTGACACCGCCCTGGAACCCCGCGGCCTTTGTGACACCATGGCCACCACGCTGCCGCTGCCGGCGCCGGCGGCCCCGCAGTGTCACTTGTCACCACCGCCGCCACCACCGCCGCCACCGCCACCGCCGGCGCCGCTGCTGCCGCCCCGTCCAGCCCGGGCAGCCGCGCTGCGGGCACTCACGTCTCCCCCCGAGGGCCCTGGGGAGGGCGCGCCACCAGCAGAGCCCCCCATGTCCAGCGAGGGCTGGGTGGGCCCCTGGAGACCCCACCGGCCCCGGACGGCGGTCTCAGCCAGGTTCCGCACCCCCGGGCCCAAGTACGAGCTGCCCGGCAGCATCGGTGAGTGCGGGGCCGAGGGAGAGCGGGGCCGGGGGGGGCCGCGTCCCACCGAGCCCCCCTGTCCGTCCGCAGGCTGCGACCCGCATGACTCCGCCAGCCCCCCGCGCCCCCGCCTACACCTTCGGGCACCGGGCGGGGGGCTCCCAGCAGCCGCGCTCCCCCGGGCCCCAGTACCTGGTGCCCGCCGGCTTCACCGCCCGCGGCGAGCAGCGAGGGCCCGCCTTCAGCATGGGCGGCCGCCCCGCCGCCCGGCCGGCCAGCAGCACACCTGGGCCAGGTGAGGGAGGGAGGGAGGGAATGAGTGAGGGAGTGAGGGAGGGAGTGAGGGAATGAATAAGTGAGGGAGGGAGTGAGGGAGGGAGGGAATGAGTGAGGGAGTGAGGGAGTGAGTGAGGGAATGAGTAAGTGAGGGAGGGAGTGAGGGAGGGAGGGAATGAGGGAGTGAGGGAGTGAGGGAGTGAGTGAGGAAGTGAGGGAGTGAGGGAGGGAATGAGTAAGTGAGGGAGGGAGGGAATGAGGGAGTGAGGGAATGAGTGAGGGAGTGAGGGAGTGACTGAGGGAATGAGTGAGGGAGTGAGGGAATGAGTAAGTGAGGGAGGGAGTGAGGGAGGGCCGGCAGCCCCGGGCCGGGACCCCCGCGCAGCGCCCGCCGCTGACCCCCGCCCCCGCAGCGTACTATCGCCCGGAGCGGGCGGACAGGGTGACCCTGCCCTCGGCTCCCGCCTGCTCCATGAGCTTCCGCGGCCGCCCGGACACACCCCAGGAGACGCCAGGTGGGACAGGGGGTGGCCATGGGACCCCGTCATCTCCCTGGGGTTGGGCTGGGACCCCCACTATCCCTATCCCTATCCCTATCCCTATCCCTATCCCTAACCCTACCTGGGCTGGGAACCCCTCGTTCCTTCTGTGTCGGACCGGGCTGGGGACCCCCATGATCCCACCTGGACTGGGACCCCCTAAACTCCTCCTGGGCTGGGCTGGAATCCCCATCTCACCCCTGGGCTGGGCCGGGCCCCCATCTCCTCCTTGGGCTGGGCCCCCCAACATCCCCTGGCTGGGCTGAGCCCCCCCAGCACCCCGGGGCTGAGCCTTCCCTCCCCACCCCTGGGAGGGGGAACCCCCCGTGTCCCCCTGAGCCGTGTCCCCCCCCAGGCCCTGCCAGCTACCAGCTGCCGCCCGTGATGGGCTCCGGCCTGGTGAACAAGAGATCGGCCCCCCAGTACAGCCTGACGGGGCGCGGCCCCAGCATCTTCGACTACAAGATTAGGGTGGGGGGCCGGGGGGGCTGGGGGGCACCGGGATGGGGGGCTGGAGGGACAGGGGGATGGGGAGCTGGGGCATCAGGGTCCCAAGGGGCTGGGATACCAGGGGTCGGGGGGGTTGGGGTACCAGGGGTCGGGGGGTTGGGTACCAAGGGTGTGGGGGGCCAGGGTCTGAGGGCTGGGGTGCCAAGGGTGTGGGGTGCTGGGTGTCCGGGGGTTTGGGGTGCCAAGGGTGTGGGGTGCTGGGTGTCCGGGGGTTTGGGGTGCCAAGGGTGTGGGGTG
This sequence comes from Corvus hawaiiensis, assembly GCF_020740725.1. Lineage (NCBI taxonomy): Eukaryota > Metazoa > Chordata > Aves > Passeriformes > Corvidae > Corvus > Corvus hawaiiensis. Next base: position 79,420,183 of record NC_063216.1, read on the forward strand.
CTGGGGGTCCGAGGTACCGAGGGTGTGGGGTACCGGGGTCCAGGGGGCCGCATCACCCCCCAGTCTCCCCGCAGACCCCAGGACCCCTGAACTACAACACCGTGGACACCGACGTGTACATGGCCCGGGCCCCCCGCTGCACCATGGCAGGGCGGCCCCGGCCCCGGCAGGCCTCCATCACCCCCGGGCCCGGCGACTACAGCCCGCAGCAGGTGAGCGGGGACGGGCACGGCCGGGGGACAGGGACGCAGAGCCCCCCAGCTTCACACGGCCTCTGTCCCCCCGCAGGGCCAGAGACAAGGACAGAGCTTCGGCGTGCGCCACTCGGAAATGGTGATCCCCGTGATGGACCCGCGCCTGTAGGGGAGCGGGGACGCGGGTGACACTGCTCGCCTGTGACAAACACGAGCTGCAGCAACACTCGCTCGCTCTGCTGGTGTCCCGCTGCGTCGCACGGGAAAGGGGCGGAGGAGCGGGGGGCGCCGGCCCCCTCTAAAGCCGCCCTTCCCCCATCCCGAGGAAGGCCCTGGCGAGGCCACGGAGTGGGGGATCCCATGGTGGGGTGGGACGTGCCAGGGGTGAGGGATGTGCTGCCGACCCTCTCCCTGCTCCAGTCCCATCCCCATCCCCATCCCCATCTCATCCCATCCCACCCAGGACCCGGGGCATGGCGGGCTCTGGGGACACCGAACAGGGAGGGGACACGCGTCAGCACCGCGCCTTGGGGACATCCCGCGTTCTGTGGGATCTGCGGGATGGGAGGGGGGATCCCTGGCAGGGCAGAGCCCCCGGGCATCACCTGTGAGCGTCCACGGCGAATGAGGGACCCGGGGGCCACCCCTCGTGTCACCCCCTCGTGTCACCCTCCCCCCCGCCGCGGCGTCTCCCGTGCCCAGTTCGTTGCCCCGGGATCAGAGTCCACGGCCGGAGCCGCCTCGCCGCCCGCGGGCAGCGGGCACGGGGCACGCACGGGCAGGTCCCGGCAGCGCCGGGGAAGGCGCGGCCGTGCGGGCTCGGGGTGGCGGCTCCGAGCAACCGGGGCGCGGCCGTGCGGGCTGGGGTGCCATCGGTGCCACTTCGGGGTGTCCCTGCTGCCACACCGCGGTGCCGGCTGTCCCGAACCGGGGTGCCAGCCGTCCGGGACCGGGATGGACCCCCCGACCCCCCTCCCCAGCCTGATCCGCAAGAAGCGGGACGGGGAGCGCCTGGAGGACGCCGAGATCCGGAGCTTCGTGCGCGGCGTCACCGAGGGCACCGCGCAGCAGGGACAGATCGGTGCGGGGGGGAGGGACGGGGCACAGCCCGGGGGCCGTGGAGCGGGGACGCGGCCGGGGAGGCGGCAATGGGACACGGACGGGGCGGGGAGCGCGGGCAGAGCCGGGGGGACATGGCCGGGGCAGTGACACGGGCACAGGGGGACACCGGGACAGGGGGGTGCCAGCAGTGCGGGGACTGCAAGGGAAACCCCGGGAGGTGACGGGCGGTCCTGGGCAGGGGACACGGCTGGGGCCCACCCTGAGAGGACAAGAGAGGGACCCCAGGGCGTGGCAGAGGGCCACGGCCAGGGGGGTCCTGGGGAGGGCACTGAGGTGACCCCGGAGTGTCCCCGGGTGCCACGGGGCAGGTCAGGGCTCCACAGGAGGGCACCAGGGAGGTGACATGTGGCCGGACGCTGTCACCTCAGGTGCCATGCTGATGGCCATCCGGCTGCGGGGCATGGACGCGGGTGAGACACTGGCCCTGACCCAGGCCATGGCCAGCTCGGGCCGGACGCTGGCCTGGCCGCCCGCCTGGCACGGGCTGGTGGTGGACAAGCACTCGACCGGTGGCGTTGGGGACAAGGTCAGCCTGGCCCTGGCCCCCGCGCTGGCCGCCTGTGGCTGCAAGGTGAGGGGGAGCCGGGGTGGCGCGGGGACAGGGGGGTGTCCCCGAGTTCCCTGTGCCCACCTGTGCCCCCCCCAGGTACCCATGATCAGCGGGCGCGGGCTGGGCCACACCGGGGGTACCCTGGACAAGCTGGAGTCCATTCCCGGCTTCCGCGTCTCCCAGAGCCCCGAGGAGGTGACGGAGGGGGGGTGAGGGGTGAGGGGTGAGGGGTGAGGGACGGGAACACCCTGCAGGCACCCGGCTTGGGGGCACCGGGGCTCCAGAGGGGTGTGGGGTGCCAGTGGGGCGCCCATGGGGTGGCAATGGGGGTACCGGCGAGGTGGCAGTGGGATGTGGGGTGCCCATGGGGTGCTGATGGTGTCTGAAGGGGAGGGGTGGGTGCTGATGGGACGTCCGTGGGTTTTGGGTGCCGATGGGGTACTGACGGGGTGCAGGTGCCAATGGAGTGCCAATGGGATGGCGTCGGGGTGCCAATGGGATGTGGGTACCACTGGGGTGTCAATAGGGTGGCAGTGGGACGTGGGTGCCCATGGGGTGTCAGTGGACTGGCAGTGGGGTGTGGGTGCCAACGGGGTGTCAGTGGGCTGGCAGTGGGGTGTCAGTGGGGTGTGGATACCAACGGGGTGCCTCTGGGCTGGCAATGGGGTGCCAATGGCGCGTCCCCGGGATGCCGCCGGGGCCCGCAGATGCGGCACATCCTGGCGCGGGTGGGCTGCTGCATCGTGGGGCAGAGCGCGGAGCTGGCGCCCGCCGACCGGGTGCTCTACGGGCTGCGCGACGTCACGGCCACCGTGGACAGCCCGGCCCTCATCACCGGTACGGGCGGGCGGGGACGGGGCAGGCGCAGGGCGCGGGGAGGGGGCGCAGGCGGTGACCCCCGCCCCGCCCGGCCCAGCCTCCATCCTCAGCAAGAAGGCGGCGGAGCGGCTCTCGGCGCTGGTGCTCGATGTGAAGTTCGGGGGGGCCGCGCTGTACCCCACCCAGGAGAGCGCGCGGGAGCTGGCGCGGAGCCTGGTGAGACCCCCCGGGATCCCCCGGGACCCTCGCCCGACCTGCCCGACCTGCCCGACCTGCCCCTGCTCGCTGTCCCCTCACTGTCCCTGCCCCTGACCTCTCTCCTGACCGCTCTCCCTGTCCCTGCTTGTCCCGTATCCCTGCCCCGTCCCCATCCCTGCCCGCTGTCCCTGTCCCTGCCCGCTCTCCTGCCCACTCCCCCTGCTCGCTGTCCCCGCCACCCCACGCGTGTCCCCGCGCAGGTGGAGGTGGGCACACAGCTGGGCATCCGCACGGCGGCCCTGCTGACCCGCATGGAGCAGCCGCTGGGCCGCGCCGTGGGCAACGCGCTGGAGGTGCTGGAGGCGCTGGAGTGCCTGGGGGGGCGCGGCCCCCCCGACCTGCGACACCTGGTCACGGCCCTGGGTCAGCGGGGGACACGGGGGGACACGGGGGACAGGGAATGGGGACACCCCGACCTGCGACACCTGGTCACGGCCCTGGGTCAGCGGGGGACACGGGGGGACACGGGGGGACAGGGAATGGGGACACCCCGACCTGCGACACCTGGTCACGGCCCTGGGTCAGCGGGGGACACGGGGGGACACGGGGGACAGGGAATGGGGACACCCCGACCTGTGGCACCTGGTCACGGCCCTGGGACACGGGGGGGACACGGGTCCACAGATAGGGGTCTTGTGTCCGGTCCTGACACCCAACCCCGGGTCCCCCTGCACCCCCTAACCCCGGGGTCCCCCTCACAGTCTCTGTCCCCTCCTAAGCCCCTCCTGGGGTCCCTGTCCCCCTTCCCCCTCCCCCCCTCCCTGTCCCGCAGGGCCGAGCGGGGGGTGCGGGGGTGCCCAGGGGGGCTGCGGGGCGGTGTTTGGGGGGTCCCTGGGTGGGTCCCAGCCCGTGCCCGGATTTGGGGTGCAGGCGGGGTGCTGCTGTGGCAGTGCGGGATGGCCGCGGGGGCCGAGCAGGGCCGTGAGCGCCTGGCCCGGGCTCTGGACGATGGGTCGGCCCTGAGCACGTTCGAGGCCATGCTGGGGGCGCAGGGGGTGCCCCCCGACACCGCCCGGGGTCTCTGCGCCGGGACCCCCGCCCAGCGCCGCCAGCTCCTGGGAGAGGCCAAGGTCTGCGAGGAGCTGCCCGCGCTGCAGGAAGGTGAGGGGGACCCCCACCCCAAATCCTCCACCCCAAATCCCCCATCCTCCCTCCACCCCCTCCGGGGGGCTGAGGGTTCCCCCCATTCCCAGTGGCCCCATCCGCCCCGTCCTGCCCCTTCCCACCCCCCGCCCCTCCCCGGGATGCTCAGGACCCCCCTGGGGGTCTTCACCCCCACACCTCTGCCCCCCATCCTCGGGGGTCCCCAAACCCCCCTGCCCCACACCCTGTGCCTCGGGGGTGCCTGGTTCCCAATCCCCTGTTCTGGGGCTCCTCACCTGTGCCCCCTGCCCCACATCCCGGAGCTGTCCCCGCCATGTCCCTCTATGTCCCTGACCCCCGTGTCCCTGTCCCCCTGACCCCTTTTCCCCCAGGCTGGGGGTCTCCCATGTCCCTGACCCCCCATGTCCCTGACCCCGTGTCCCTGTCCCCCTTTCCCCCTTTCCCCCAGGCTGGGGGTCTCCCATGTTCCTTACCCCAGTGTCCCTGTCCCTCTGTCCCCCTGTCCCCCCAGCCTGGGGGTCTCCCATGTCCCTGACCCCCATGTCCCTGTCCCTCTGTCCCCCTGTCCCCCCAGCCTGGGGGTCTCCCATGTCCCTGACCCCCGTGTCCCTGTCCCTCTGTCCCGCTGTCCCCCCAGGCTGGGTGCAGCAGGTGCGGGCGCTGCCCCTGGCGCGGGTCCTGCACGGCCTGGGCGCGGGCCGGGCGCGGGCCGGGGACGCCGTGAACCCCCGCGTGGGCGCCGAGCTGCTGGTGGGCACCGGGCAGCACCTGCGGGCAGGTAAGGGGGGGCTCAGGGACCCCCGAAGCCCCCGATCGCCCCGCTGTCCCTCACGGTCGCCCCCGTGTCCCGCTCCCTCAGGCGAGCCCTGGCTGCGGGTGCACCACGAGGGGACCCTCGGCGCCGAGGGGCTGCGGGAGCTGCAGGACGCGCTGTGCCTCGGCCCGGAGCCCCCCCGAGACCCGCCGCCGCTGGTGGCCGAGACCATCCTGCCCTCGGAACCGGGCCGTGCCGGGACTCCCAATAAACCGCGATGATCCCGATATTGCGGCCATGTCGCGACTCCCTCCCGCGGGCTCCCCTCACGAGCGGTCGCGGGGCCGTGGCGCCACCTAGCGGTGGAAGCGGGGAACGCGCGGGGCTATGGCCACGCCCCCAATTGACCACGCCCCCAATTGACCACGCCCCTCCAGGCTCGGCCCCGCCCCTTCCCGCCCCCCTACCGGCATTTCCGGTTCCGGCGGCAGCGGCGCGGCCGCTCCGGGCGGGACGGGGCGCGGGGTCACAGGGCGAGGGTCAAAGGTCAGCGGGGATGGACACTGGGGGGGATGGGGAGGGGTCCGAGGGCCGCAGGAGGGGGGAGATGAGGGCTTGGGGGGGGGCATTTGGGGGAGCGGGGCGGGGCGGTGAGAGGGCGGCAGGAGGGGGCAGTGGGGGCCCAGGGATGGCAGGTACAGGGTGGGGGTCAGCGGGCACGCGGGGGTCAGGGCTGGGGGTCCGCAGCGCAGCAGGAGGGGGGGCAGGGGGCATTTGGGGGGAAGGTCTAGGGGTCCAGAGCAGCAGGGCACAGGGTGGGGGTCAGGGGGCATTTAGGGGGCTCAGGGGACATTTGGGGAGCACAGTGGGGCTCCAGGGGCATCAGGAGGGAGCAGGGAGGGCTCAGGGGACATTTGGGGAGCACAGTGGGGGCTCCAGGGGCATCAGGAGGGAGCAGGGAGGGCTCAAGGGACATTTGGGGAGCACAGTGGGAGCATCAGGAGGGAGCAGGGAGGGCTCAGGGGACATTTGGGGAGCACAGTGGGGGCACCAGGAGGGGTGGCATGAGGGTTCAGAGCGCACTTGGGGGACAGGACCGGGCTCAAAGCCCCCCCCGGGCAGGGTGGCAGGGGCCGCCGCCGCCGCCCCCCTGACCGCAGTGCGCGCTCTCCCCAGCCCCGGCGATGCTGCTGCGCTCCCTGCGCCCCGTCCAGCCCCTGCTCCCGGCGCTGTGCCCGCCCTGCCGCCGCCTCTCCGTGCCCCCCGGCGCGGCCCGGCTCCCGCTGCGGCAGCGGCTGGCGGTGGCGGGGGGCGGCGGCGGCGGCGGCGGCGGGGGGCTGGCTGTACCTGCGGCACCAGAAGGAGCAGCAGCGGCGCTCCCGCCGCCTCCGAGAGCTCCGTGCGCTGGCGCTGGGCCAGGGCGACTTCGAGCTGCGCGACACGGCGGGCGCGGCGCGGAGCAAGGCGGATTTCCTGGGCCGCTGGGTGCTGCTGTACTTCGGCTTCACGCACTGCCCGGACGTGTGTCCCGAGGAGCTGGAGAAGCTCAGCCGCGCCGTGCGGCTGCTGGAGCAGGACCCGGCGCTGCCGCCCGTGCAGCCGCTCTTCGTCACCGTGGACCCCGAGCGCGACGACGCGGCGGCGCTGGCGCGGTACCTGCGCGACTTCCACCCGCGCCTCGTGGGGCTCACCGGCACCCCCGAGCAGGTGCGGGCGGCGGCCGGAGCCTTCCGCGTCTACGTGAGCGCCGGGCCCCGCGACGCCGACGGGGATTACGTGGTGGATCACTCGGTGCTCACGTTCCTGGTGGATCCCGACGGGCTCTGCCGGGACTGCTACGGCCGCTCCCGCACGGCCGAGGAGCTGGCGCGCAGCGTCAGGGGACACATGGACACCTACGAGCCGCTGCCGCCCGCGGGAGACGAATAAACGCGGCGGGGACGGCCCGACGGAACGCGGCCCGGCGTGGTGTGGGGTGCGGGCCGGGGGGACGGGGATAGAGCCGGGAGTGGGGCCGGGGAACCGGGATAGAGCTGGGAGTGGGGCTGGGGGAACGGGGATAGAGCCGGGAGTGGGACTGGGGAACGGGGATAGAGCCGGGAGTGGGGCCGGGGAACCGGGATAGAGCCGGGAGTGGGGCTGGGGGAACAGGGATAGAGCCGGGAGTGGGGCTGGGGGAAATGGGAGAGAGCCGAGGGAACCGGGATGGGAGGGGTGGCATCGAGGGGAGGGGATGTCTGACAGTCCCCAGTGCCCCCCGGGTTTGTCCAGTGGGGAGGGACAGAACTCTGGTGGGGGCTACAGCCTCCAGGGGTGTCACACGGTGGGAAGGGGACACCTGACAGCCCCCAGTGCCCCCCGCGTGTGTCCAGTGGGGAGGGACAGAGCTCTGGTGGGGGCTACAGCCTCCAGGGGTGTCACACGGTGGGGAGGGGACACCTGAGTGACCCCAGTGCCCCCCAGGAATGGTCAGGAGGAGAGGTTTTTGGGTGGGCGGGTGGAGGGACCCCCATGGACCCCCGGGTATGTCCCATGAGGGGGAGAACGTGGGTGGAGGGACCCCCACCAGACCCCAGCAGTGTCACATGGCAGGGAGGGACCCCTGCAGCCCCCCAGAAGTGTCCCATGGGGCGGGGGGCTCTGTGTAGGTGACTGGAGTGACCCCCCCCACCAACCCCAACCCCGCAGCCCCCCCAGGCCCCTCCCCGTGGGTTGGGGTCCCTGTGCAGGTGACCAAAGTGACCCCCAACCCCTCCCCACTGCCCCCATCCCATCCCCTTCGGAAGAGGCTTTCCCTTAGCGAAGCGGGGGGCTTTATTTGGGGCGGGGGTCCCTCTGGGAGGGCAGCTGGAAGCTCTGGAACCTCTCGTGGGCCGGGCGGGCCGAGAGCGGCCGCAGTCGCACCGTGTCCAGCGCCGCCTCCAGCCCCGCGTCCTGCGCCAGCTCCACCACGCCGTCGTTGGCCTGCGGAGGGGACAGCGGGGTGGCCACGCGTCCTGGCACGCCCAGAGACCCCCCCGGGGACCCCCCGAAGCCTTACCAGCTGCAGCGAGGCCAGCAGGTAGCGGCACACCTCGAACGGGGGCTGCCCGGCCACCAGGCTGGCCAGGGAGTGCCACCGGCCCGGCCCCGCGCAGCCCTCGGTCAGCGCCAGCCCGTAGGCACGGACATCGAACGGGGCACGGGTCTCCTGGGGGACAGGAGGGGTCAGGGAGTGCCACCGGTCAGTGCCAGCCCGTAGGCACGGACATGGAACGGGGTCTCCTGCAGGTATGGGGAGACTTGGGGGGACAGGGGCTGTGGGGTGGGCAGGGGCTCAGGGGTGGGCACAGGGTGCTCAGGGTGGGCAGGGGGCCCGCTCAGGTGTGAGCAGAGAGGCGCAGAGGGGGCTCAGGGGTGACCAGGGCTCTGCCAGCCCCCTGCCCACCCCAGGCGGTCTCTGCCCACCCTAGTCCCTTCCCACCCCAGCCCCTTCTCCGTGTCCCCCAGCCCATCCCTGGGGATCCCAGCCCATCCCTGGGGGTCCCAGCCCATCCCGGGGGTCCCAGCCCATCCCGGGGGTCCGTGCCTGCTCCCGCAGCAGCGGCTCCATGCGCTCCTCCCAGAGCCGGACGTGCCGGGACAGCTCCGTCTCCTGCATGAACTTCCGGGAGCTGGCCACGAACAGCTCCTGAGGACACGGGGACAGGGATGGGAACACCCCGGCACTCCTGGGACACCTCCAACCCTCTGGGGACACCCCGGTGCTCCTGGGGACACCCCCAACCCTCTGGGGACACCCCCAACCCTCTGGGGATACCCTGTCACTCCTGGGACAGCCCCAACCCTCTGCGGACACCCCGGCGCTCCTGGGGACACCTTGACCTTCGTTGGGACACCCCAACCCTCCCGAGGGCATCCCCAACCTTTGGGGGCAGCCTGATCCTCTGGGAAGACCCCCAACCTCTTTGGGGGGACCCCTAGCCCTCTGGGGTGACCCCAACCCTCCTGTGGGCACCCCCAACCCTCCTGGGGACCCCGTGACCCTCTGGGGTCACCGCCCCGTCCCCACACCAGCACCTACCACGTGTCCGCGCACCAGCTCCTCGTATGAGGGTTCAGGGGGGTCTGTGGGGAAAGGGGGTCACCAGAGGGGGGGGCAGCACCCAGCCACACCCGTGGCGGGGACAGGGGACCCCCAGGGACAGACAGGGTGGGGAATTTTGGGGGGAAAAGGGTGGGCAGCTCACCCAGGGATCCTTCCCCCAGCTCCTCCGACGCCTCGGGCTCCGCGTCCTCGTGCTCCACAAAATCATCGTCTGCCGGGACAGGGACACCCCTCAGTGCCCCCCTCAGTGCCCCCAGGACCACCCCCAACCCTCTGGGACCCCGCCCTTCCCCAGCCCTCCGGGAGGGGTGACCAGGCCCCCCAGGCAGGAGGGATTTGGGATTCGGGGTTCCAGCACCTGCCCCTTCCTCGCAGTCGGCCCCGCGCTCCTGCTGCTCCAGCTCTGGCTCCCACGGCGGCTCCTGGGGGGGGGAGGAACAGCCCTGAGCCCCCCCCCGAGGACCCCCAGAGCGTGGGAAGGGGGGTGCTGGACCCCCCCTGCCCCCCAGCGTAGCCCCCACCCCACTCACCCCCCGGCTCTGGAGCTTCCTGTGCGCCGCCAGCCGCTCCTTGAAGTGCCGCCAGTAGAGCAGCTCCAGGTCTGTGGGGATCGGGAACGGCCATTTGGGGCGGCCCCTCTGCGCCCCCCAAAGCACAAACCCCCCCCCAGGCCCCTCCCAGGCCTTTGGGGTGCCCTTCCCCTTTATCCTCTTCCCACGGCAGGAGCTGGTGTCCACCCCCCCCCCAGTTTTGGGGTGTCCGTTCCATCCTTCTCCCATTCCAGGAGCAGGGCCCTTGTGTGCCCTCCCCCCACTTTTGGGGTGCCCTTCCCCTCTATCCCCTCCCCTCTGCAGGAGCCAGTCCCTTGTGTCCCCCTCATAGAGTTTTGGGGTGTCCTTCCCCTCCATCCTATCCCTGCTGCAGGACAGGGTCAGTTTTGGGGTGTCCTTCCCCTCCATCCTGTCCCTGCCGCAGGACAGGGTCAGTTTTGGGGTGTCCTTCCCCTCCATCCTATCCCTGCTGCAGGACAGGGTCAGTTTTGGGGTGCCCTTCCCCTCCATCCTGTCCCTGCTGTAGTACAGGGTCAGTTTTGGGGTGTCCTTCCCCTCCGTGCCCTCCCCAGTGCAGGATCCAGTCCCTGGTGTCCCCCAGGACTGGGAATGTCCCTGCCCGTGTCCCCCTCACCTGCAAACGTGGGGCCCTTCCTCCTTTTCCGGCCCTCTGTGACGGTGTTATCTGGGGGTGGGGGAGCAGACCAGGGGTCATTGGATGGGAATTCCATGGATTTATCCAAGTTGGAAAAGCCCCCTGAGCCCACCGAGACCCCCCCAGCACTGCCAAGGCCACCCCTGCCCGCGTCCCCAAGTGCCACAGCCACGGGGCTGTTAAATCCCTCTAAAATCGGAGATTTTGAAATCCTTTTGGATCCCGATCCCGCGGGAATCACTCACAGGCTGTGGAGAACCAGCCCATGAAATCCTGGAGCTTCCTCGGGCCCTTCCTCTTCCTCTTGCCTCCAGCCACGTACTCCAGGCCCTGCGGCACCAGGAAGGGCGTCCCTGCAGGTGACACAGGTGACACTGGGTGTGCGGCCACCCCGAGGGGCTGGGATGGGCAGGGGGCCCTGCTGGGTGTTGTGGGGCTGGGAGTGACCCGAGGTGGGGCTGGGAGTGACCCAAGGTGGGGCTGGGAGTGACCCAAGGTGGGGCTGGGAGTGACCTGAGGTGGGGCTGGGAGTGACCCCGAGGTGGGGACGGGAGTGACCTGAGGTGGGGACGGGAGTGACCCAAGGAGGGGCTGGGAGTGACCCAAAGTAGGGCTGGGAGTGACCCAAAGTAGGGCTGGGAGTGACCCGAGGTGGGGACAGGAGTGACCCGAGGTGGGGACGGGAGTGACCCGAGGGGAGGCTGGGAGTGACCCGAGGTGGGGACAGGAGTGACCCGAGGTGGGGACGCGAGTGACCCGAGGGGAGGCTGGGAGTGACCCGAGGTGGGGACAGGAGTGACCCCTGTGGGGCCAGGACTGACTCTCCCATGGGACTGGGAATGACCATCTGTGGGGCTGGGAATGACCATCTGTGGGGCTGGGAATGTTGTGGGATATGGGGCTGGGAATGACCCTCCATGGACTGGGAATGACCATCTGTGGGGCTGGGGACCCTGAGGGACACGTGGCCAGGAATGACCCTCCGTGGGCCGGGAATGACCCTCCGTGGGCTGGGAATGACCCCTGTGGGAGCAGGAATGACCAGCTGTGGGGCTGGGGACCCTGAGGGACACATGGCCAGGAATGACCCTCCGTGGGCTGGGAATGACCCTCTGTGGGCTGGGAATGACCCCTGTGGGCCGTGCTGCCCCTGCACCCCCAGAACGCCCCAACTTGCCCCGAAAATACCTTTCCTAAAGGGCTTCTCCTCGGAGTCTGCGAAGGGGTCGAGGCTCTGCCACGGATCCGGCTCCTCCTGGCACAGGGGGGACGATGGGCAGGGGCACCGGGGTACCCCAGGGGGTCCCATCCCACCCGGATTTGGGATCTGCCCGGCTCCGGGCCCCCCTTACCTTGCTGTGGGCTTTGGGGTCCTGGCTGGGGGGTCTCTCCCGCAGGACGTACCCCCGGGACCGGGGCGTGGCCTGGGGGACACGGAGAGGGACAGTGAGGGACGGGGGGGATCCAGGGAAGGGCTGGGGGGCTCCAGGGAAGGAGTGGGGAGCTATGGGGCTCCAGGGAAGGAACAAGAGGCTCCAGGGATCCAGGGAAGGAGTGAGAAGCTCCAGGGAAGGAGTGGGGAGCTGTGGGGCTCCAGGGAAGGAACGAGGGGCTCCAGGGCTCCAGGGAAGGAGTGGAGAGTTGTGGGGGTCCAGGGAAGGAATGAGGGGCTCCAGGGAAGGAGTGAGGAACTCCAGGGAAGGACTGGGGAGCTGTGGGGCTCCAGGGAAGGAACGAGGGGCTCTGAGGAAAGGGGCAAAGGGATCCAGGGAAGGAACATGAGTTTAGGGGCTCCAGGACTCCAAGGAGGGAGTGAGGGGTTCCTGGGAAGGGGTGAGGGACAACAAGGCTCTCTCTGGGAAGGAACACGAGGCTCCAGGGATCTGGGAAAGGAACACGAGGCTCTGGGGCTCCAGGGAAGGAGCTCCAGGGATCCAAGGAAGGAGCACAGGCAGCCCCCCACAAGGCCCTGCCCCCACAGACCCTCTGAGCCTCAATGTGTTCGTTAGGGACCAGAGTCACTTCCATGTCATCCCCCAGGGCCTCGGCAGTGTCGTCATCGTCAGGTCCTGCAGCACCTGGAGGACAGGTGGGAATGGGCAGAGGCTGGAGAAGCTTCCAGGACCTCCCATTCCTACACTGGAGCTTCTCCTGCCGGGGCCAAGGGGCAGCAGAGGGCAGGAGCAGGGAATCGTGGAGTTGGCTGGGTTGTAGAAATCCCTCAGAGCCCGAATCCAACCGTTCCCAGCACTGCCAGGGCCACCACTGCCCATGTCCCCAAATGCCACACCCACACGGACGTGAAACCCCTCCAGGGATGGGAGCAGCCCTTTCCAGGAGGGAATTCCCCAGCACCCACCCTGCCCCTCCCCCGGCCCAGCCTGAGGCCGTTCCCTCTCTCCTGTCCCTGTTCCCTGGCAGCAGAGCCCGATTTCCCCCTCGGCTGCCCCCTCCTGTCAGGGACTTGTGGAGGGATGAATTCACCCCTCAGCCTCCTCTCCAGCATCCTGGAGGGACACAGGGACACCTGGATGTCCCTGAGCAGGTGCCAGCCCTCACCTGCCTCCTCGGGGACGCTCAGTGCCGGCAGCGGGGCCGTGCCGCAGCCAGCGCTCGGAGGCTCCGTGGGGCCGGATCCTGGAGCTGCTGCCAGGGGACGGTGACAGTGAGCTGCTGGCAGTGACGGTGACAGTGACACCCCAGAGCCCCCCCGGTACCTGTGGCTGCAGCCAGGGGCTGCTCCAGCTGCAGGTCGGCGGGGCAGAACTTGGCTGTCTCCAGCAGGAAGGCGCCGGAGGCGTGGGAGGTGCAGGTGTTCATCTGGAAATCCCAGCGGCTCCCCAGGACCTCCCCGCTCCCGCTGCGGGAAATCCCGTCAGGGATCCCTCCACACACAGCCCTGGGGGGTCCCCAACATCCCCCGGGCCAGCCCAGGGTCACCCCAGCCCTCGCAGCAGCACGGGACTGGCCGGATGTCCCTGCACATCCCGGGGTGTTCCTGCTCCTCGCCAGAGCCCCGAAGGAATTGTGCTTTTAGCCTGAGGGAGCCTGGCTGGAGCAGGGGAGGGGACAGGGACAGTCCCAGCCAGGGATCCCAACTGGAGCAGGGGAGGGGACAGGGACAGTCCCATCCAAGGATCCCAACTGGAGCAGGGGAGGGGACACGGACAGTCCCAGGAGGGATTGGAGCAGGGAAAGGGACAGGGACAGTCCCAGCCAGGGATCCCAACTGGAGCAGGGAAAGGGACAGGGACAGTCCCATCCAAGGATCCCAACTGGAGCAGGGAAAGGGACAGGGACAGTCCCATCCAAGGATCCCAACTGGAGCAGGGAAAGGAACAGGGACAATCCCATCCAAGGATCCCAACTGGAGCAGGGGAAGGGACAGGGGACAGTCCCAGTCAGGGACTGGAGCAGGGAAAGGGACAGGGACAATCCCACCCAGGGATCCCAACTGGAGCAGGGGAGGGGACAGGGACAGTCCCAACCAAGGATCCCAACTGGAGCAGGGAAAGGAACAGGGACAATCCCATCCAAGGATCCCAACTGGAAAGGGACAGGGACAATCCTATCCAGGGATCCCAGCTGGAGCAGGGAAAGGGACAGGGGACAATCCCAGCCAGGGATCCCAGCTGGAGCAGGGAAAGGGACAGGGGACAATCCCAGCCAGGAATTGGAGCAGGGGAGGGGACAGGGACAATCCCAGCCAGGGATTGGAGCAGGGGAGGGGACAAGGACACTGCCAGGAGTGGCACCTCAAGAGGGGATCTTTCTTCTTCTCCGCCTCGTCCAGGGGCACCACGGCCATCGGGGTCAGGCGAACGATGTTCACAGCCCGGCAGGGCATGGGAAGTGCAGAGAGAGCCTGGAAAGGGGGCATTGTCCCCAAAGCCACCATCCCTGCTGGATGGCCCCGGGGCTCACCCGGGAAAATGCTGCCGTGGGGGGGGAAAGGAGGGGGAAAGGAAGGGAAAAGGAGGGGAAAAGGAGGGGGAAAGGAGGGGGAAAAGGAGGGGAAAAGGAGGGGGAAAGGAGGGGGAAAGAGGGATAAGAGGAGGAAGAAAAGGAGGAAAAAAAAGAGGAAGAAAGGGAAGGAAAAAAAAGGAGGAAAAGGAGAGGGGAAAGGAGGGATAAAAAGAAGGATAAGAGGAAGAAAAGGAGGAAGAAAAAGAAAGAAAAAAAGGAGGAAAAGGAGGAATAAAAAAAGGATAAAAAGAGGGATAAGAGGAAGAAGAGGAGGAAGAAGGAGGAGGAAAAAAAGAGGAAAAGGAGGGGGGAAAGGAGGGATAAAAAGAAGGATAAAAAGAGGGATAAGAGGAAGAAAAGGAAGAAGAAAAAGAGAAAGAAGGAGAAGGAAAAAAAGGAGGAAAAGGAGGGATAAAAAGAGGGATAAGAGGAAGAAAATGAGGAAGAAAAAGGAAGAAAAAGAGAAAGGAGGAGAAGAAAAAAGAGAGGGAAAAGGAGAAGAAAGGTGAAAAAGAGAAGGGATGAACAGAGGAATAAAAGGAGGGAAAAAAGGAGGAAAATGAGTGGTAAACAAAAGAAAAAGAAAGAGTAAAAGGACAAAAAGGAGGGATAAAAGGGAAGATAAAAGGAAAAAAGGAAGGATAAAAAGAGGAAGAAAAGGAGAGATGAAAGGAGAAAAAGGAAGGATAAAAAGAGGAAGAAAAGGAAAGGTAAAAGGAGAAAAAGGAAGGATAAAAAGAGGAACGAAAGGAGAGATAAAGAAGAAAAAGGAAGGATAAAAAGAGGAAGAAAAGGAGAGATGAAAGGAGAAAAAGGAAGGATAAAAAGAAGAGCAAAAGGGAAGATAAAATGAGAAAAAAGAAGGATAAAAGGAGAAAAAGGAAGGATAGAAAGAGGGGTAAAAGGCACCTGGTTCCTCTTACCGCACGCTGCCGGTTCCTCCTCATGCTCCCGCTGGCCTGGCTGGTTTCCAGGATGTCATCCAGGGACAGGAACTGCCAGGAAAACCCCACCAGTGTCACCGCAGCTCCGAGGGACACCGAGGGAGCCCCTGGAGCAGGACACGGAGCACAGGCCCACCCTCACCTCCTTGGCCCTGCCCGAGAGGGCGGCGCGGGCATCCCGGCTGTCGAGGCACAGGGAGGCGGGAAGCTTCTCCTTCCTAGGGAAAGAGGGGCTCAGGATCCGTGGGAGGGCTGGGAAAGGCTCCCTGCAGCCCCGCTGAGGCCCCTCCAGGTGGGAAAATCCCATGGCAGGATGGGGTTTGCCCTCCTGTTCGTGTCGGTGTGGGAGTCCGAAGGAGCCGGCAGCACGTTCCAAAGGGATTTTCCTTTTGGAAAAGGCTCCCTCGGGCTCCTCTGGACCCCTAAACCACCATGAACCAGGAGAAAAATCGTCCCAGATTTCGTTTGTGCATCCTTTGATGTCCTTCCTAAGCCTGGGATGCACCTGCCAGGGCAGGAACGGGAGTGGGAATGGCCTGGCATCAGGGCAGCTTCTGCAGGGCAAACCTCCCTCTGGGAAGGGAAAATCCCCCTGGGAAGGGAAAATCCCCCTGGGAAGGGAAAATCCCCCTGGGAAGGGAAAATCCCACTCACTTTTTCTTGAAGATGCTGTCCAGCGCCTGGTGGACCAGCAGGTACAGGTGTTCCACCTGGAAAACAGCGCCTGGAGCTGGGAAAGGGGGGAGCAGCTCCTGGGAAAGCCCCTCCACCTGAGGGACTCCCCCCCCCCCCCCCCCCGCCCCCCCGGGGCAGCTGGAGTTCAATCCACAGGGTCTTGTTGTGCTCTTCTCCTTTTTTCAGCCATTCTGAGGCCAGATTTGGGGAAATCCCTGGAATTTGGAGCAGCCTGGGGCAGTGGGAGGTGTCCCTGCCCACGGTGGCACTGGATGGGCTTTGAGGTCCCTTCCCACCCAACCATTCCAGGATTTTGTGGTCAAAAACATTCAACATCCCAGGATTTTGTGGCGAAGCAGGATTTTATAACCCACCCTCTGGAGGAAATCTGGAGAGCAGCCAAACTCCTGCTCCTCCCCAGGGCTGCCAACGCCTACAAAGGGACCAAATTTCGGGGCGATGAACTGAAATCCTTTCGTTCCCATCAAGGACTCAAAGCCAAAGCGGGATTCCAGGGCGACCCCATGGACTTGTGGCAGCTCAGGGATCACGGAATGGGCCCGGCACAGGATCGGGATGAGGCAGGGGTCACCTGCATCCTCACCTTCTTGCTGTAGATGCAGGCGGAGCCCTGGATCAGCATCGCTGCCTCCAGGAAATTCATGGTGGTTTTCCCGTTGTCGAAGGAAATGCTGATCTGATCCAGCTGGGAAAGGCAGGGAGGGAGCGGCTGAGTGCCGGCCGGATTCGGGGTGGCACAGGGCAGGGCTGAGGCGGGGGGACGCCGTTACCTCCCCCAGGTACTCGGCGAGCTGGGCGGCCACGTCCACCTCCCAGTTCTTGGTGAGGTCCCGGATGGGCTGCAGCAGGTGCAGGAAGCGGGAATCCGCCTCGTCCATGCTGGAATTCCGGCTGGAGAGACCCCCCCGCGCCCCAAAGGCAGCCTCAAACCCCGCAGCTCCGGAGAAAGGATCCCACAGGGAATGCTCTGCGTGCGGCTCACCGGGAGCGCGGGGCAGGGCACATCCCGGCAGGAATCTCTGCGGGAATCCCGGCGAGGCTGCATTGAAACGGGAGGACACTCCAGGCAACGGGGAATTGCTGGGGTTGGAAAATCCCCACCCCGACACCCAGATCCCAACGCTGGTCCCGATTCTGGCCCCGATCGTGACCCCAGCCCCAGTTCCCGTCCCAGCCCCGATCCCAGTGCTGCCCCCGGCTCTGACTCCGGCCCTGATCGCGATCCTGACCTCGATGCGAATCCGACCCTGGTTCTGACCCCGACCCCAATTCCCAGCCCTAACTCTATCCCGGTCCCGATCCCAGCCTCAGTCCCGGCCCCGATCCCGAACCCATTCCGGAGCCCGATCCCAACGCCGAGATCCCGGTCCCGACCCTTACTCTTATCCCGATCCCACCCCTATCCCGACCCCTCACCTGACCCCGACCCCAATTCCCATCCCTAGCTCTACCCCGCTCCCAACCCCAATCCCGACCCTGATCCCGATTCCAAGCCCAAATTCAATTCCGATCTTAATGCCGACCCCAATCCCCATCCCAATCCCTACCCCAACCGCGATCTCAACCTCAGTCCCGGTCCCGCTCCCGATCCCGGTCCCGCTCCCGATCCCGGTCCCGCTCCCGATACCGGTCCCGATCCCGGTCCCGATCCCGGTCCCGAGCCCGAGCCCTATCCCGAGCCCTATCCCGATCCCGGTCTCGGTCCTGATCCCGATCCCGCTCCCGCTCCCCGCTCCCGATCCCGATCCCGATCCCTGTCCCGATCCCTGTCCCGACCCCGATCCCGGTCCCGGTCCCTGTCCCGACCCCGATGCCGGTCCCGATCCCGGTCCTTGTCCCGATCCCGGTCCTTGTCCCGATCCCGATCCCGGTCCCAGTCCCGATCCCGGTCCTTGTCCCGATCCCGATCCCGGTCCCGGTCCCGACCCCGATCCCGACCCCAATCCCGACCCCGCTCCCCGCCCCTCACCGGCCCCTCCTCATCCCGCGATCGCCGCCGCCATTTTCGTCCTTCCCGCGCTCCGTGACGCACCCCGCGCGCCGCTGACGTCACTGCGCCGCTGACGTCACCGCCGCGCGCCGCCGGGCCCGGGGCCGCCATGGCCGCCATGGGGGAGCCGGCGCGGCCGCGGACGCTGTTCCTGGCCGGGCTGGCCGCGGTCTACATCGCCGCCTTCGGCTCCCTCTACGTGCAGATCCCCGGTACCGCCCCGGGGGCAGCCGCGGAGGGGCCGGGGGATCCGGGACAGGGCCGGGAGTGGGGCCGGGGGAACGGGGATAGAGGCGGGAGTGGGGCTGGGGAACCGGGATAGAGGCGGGAGTGGGGCTGGGGAACTGGGCTAGGGCCGGAGGACATGGGATAGAGCCGAGGGAACGGGGATAGAGCCGGGAGTGGAGCTGGGGGAACCGGGCTAGGGCTGGAGTAAATGGGAGAGAGCTGGGGGAGCCGGGATAGAGCTGGGGGAGCCGGGATAGAGGCGGGAGTGGGGTCGGGGGAAGTGGGAGGGAGCCAGGAGTGGGACTGGGGAACCGGGACAGAGGCGGGAGTGGGGCTGGGGAATGGGATAGAGCCAGGGGAACCGGGATAGAGGCGGGAGTGGGACCGGGAAACCGGGACAGATCCGGGGACGTGGCCAGTGGAATCGAGATTGGGATCGGTGTCGGGAAAAGGACCGACGGAGCCGGGAAAGGGACAGTCGCCATCCCCGTCCCGCTGCCCGTATCCCCGTTATCACCTCCCGCTGCCCCCACGTCCCCCCGGCTCCCCCTGAGCCGCTCCCCATCCCTTTCCCCGTGGCTCTGGCTCTTCCCACCGCTTCCCAGTCCCAGCTGGGAAAACTGGGATGAAGGGAGGGACAAAACCGGCATCATCTCCTCTCCTCGGGCGGCGCCTCGGGTTTGTCCCTGCAGCAGCCGCGGCAGTGGCTGCTGCAGGGACAAACCCGAGGCGCCGCCCGAGAATATCCCGGTTTTCCCAGGAATCCTTCATTCCCATTCCCATTCCAGGCCTGTACGGGAGAGAGGGCATCCTGCCGGCCCGCAGGGTGCTGCGGCTCAGCGGGAAGGGGCTGTGGGAGCAGCTGCGAGATTTGCCCACCTTGCTGTGGCTCGGTCCCCGCCTGGGGCTGGACACGGAGCAGGGCATGGAGCTGCTGTGCGTGCTGGGAGTGCTGGCCGCCTTCGGAGCGCTGCTCTGCGATTCCCTGCGGGATTGCCTGGTCTTTGCCCTGCTCAGGGTGTTGTACTTGTCGTTGTACCAGGTATGGGGGCAGCAGGGGTTTCGGGGTGAGGGTGGGAGGTGTTGGTGTTGCGCCACGAGCTCGCTGGGTTTCCCTCGTGCTCGGATTTCGGTGCTGGGAGGCACGGCTGTGGGGTCGGGGAATGGTTGGGGTGGGATGGGAGCTGAAATCCCATTCCAGTCCCCGTGGGCAGGGACACCTCCCGCTGTCCCAGGGTGCTCCAAGCCCCAATGTCCAGCCTGGCCTGGAGCTGCGGAGGGACTGGGGCCAAGGCATGGAGGGCCAGGAGCCAGGGAATGGCTTCCCAGTGCCAGAGGGCAGGGCTGGATGGGAGATTGGGAATTGGGAATTGCTGGCTGGGAGGGTGGGCAGGGGCTGGCCCAGGGTGCCCAGAGCAGCTGTGGCTGCCCCTGGATCCCTGGCAGTGGCCAAGGCCAGGCTGGACATTGGGGCTGGAGCAGCCTGGCACAGTGGGAGGTGTCCCTGCCATGGCAGGGCTGGCACTGGAGGGGCTCTGAGCTCCCTTCCCACCCAGCCATTCCAGGATTCCCTGAATCCTCCCTGGTGCTGGGGCTGGAGCTTCAGTGGGTCCGAGCTGAGTGTGGGGTGAGGAGGAGGAGGAGGATTTCTCTTCCCTCTGAAATGAGGGAATTGGAGAGGAATAAATGATCGGTGCGGGGCCACCCCTCCCGGGGCTGGGGCTGTCACCTCCCACTGCCCCTTGGGTTTGGCCAGAGCCGTGTGCCAGGGGGCGACCCAGGGCTCTGTGCCCACCTCTCTCCCTGTGGGGAAGGGTCTGGAGGTGTCAGACCACCCCCCATCCCCCTGGCTGAGCCCCCACCCCGTTCCCTCTCTGCAGGTGGGACAGGTCTTCCTCTACTTCCAGTGGTGAGTCCGACCCCCGCCATGGGGAACCTTCCAGGGCAGGGGGTTCAGCGGGATGGGGGGCTCTGGGGACCGGGATGGGGGGCACAGGGGGCTCTGAGGACCGGGATGGGGGGCTGTGGCTTCCAGACACGGGGATCTGGGGGTCTCTGGGGTCTGGGAGAAAGGGCACAGCAGGACAGGGGCTCCCCAGGATCGGGGTTGGGGGGCACAGGGGGGCTCTGGGGACTGGGACTGGGGTTGTGGGGGCTCTGGGGACAAGGGTGGGAGGCACAGGGGGCTCTGGGGACTGGGACCCGCGGTTGTGGGGTCTCTGGGGACAAGGGTGGGAGGCACAGGGGGCTCTGGGGCACATGGGGGTGGGGGTCTCTGGGGACGGCAGGACAGCAGGGGCTCAGCAGGACGGGGTCCCCAGCCCCACGTGCGGGGCGTGGCCGTGTCCCCAACCCCCTGTGGGGTGCAAGGCGGGGGGGTCTCAGCTCTGTGCCCCCCATACCCTCCCCCAGGGACAGCCTGCTGCTGGAGGCCGGGTTCCTGGCCGTGCTGGTGGCCCCCCTGCGCCTGCTGAGGTGGGGGTCCCCGGCCTGGAGACCCCACGACGCCGTCACCTTCTGGGGCGTGCGCTGGCTCCTCTTCCGCCTCATGTTCGCCTCGGGCGTGGTGAAGCTCACGAGCCGCTGCCCCACCTGGTGGGGGCTCACAGGTGAGGGGGGGCTTCGGGGGGCTCAGGTCTTGGGGGGTTCCCCCAGTTTGAGGGGCTATGATGCCCACGAGCCGCTGCCCCACATGGTGGGGGTGCAATTTGGGGGCACTCAGGTCTTGGGGGGCTCAGGTGTTCACCTGGAATTGCAGTGATTTATTGGGAAGTAGATTGGTCTTCACACCCCCGTGAAGACCCCCGTGTTCTCCCCCCCCCCCCCCCATTCTGAGGCACCACTTAATTGGGAAATCCCTCCTGTTTTGCCAGGAAGGTTTCCCTGTTCTGTTTGGGCTGTACTCCACGGTGGGAAAAACTGGTGTTAACCCAGAATTAGGGTGAATTTTTGGGAAACAGATTAGGGAAAGCCCCCCCTGAAGCCCCCTGTGTCCTGTGGCCCCGAGTTACCATCTAATTTGGAAGGGGAAGCTTTTCCCTGTTTAGTGTTGGTTCTATTCCATAGTGGGGGGGGAGAAAATCCAAATAAGCCTGGAATTCCAGTGAATTTTTGGGAAATAGATTAGGGAAAGCCCCCTGTGTCCTGTGCCCCCGAGGTACCATCTAATCTGGAAAGGGAAGCTTTTCCCTGTTTAGTGTTGGTTCTATTCCATAGTGGGGGGGGAGAAAATCCAAATAAGCCTGGAATTCTAGTGAATTTTTGGGAAATAGATTAGGGAAAGCCCCCTGTGTCCTGTGGCCCCGAGTTACCATCTAATTTGGAAAGGGAAGCTTTTCCCTGTTTAGTGCTGGTTCTATTCCATGGTGGGGGAAATCCAAATAAGCCTGGAATTCCAGTGAATTTTTGGGAAGTAGATTATGGAAATACCACCTGGAGCCCCTCAGGGCCCCCCTGAAGCCCCTTGTGTCCCCCAGCCCCGAGATACCATTTAATTTAGAAACAGCAGCTTTTCCCTGTTTAGTGTTGGTTCTATTCCATGGTGGGGGGTGGGAAAATCCAAATAAGCCTGGAATTCCCGTGAATTTTCGGGAAATAAATTAGGGAGAGCCCCCTGTGTCCCCCAGCCCCAAGATACCATCTAATTTCGAAACAGCAGCTTTTCCCTGTTTAGTATTGCTTTTATTCCCTGGGGCCGGGGGGGAAATCCAAATAAACCTGGAATTCCCGTGAATTTTCGGGAATCCTGGCAACCCCTCCCCGCCCTCGCCGTGCCCGCAGCGCTGACCTACCACTACGAGAGCCAGTGCATCCCCACGCCGGGCGCGTGGCTCGCCCACCAGCTGCCCGTGTGGTTGCAGAAGCTCAGCGTGGTGGCCACCTACGTCATCGAGGTGGCCGTGCCCCCGCTCTTCTTCGCGCCCCTGCGCCGCCTGCGCCTCTTCGCCTTCTACTGCCAGGTGGGGAGGGGGCTCCTGGGGCCGGGGTGGGCACGCAGGGGGGCTGCACAGGGGCCAGGGGTGGGCTGCTCGCTCCGTGGGTGCTGCAGGTGGGGTGGGCACAGTGCTGGAGGTGTTGGGGTGATGCCATGAAGATTTTTTCCCAGTCAGGGAACCAAGCAACTGATGCCTTTTCCTGGTCTTAAAATCAAGAGGGCATACACGGTTAGAAGGGGAAAAGGGATTTTTAGCTTGGGATTTATTTTAAGGATCCTTAGGTGTACACGTCCAGGTCATATGCATCGAGATGTACCCCACCGAGTCTATCTCTGTGTCTGTCCCTGCCCCAACATTGGGTATAACATTATCGGTTTTACTAATTAGCAGATCTATCAAAGATTCCCCAATGAGAGGCTCGAGTGAGCCCCCCTCCCCAAGGAACCTTCCCCTGGATGGTTCTATCTTAGTTTACAGAATGTGTTCTGGAGAGGACCTTGGGCTCTGGGCCACACTGATCCCTGGCTACGAAGCTTCTAAAATGTTCAGTCTCTCAGCTTGACAAACAAGTCCAAGAATGGAGGCAAAAAGCACTGGGAATACAGAAGTTGTAAAAAGGTGTAACAGGGGTATAAAAGAAAAGGCAAAAAATCTTCATGGCATCAAGGGTGCCCCGTGTCCGGTGTGCTCTGCCCCCCAGCCCTGTGAAGCCCCCTTTGTGGCCCCGGTTGTGCCAGGGGGGTTTCACAGGGCTGGGCTGGGCTCCTCGCTCCGTGGGCACTGCTGGTGGCGTGCCCAGTGTCCTCTGCCCCCCCGTCCAGTGACCCTCCCAGTCCTGCGACCCCCATGGTGGCCCCTGGCACGGCCGGGGGAGCCCAGGGGGCTTCTTGGGGGCTGTGGGCACCGGGAGCTGGGGTGGTCGCAGTGCTGCTGGTGGTGTGCCCAGTGTCCCCTGCCCCACTGTCCAGTGACCCCCTCCCAGCCCTGTGAGACCCCCACCGTGCCAGGGGGATCCTGTGGGAGTCTCCCAGGACTGGGGTTGGCTCTCGCTGTGGGCACTGCGAGATGAGGTGACCACACTGCTGGTGGTGCTGGTTGGGGTGTGCCCAGTGTCCTCTGTGACCCCCCAACCCCACCCTGTCCCCGCCCAGGTCCTGCTGCAGGTCCTCATCATCCTCACGGGCAACTACAACTTCTTCAACGCGCTGACCATCGTGCTGGCCTTCTCCCTGCTGGACGAGGAGCACGTGGGGCGCTGGCTGGGCCAGCCCCGCAAGAGGCACGGCAGTGGTGAGAGCCCGGGAGCCCCGTTTGGGGTGGGGGACACCTTCCCAGAGCGGGCAGGGCACACAAGACGTCGTGGCCACGCTCTGGGAGCTGCTGCTGGCGGGGTCCCTCACCCACCCCGGGGCAGGGGCTGTGCCCATGGGGACCCCAGGGCTGTGGGGCACAGCTGTGGGATCAGGGAATGGTTGGGGTGGGATGGGAGCTGAAATTCCATTCCAGTCCCCGTGGGCAGGGACACCTCCCATTGTCCCAGGGTGCTCCAAGCCCCAATGTCCAGCCTGGCCTGGAGCTGCAGAGGGACTGGGGCCAAGGTATGGAGGGCCAGGAGCCAGGGAATGGCTTCCCAGTGCCAGAGGGCAGGGCTGGATGGGAGACTGGGAATTGGGAATTGCTGGCTGGGAGGGTGGGCAGGGGCTGGCCCAGGGTGCCCAGAGCAGCTGTGGCTGCCCCTGGATCCCTGGCAGTGGCCAAGGCCAGGCTGGACATTGGGGCTGGAGCAGCCTGGCACAGTGGGAGGTGTCCCTGCCATGGCAGGGCTGGCACTGGAGGGGCTCTGAGCTCCCTTCCCACCCAGCCCATTCCAGGATTCCCTGAATCCTCCCTGGTGTTGGGGCTGGAGCTCCAGTGGGTCCGAGCCGGGTGTGGGGTGAGGAGGAGGAGGAGGATTTCTCTTCCTTCCCAAATGAGGGAATTAAGGAACAATAAATGACCTGTGTGAGGCCGTCCCTCCTGGGCTGGGGCTGTCACCTCCTGGGGGGATGCTGTCACCCCACAAGGGGCTCCCACCCCTTGGAATTCTGCATCCCAGCGTGGCTCTGCTGCTCCTGGGCCTTTCCCTCCTCGTTCCTTTTCCATGCAATGCTGGGAGCACTGGGACCCCTGGTTTGGGGGGGAGGGGAGGGGTCCTTTCCAGGCTGGGCAGGGGACAAGGGGACACAGTCGGAGCTGCTGCCACGTGGCCCCTCACCCACCCTGGGGCAGGCTGCTGTGCCCGTGGGTGACCCCAGGGCTGCGAGGGGGGGTCCCGGGCGGGCTCTGAGCCCCCTCCCTGCCCCAGCGTGGCCCCCCAGCCTGGGCTCGGTGCTGGCCACGCTCCTGGAGCTCAGCACCTACGGCCTCCTGCTCTACTGGACCGTCCACTACTTCGGCCTGGAGGTCAACTGGGATAAGAAACTGCTGGACTCCAAAGTGGGTACGTCCGGGGGGCTGCGAGGACCCCGCGTGCCCCCTCGCTGCGGAGCCGGAGGGGCCGGCCCTGACCCCGGGGCTGTCCCGCAGCCTTCACCTACCACGAGTTCACGACGTGGCTGCGCACGGTGACGCTGCCGCTGGTGGGGGTGGCCTTCCTGTCCCTGTCCTGGGAGATCCTCGTGGCCATGTACCGGTGCGTGGGGGCCCCTGGGGTGTCCTGGGCCGTGGGGACACCGGGGTGACACGCTGGGAAAGGGGCGGCCCTGCTCCGGGATTTGGGAGCGGTCAGGGGTGGGGGGGGGGGGGGGGGTGTGTGTTTAACCCCTCACCCACAGCTGGAGCCCCCCAAATTGGGGGGGGGGGGGGGCTGAGCCTCTCGGCCCCCTTACCACCCCGTTTGTGCCCGCCCCCAGCTGTGCCTGCGTCCGTGGATGCTTCTGGAAGCTCTGGGCCACCCTGCAGTGGGCCATCATGGCCACGGCCACCGTCAGCCTGTTCGCCGTCAGCCTGGTGAGGGCCGGGGGCCACGGGGGGCTCCTGGGGACCCCAAACCCCCCCCCAGGCCGTGACAGAGCCCCCCCTGCCACCCCAGGTGCCCTTCACCTACATCGACCACGAGTCCAACGGGAAGCTGTGGCCCGGGATCCACCAGATGTTCGGGGCCGTGGAGCGCTTCCAGGTGGTCAATTCCTACGGGCTCTTCCGCAGGATGACCGGGGTTGGCGGGCGGCCGGAGGTCATCCTGGAGGGCAGCTACGATGGGCACAGCTGGACGGTGAGTCAGGGGTGGGCACAGCTGGACGGTGAGTCAGGGGTGGGCACAGCTGGGCACTGAGTCAGGGGTGGGCACAGCTGGACGGTGAGTCAGGGGTGGGCACAGCTGGACACTAAAGGACGGGGCAGACCTCCCAGACCAGTCCCACCCCGTGCCATGTCACACCTGGAGTTTCCCAGGATTTGTCCCCCCCATACAGCCCCCAGGGACAGCACCGGGGCGTGTCGGGATCTCCATCCCAATCCCATGGAGAGCACCGGGGCGTGTCGGGATCTCCATCCCAATCCCATGGACAGCACCGGGGCGTGTCGGGATCTCCATCCCAATCCCATGGAGAGCACCGGGGCGTGTCGGGGTCTCCATCCCAATCCCCTGGACAGCACCGGGGCGTGTCGGGATCTCCATCCCAATCCCAGGGACAGCACCGGGGCGTGTCGGGATCTCCATCCCAATCCCATGGACAGCACCGGGGCGTGTCGGGATCTCCATCCCAATCCCATGGAGAGCACCGGGGCGTGTCGGGATCTCCATCCCAATCCCCTGGACAGCACCGGGGCGTGTCGGGATCTCCATCCCAATCCCATGGAGAGCACCGGGGCGTGTCGGGATCTCCATCCCAATCCCATGGACAGCACCGGGGCGTGTCGGGGTCTCCTTCCCCAATCCCATGGACAGCACCGGGGCGTGTCGGGGTCTCCTTCCCCAATCCCATGGACAGCACCGGGGCGTGTCGGGATCTCCATCCCAATCCCATGGAGAGCACCGGGGCGTGTCGGGGTCTCCTTCCCCAATCCCATGGAGAGCACCGGGGCGTGTCGGGATCTCCATCCCAATCCCATGGACAGCACTGGGGCGTGTCGGGGTCTCCATCCCAATCCCCTGGACAGCACTGGGGCGTGTCGGGATCTCCATCCCAATCCCATGGACAGCACCGGGGCGTGTCGGGGTCTCCGTCCCCAATCCCATGGACAGCACCGGGGCGTGTCGGGGTCTCCATCCCAATCCCATGGACAGCACCGGGGCGTGTCGGGGTCTCCTTCCCCAATCCCATGGACAGCACCGGGGCGTGTCGGGGTCTCCATCCCAATCCCATGGACAGCACCGGGGCGTGTCGGGGTCTCCATCCCAATCCCATGGACAGCACTGGGGCGTGTCGGGATCTCCATCCCCATCCCGGCCGTTCCCGATCCCACAGGAGATCGAGTTCATGTACAAGCCCGGGAACGTGAGCGCGGCCCCGGCCGTGGTGGCCCCGCACCAGCCCCGCCTGGACTGGCAGCTCTGGTTCGCCGCCCTGGGGCCCCACCAGAGCAGCCCCTGGTTCAGCGCCCTGGTGCTGCGCCTGCTGCAGGGCCAGCCCGACGGTCAGCCATGGGCACAGGGCACGGCCCGGGGGGCTCGGGGGGCTCTGAGGGCCAGCCTGGGGACACGGGGGGCTCTGGGGACCCAGGGTGTGGCAAGGTCTCCCCAGCCTTCACAGGTTTGGGGTGTCCCTGTTTGGGTCCAGGGTGTCCCCCACAACATTCTGGGGTGTCTGTGTTCGTGTTGGGGTGTTCCCGCAGCCCTGGGCATGTCCCTGTTGGGGTTTGGGGTGTCCCTGGGTGTGTTGGGGTGTCTCTGTTGGGGTTTGGGGTGTCCCTGGGTGTGTTTGGTGTGTCCCTGTTGGGGTTTGAGGTGTCTCTGATGGGGTTTGGGGTGTCCCTGGGTATGTTGGGGTGTCTCTGTTGGGGTTTGGGGTGTCCCTGGGTGTGTTGGGGTGTCTCTGTTGGGGTTTGGGGTGTCCCTGGGTATGTTGGGGTGTCTCTGCTGGCCTCTGGGCTGTCCCTGGGT
This sequence comes from Corvus hawaiiensis, assembly GCF_020740725.1. Classification (NCBI taxonomy): domain Eukaryota; kingdom Metazoa; phylum Chordata; class Aves; order Passeriformes; family Corvidae; genus Corvus; species Corvus hawaiiensis. The sequence goes on from NC_063216.1 coordinate 79,447,119, forward strand.
GGTTGTCCCTGGGTGTGGTTGGTGTGTCCCTGTTGGGGTTTGGGGTGTCCCTGGGTGTGGTTGGGGTGTCCCTGGGTGTGTTGGGCTGTCCCTGCTGGGCTCTGGGCTGTCCCTGGGTGTGGTTGGGGTGTCCCTGGGTGTGTTGAGCTGTCCCTGCTGGCCTCTGGGCTGTCCCTGGGTGTGTCGGGCTGTCCCTGGGTGTGGTTGGGCTGTCCCTGGGTGTGGTTGGGGTGTCCCTGTTGGGGTTTGGGGTGTCCCTGGGTGTGGTTGGGGTGTCCCTGGGTGTGTCGAGCTGTCCCTGCTGGCCTCTGGGCTGTCCCTGGGTGTGTCGGGCTGTCCCTGCTGGCCTCTGGGCTGTCCCTGCTGGCCTCTCACGCCGTGTCCCGCAGTGATCCGGCTGGTGCAGACGGACGAGTCGCGGTACCCGTTCCACGGCCGCCCCCCGGCCTTCCTGCGGGCCCAGCTCTACAAGTACTGGTTCACAGCCCCCAGCGAGGGCAGGTGAGCGGGGAGGGGTCCCCCTGCCCCCCACAGCCCCTCTCTGGCGGGGTTTGGGGCCGCCTGACCCCCTGTCCCCGCAGCAGCCCGGGCCCGGCGCCGTGGTGGCGGCGGCAGCGCGTGCAGGAGTTCTTCCCCCGCGTGTCCCTGGGAGACCCCACGCTGGAGTCCCTGCTCAGCCAGCACGGCCTCAAGGTGGGCCCTGAGACCCCTCCCTGGGCCCTGAGCCCCTTCCTCTGACACCCCTGAGCCCCCTTCCCTCGCCCCAGCTCCCCCCCTGACCCCCTTCCATTGCTCTTGACTCTCTCTTCTTCACCTTGATCCCCTTCGCTCACCCCCACCCCCCTGAGCCCCCTTCCCTCTCCCCCAAGCACCCTCCCTCTCCCTCCCTGACCCCCTTTCCTGGCCCCAAACTCCCCTTTCCTTCACCATTGACCCCTTTCCCTCACCCTGACCCCATTTTTTGGCCCCTGTCCCCCCCTTCACCTGCTCCTGACCCCCCTTCCCTCCCTCATCCTGGACCCCGACCCCCTTCCCTTGCCCTTGACCCCCTGACCCCCCTCTCCCTGGCCCCAACTCCCCCTCCCTGACCCTCTTTCTTGGCCCCCTGACCCTCTTCCCTCCCCATGATCCCTTTTCAGCCCCCTGATCCCCCCTTCCCTCATCCCTGACCCTCTTCCCTCTCCTTCCCTGGTCCCCAACCCCCTTCTTCCCAAACCCTGATCCCCTTTTCCAGCCCCCGACCCTTTTCCTTTGCCCCCAGTCCCCTTTACACCCCTCGCTGACCCCGCTGTCCCCCCAGGACAAGCCCCCGCTGCGGCGCCGAGGCGACGCCGTCCTGCCGCGCCTGCTGGGCTCGCTGCGCCGCCTGTGCCAGCCCTTCTCGGGCCCGGCCGTGCTCTGGTCCCTCTACCTGGTGGCCGCCACCGCGGGGCTGCTGCGGGCGCTGGCCCGGGGCTCCCGGGGGGGGCCGCCCCCCGCCCGCCACAAAGGGCCCCGCGAGCGGGGCGAGCGCAACGGGGTGCGGGGCTCGGACGGGGCACGGGGCGAGCGCAACGGGGTGCGGGGCTCGGAGGGGGCACGGGGCGAGCGCAACGGGGTGCGGGGCTCGGAGGGGACACGGGGCGAGCGCAACGGGACGCGGGGCTCGGACGGGGCACGGGGCTCGGAGGGGACGCGGGGCTCGGACGGGGCACGGGGCTCGGAGGGGACGCGGGGCTCGGACGGGGCACGGGGCACGGACGGGGCACGGCCCGAGGGCCGGCACGGCAACAAGAGGAAGAAGTAGCCCCCGCGGCCCCCCCAAAAACGGGGGTCGTGGGGGGGCAGCGCTCGGTGGACCCCGCCCCGGGGAGGGCGCCCCGTGTGCCAGTGCCTTCGGCACGGCGTGGCCATGCGGGAGCGGGGAGACACGGCCCGGGGCTCGGGGACCCCTCCCCAGTGCCCAGGGACCCCTCAGGGCCCCCCCAGTGTTTGCGGGGGCTCAGCACAGGTCAGGGGCTCAGAGCGGCTGGGGGCTCTGTGCCCGCGGGCTGGAGCAGTTTGGGCAGTGCCAGCCCTCCGGTTACCCTGCCCAGCCCCTCAGGTCACTTCGGGGTGTCCCCCCCCGGCACTTTGGGGTGCTCCCGCCGCGCCCCCTTCCCCTCCCCCCCGCGGGCTCTGCCCGTCCTGCGCTTCCTCCCCCCGCCCCTGCCCCGAGCCCAGAGGTTTCCTATAATTTTCTAATTAAAGCCTTTGACATTCCAGCCCTGCAGCTCTCCTGGGATTCGGGGGGGGGGGGGGGGGGGGTCCTGGGCTCTGTCCTGCCCAGGGGGGCAGCGCGGGGTGGGGTGACCCCCGTGGGGGGGGCGCTGGCACCGAGCGGGGGTGCGGCAGAAGCAGATTTATTGCGGAGCCCCGGGGGTGCTGGCGGGGGTGGGGGCCCGGCAGGGTTTCGGGGGGTCTCGCGGGGCGGGGGGGGTCACCAGCAGAGCTGCCCCGGGCAGTATTTGTCGATGAGGCCCTGGTAGTAAGCGCGGAGCTGCTGCATGTCGGGCAGCTCCTCCTGCTTGGTGTACAGGTCGAACTTGCTGCGGGGGCAAACGGGGGGTCAGGGCCGGGAGCTGATGCCCCCCCAAACCCGCGGGGGGACCCGGCCGAGCCCCCGGCCCCCCCCGGGCACGCACTTGAGCTCCCGGACCCAGGGCAGCATGCGCCGGTCCTCCTCGGAGCACAGGTGGCCGTAGTCGCCGTGGGCGTGCCAGGGGTAGAAGGAGTGGAAGCGAACCATGTAGAAAGCCTGGGGTGGGGGGCAGAAATAGGTTTAGGGTGCCCCCTCCCCCGCAGCCCCAAACCTCCCGGGGGTCCCTGAGCCCCCCCAGTCCGAGCTCACCTCCTTGGGCAGGGCGAAGTTGTTGAACTTCATCACTTGGTACATGTACTCTGAAAAGAGGGGGGGCGTGGGGCGGGGCCGGACCCCACCGGGGGGGACCCCGAGAGGTGCAGACCCCTCCCCGGAGAGCTACAGCTCCCCCAAAAGTCACAGGGCCCCCCCGGGAGCTGCGGCCCCCCCAGAAGAGCAGCCCCTGCCCCACGCCAAGGGCTGCAGTCCCCCAGCAAAGGGGGCACTGGGGACCCCCCCCCCCCCCAGCCCCCCAAACTCACCATCGTGGCCCCAGGACATGAGGACGTTCTCCAGGCCGCAGCCGGGCTGGTACATCCCGTACTCGGTGCTGGGGGTGGGATGAGGGCTGAGGGGCTGGACCCCCCCCCCCGCAGCCCCCGCCCCAACCCCCCCGGGGGTCCGGCTCACCTGTACCGGGGGTCTTTGGTGTCGGGGTTGTCGTGGAAGGTGGAGTCCCCATAGACCACCGACTTCTGCACCTTGCAGCCCACCGGGAAGGTGTCCCCGACCACGGCCCACTGCGGGCACAGGGGGGTCACAGCAGCCCCCGAGGGTCCCCCGGCCTCGGGGGGGGGGGCCCGGACCCCCTCCCCACCATGCCGCTCACCTGGGGCTCCCCGAACAGCACCAGCACCTTGCCCAGATCGTGCAGGAGCCCCACGAGGTGGAACCAGTCTGGGGGCGAGCGGGGCCGTGTCACCCGCGGGGCTGGGGACCCCGGCGGGGACAGGGCGGGCAGGCGCGGGGTCCGGCCCTACCTTTGTCGGGGTGCGCCCGGCGGATCCCCTCGGCCGTCTGGAAGGCGTGGAAGGAGTTGGGGAAATCCACGTCGGGGTCCGACTCGTCCACGAGCTGATCCAGCAGCTCCAGCGCCTCCATGGCGCTCATCCTCCGCAGCGAGCACGAGCCGTACTGCGCGCTCTGGGGACACCGCGACGCGTGGGGACACCGCGACCGCCACCCGCGACCCTCCCTGGGGCTGGGGGCGGCGGATGGCGCCCTTCGGTGCCCCCCAAACCCGGCTGGGATGGGGCGGCGGGGCTGGGTTTGGGGTGCGGGGTGGGAGGGCTGGGACACCCCCCCGGTGTGGGGACACGGGGGGGACACCGGGGGGACACGGGGGAGTTCCCACCTTCCTGCGGACGAACTCCACGGTCTGGTGGGTGTGCATGAGCAGGTAGGTGTTGTACACGCGGTCGATCAGCATCCCCTCCTGCAGGGCAGCACCGGGGGCTGGGGGGGTCCGGGGGGATCCCCAGTGACCCTCGCCCAGCCTGGGGTGGCAGAGCCCCCCCCGGGGCTCCTCCGGCTGCTCCCGGCAGCGGGGCGGGACCCCCGGGAGGGGCAGCCGGACCCCAGGGACCCCCAGCACCGTGCAGCCGAACCCCCCGAACCCCACCCCATTTTGGGGCCCCCCGCCCACCCCGGGGTCCCCGGGACCCGCCCCCCCCACTCACGGTGTAGTTGCGGAACTCGGTCTTGGCCTTGCCGGGTTTGGGCTCCTCGGAGGAGTCGGGGCCCTGCGGGGGGATGGGGGCTCAGGGAGACCCCGGGTGGGCACCGCGGGACGGGGATGGCTCAGGGGTCCCATCCCGCCCCCAGCCCGGGCACCGCGGGACAGGGGCTTGGGGACAGAGGGACACTGGCAGCAAGGGGAGACCTGGCCGCGTGGGGTCCCCCCACCGCAGGGGCTCACAGTGTCACACTTTGTCACACGGTGTCACACTTTGTCACACTTTGTCACACTTTGTCACACGGTGCCACACGTTATCTATCACCCGGTGTCACACGGTGTCACAGATCGTCACACGGTGTCACAGATCACCACACCCCGTCCCCCCCGGGGCACAGAGGGACCTGCGGGTGCTGCCCCCGATCCCTGGCGGGGTCCAGCCCAGGTTGTCCCTGGGTGGGGGCAGCAGCTCCGGGGGTCCCTTTTGGGGACCGTGTAGGGTCCCTGCTCAGGCCCTGCAGCCCCCCGGGCTGGCCCTGACCCCCTCAACCCTGCCCAGGGTAGGGAGCAGCTCCCCATGGCCTCGGGACCTCCCTCCTGCCGCGGGGGCCTCCTGGGGCTGGCACCCTTCGGGGTGGGGTCCCCCATGGGGTGACACCCCCCAGCAGGGAGGACATCTCCGGGGGTCTCCTCTGCCCCCCAGGTTTGGGGTGGCCCGGGTGTGTCCGCCCCCCCAGTGAGTGCCCCGAGCCCCCCTGCCCACACTCACCGCCTGGAGGCTGCTCATGGTGGGTCTGGGGGCTGTGGGGTGGCCGCGGCACTCCCGCTTTTATGGCGGGGGGCGGCGCGGGGGGCCCCGCCCGGCCCCGCGGGGACAATCGGTGACCATTTAACCCGCCCCGGTTAATGGTTGACCCCGCGCCCGCCTGGGGGGCTGCGGCTCCCGGAGGGGGCTGGGGGACCCCTGGCCCGGCCCCGAGCTGGGGACCCCCGGCCTGGGCACCCCCGGCCGCGCTGTCCCCCGTGTCCCCCCGCGGGGCCACGGGAAGTGGAGCCGGCCCTGGGGACAAGGGGCACGGGGGGCACCGGGCTGGCCTGGCACTGCCCCGGGACCCCAGGCGGGGGTGGGGGGATGGACATCGGCTTGGCCGGAGCGTCGAGAGCGGAACCCGGCGGGGACATCGGGACGGGCACGGGTGTGACAGGGCACGGACACGTGTGAGTATGGCCGGGCCGGGGCACGGACACGGCTGGACGTGGGCACGTGTGGGCACAGGCACGGCTGGGCACGGGCAGGACAGGGCACGGACACAGCTGGGCACGGGCACGTCCTCTCCGGGAATGTGGGCAGGGGTGACACACACGCGTGCGTGTGTCCCCACTGTCCCCACGTCTGTCCCCGCATCCCTGCGGGCACAGCCCCCGCCCATCACCTCCCGGCCCCGGGGGAGCCGGTGCCCGTCCCCGGACACGGCCGCCCCTCGCCCCATCCCCCTGCCCCATCCCCCTGCCCCATCCCCACGGGGTCACCGTGCCCCATCCGTGCCCCATCCCTGCCCCATCCCCACGGAGTCACCGTGCCCCATCCCTGCCCCATCCCATTTTTCCCATCCCATTTTCCCCTCCCCACGCGACCAGCACGCCCCATCCGTGCCCCATCCCGGTTTCCCATCCCCACGGGATCACCACGCTCCATCCCGGCTCCTCTTCACGCTTTGTTTATTCCACACAAACCAGGATTCCCGGCGGGAAGCAGCGACGCTCCGCGACGTGGGGCAGGACTGGTCGGGCACCCACCAGGCTCAGCGGGGGCACCCAGAGGAGGGGACAAAGGCCTGGGGACCCCCCGCGCCCCTCGGCAGCTCCACGGGGGGCTGGGAAGTCCTGGGACACCCGCGGGATGGACGCAGCTCCGGGTGGCACCCGTGGGATCCTATCCCGGAACCTCCCGGGACACCCAGGGGACACCGTGAGACATTCCTGGGACATCCCGTCCCGGAACCTCCCGAGACCCCCAGGTGCTCTGGGGAATGGGGGCTGGGGTGCTCCTGGGGGGATCGGGGTGCTCCAGGGGATGGGGTGCTCCTGAGGATGAGGCGTTCTCAGGAATGGGAGCGTTCCTGATGATGGCGATGTTCCTGGGAATGGGGGTTTCTGTGGGAATGGAGTGCTCTGGGAATGGGAATGGTCTGGGAATGGGGGATGCTCCTGGGAGGACAGGGGTGATCAGCAGGGAACGGGAGGATGCTGCTCTTGGGGGGCTGCTCAAGCTGCTCCCAGGAGGGGGGTGGGACAGTGACCGGGTCACACATCCCCGTCCCACCGGGCCAGGGGGTGACAGGGATACTCGGGGTCCCCTCGTGTCCCCGGGCCGCCACCCCGTGTGGGCGCCCACTGAGCCTGTGGGGACACGGCGTGTCACCAGCGGAGCAGGGGGTGTCCCCGAGGGTGCAGCAGGCGACAGGGCTGGGCAGGTCTGGGATAGGGCAGGAGTGGGGCACAGGACCCCAGCTTTCCACTGCCCCCCACATTTGGGGACATCTCACTGTCGCCGGCTCCCGCAGGGCTGTGGGTGACACAGGCTGGGGACACGGGACAAGGTGCCCGGGGAGGGGACAACGTCCACGCTGAGGAGGGCAGGACCCCCCACAGCAGCCGGGAAGGTGCCGACCCCAACTGGGACCCCCAAGTGGGGAAGGTGCTGGGGGCCGCCCCATCCCCCACCCCGGAGCGGGGACCCCGTGCCCTGTCCTTGCACCCTGGCACCCCCCCCAGCCCCAGTGTCACCCTGGCGAGGACAAGGGGTGCTGGGGGTGCCCTGGGGGGGCTCCGGGGGTGCCACAGCAGGCACTGGAATGCTGAGTTAGCAGGAGCGTGGCCGGGGGGTCTTGCACAAGGTGCCGGTGCTGCTGCGGTCAGCGGGATTCCCGGTGGCCCTTGGACCCGCCCCGGACAGACTGGCCGCTGCCAGACACCACGGGTCCCCCCGGGTCACCACGGGCCACCACCAGCCACCAGGGGCCACTCTGAGCCACCAAGAGTCACTATGGGCCGCCACCGGTCACCGTGAGTCACTCTGGGCCACTGCTGCCAGTCACTACGGGCCACCGCTGCCCACCAGGGATCACTTTGGGTCATCATGGGCCACCACCAGTGCCCACGGTGCCCCTGTCAGCTCCTGGCCAGCCCGGGCCGCCGCTGGCCACCGTCTCCCAGCCCCGGGTCCTCTGCGCTCCATCAGGAGGTTCTGGTGGCAGGAGCCCCCCGGGGACACCCCCAGCCCGCGGCGTGGCCACGGCCGGGGCCGGGCAGTGCGGAGGAGCCCGGCCGCGAGTGGCCGTGGAAATGCTTCAGCGGGGTCCCGCGGGGCGGGGCGGGGGCGCGCCCCCCCCTCAGCCGTAGCTGTGGGGGCTGTTGGGGTTCATGGGGGACGAGTCGCGGCGCCCCGACTGTCCCCGCAGCTGCCACAGGCGGTGGCTCAGGTTCAGCACCTGGCAGGTGCCCAGCACGCAGCCCACCCGCACCAGGTGTCCCCCGGCGTGGCGGCGGCCCCGGGCGGGGCGGGGGTCCCGCCGTCGGTCGTGCCGCAGGACGAGGTGCCGGACGTGCCACGGGGGAGGCCGGGGGGCGAGCAGGCCGCGCCGGGGGGCGACCCAGGGGCCGTGCCGGGGCACCAGGACTCGGTGTCGCAGGGTCCCGATGGGCCGCGGGGCCGGGGGGTCTCCGGGGAGGGAAGGGATCCGCTCCGGGGGGCTCCGCGCCGGGGGGTCCCTGCAGGACAGAAGGGACGGGGTCAGGGGGGCACAGCTGCGGCACCCGGGCAGGGGGGTGGCACTGCCACAGCAGCGGGGGGGCCACGGGGGCACCGCATGAGCCCCGAGCCAGCGCCGTGCCCGGGGCTTCCGCAGGAGCGGGAGGAGGAGGAGGAGGAAGAGGAGGAGGAAGCAGCCAGGGCAGGCTTCCTGCAGCCCCGCACGTACTCCGAGAACACGGGCACGCGTGTCCCGCACACGCGACACCACCGGGCACCCGCCGAGCCCCAAAACTGCCCCTGGTCCCGCCCCGCGCCACCCCCGGCTCCCCCCGCTCCGCCCGCCCCGTTCCCACGGCCTCTGCCCCGGCACCCACGCGTCCCGGCTGTGGCACCCACGCCCCTGCCCCGGGCACCCGCGGGGGGGTCCGGCCTCAGGGCACCCCCACAGTGCCACAGAGCTCTCCCGCCCCAGTCCCCTGTGCCTCAGTGCCCCCTGCCCTGGGGACACCCTTTCCTCAGGGGACCCCTGCTGAGTTCCAAGGAACTTGAAGTTTTGCTCCAATTCTTAATCCCGTCCTTCTCTTTTTCCTTTTTTTTTTTTTTTTTTAATATTTCCTCCCCATTTTAACCCTCGTCCTGTGCCCCAGAGAACCCCAGCCCAGCCCAGCCCACCCCTCAGCCGTGGCAGGAGCTGCCCGGCCCCCGTGGGTGTCGGGGTGCCCCAGCCCCCCCATCCATGGCCGTGCCAGGGCCGCCCCTCCCGCCCCCCCGGATCCCCCGGGAGCCAGACGGGGATCCCCGGGTGCCGGGGCCGGCCCAGACGCGCTCTCCGAGCAGGGACACGCACACGCACGTGCGGTGTGTGCACACTCGCACAGCCGGGGGGGTCTGTCCCTTCAGCACCCCATGACGCCCCCCGGGCACCCGCACCGGCCCCGGGCACCCCCGAGCTCTTGCACTCACAGAATCCTCATCCCGGCGGGGCCCAACCCTCGGCCCTTCCCGCACCCCTCGCACCCCCGGGCGCCCCGTGACCCCGGTGCCCCCAGCCCCTATCGCGGGGGGCCGGGGCCCCGCACCCCCCGCTCGCCACCGCGTCCCCCGGGTCCCCGCGGGGACACGCAGCGAGGGCGGGGGGGGGACCCGGTAGGAGACAGTGCCCGGGGACCCCCAGGTCCCCATTCCGGGCAGCTGAGGGGGCGTGGGGGGCACGGGGAGGCCGCGGGGCCGCGTCCCGGGCAGGGGGTGCAGAGCCGCGCCGGGCGGGGGTGCGGGCAAAGGGGGTGCGGGCAAAGGGGGGTGCGGGCGAGGGGGGCGTCCCGGGCAGGGGATGCGGGCAGGGGGTCGAGCAGGGGTCCGGGCAAGGATCAGGGCGGGGGTCCGGGCAGGGAGTGCGGTCAGGGGTCCGGGCAGGGATCGAGGCAGGAATCAGGGCAGGGGTGCGGGCAAGGTCCCTCACCTGCGGGGCGGCAGGGCCCGGCCGTGGGGCAGCTCCAGCAGGCACAGCGCGAAGCTGACGCAACCCAGCGCCAGCGGGGCCGGGGCTCGCATGGCCGGACGGGACGGGACGGGACGGGACGGGACGGGACGGGACGGGACGGGACGGGACGATCGGCGGCGGCTGCGGGAGAGAGCGGGCGGGTGGCTCGGGGGGGCTCGGCGGGGGGGTCGCGCTGGGGTCCGGCTCCAGATCCCAGCCCCCTTCTCGTCCTGCCCCCGCTCCGCTCCCTCCCTTGTGCCGCAGCGCGGGGGCGGCGCGGGGTCCCGGCGGTACCTGGCCGGGATCGGGGCGCGGTGGGGTCGGGGTCGGGTCTGTCCCCGCTCGCTGCTGCCGCTCTCCGCCCCGGCCAAGGTTAAATATCGCCGGGGCCGGCGGGCGGGAGGAGCTCAACGGGACGGGAGGAGCCACGGGCGGGAGCAGCCCCGCACCGCCCTCGGTTCCGCACCGGCCCCGGCCCCCGGCCGCGCACCGGCCCCGCACCTTCGCCGGCACCGCACCGGTCCCGCAACCCCCAAGTCCCGCAGCGCCCCGGCCCCGCGCTGCCCCTCCCAGACCCCTCGCTGGCCCCGGCCCCCTCGGCCCCGCACGGCTTCGCACCTTCCCCGGCCCCTCCTCAGTTCCGCACCCCCCGGCCCCGCGCCGGTCCCGGTTCCGCAGCGGCCCCGGCCCCGCACCTTCCCTGGCACCGCACCGGTCCCGCACCGCCCCGGCTCCACGCTGGCCCCGAAGCTCCTCCCGGTACCGCACGTCCCCCGGTCCCCTCGGCCCCGCTCCGGCCCCGCTCCGGCCCCGCTCCGGCCCCGCTCCGACCCCGCTGACCCCGGGCCCTTCCCGGCGCGGGGCTGGGGCTGGGGGAGCGGCCCTGGGGCTGGGCTGGGCTCGGGGACCCGTTCGGGGGGCACTGGAAGGAGGCCGCGCTGGGGCTGTTGGGGGGTCTGGGCGGCCCCCGCAGCCCCCGGTGGCGGCGGCACCGGGCCCGTGGTGCCCGTGCCACGTCGCGCTGTGCCCTGCCAAGCCCGGCCCGTGTGCCTCCCGCCTGGCACCGCCGCGCAGGGGGGCCCCCCCGGGCACCCCGACATCCCCTCTGCCCTGGCGGGGAGCCTGGGGGGGACAGAGCTGCCCACCCAGTACAGCCCAGTGCCCCCAGTTTGGGCCGCCCCATCTGCGCCCCCGGCCCCCTCGGGGCACCCCCCCCGCTTCTGGCAGGGCTGGTTCCATGTTTGTAAGCATCACATGGGGCCTCGTGAAACAATTAAGGAATGTAAATCCGCAGGGATCAGACCCGTCCCGCTCCTGCCGGGCAGCAGCTCCCCCAAACTGGGGCTGGTGGGGTGCCCGGGGGGCGGGCGCTGGGGGCTCCTGGGGGGCTGCTCCTGAGCTGGGCAGCCAGAGCTCGGCAGGGGAGGGGTCCCCACAGCCTCCATCTCCGGGACCCCCAACTCCTGCTCCGGGACGGGGTCTGGGCGCTCCCGGTGCGGTTGGGACGGGGACCCCCAGCACCCCCGGGTGTCCAAGCCGGACCCGGACCCCAGGGTCGGGGGTACCCTCTCCCCCCGACGCGGCTTCCCCAGGCCGAGGGGCCGGGGGCCTCCGCGTGCCCGGAATCGCTGGGATTCTTCCGTATTATCGGGACACAAAGGCTCCACACACCCGCGCCGTGCGGGGGGATTTGGGGCAGCACCTGATCCCGGGGCGGTGGGGACCGGGCAGGGGCAGCGGGACAGGGCCTGAGCGGGGCTGTGGGCACGGCCGGCCCCAGCGCCGCGATCCCCGGCTCCGCACGGCTCCCGGGGGATTTCTGCGGCGTCCCGGGCTCTTCCGCTGGGCTGCTGCTGGATTGTCCCAGCGAGAGAGAAAAACCCGGCTCAAAACAACGCCGAGAGCCGCGGGTGGGGGTACGCGGGACACCCGCTGCTCTGGACCCCCCGACCCCTGCCCTGAGCCCACCGCCACCACCGCGGTCTCCCCGTGTGTGACATCCCGTGGGATCTGGGGCACGGACCTCAGAGCGTGACATCTGCCACCCAGCACGGCCCCGGCACAGCGCCAGCACCCCAGCAGCGACCCCAGGGCCATTCCGGGGGTCCTGGCTGGGGCTCCCCTCCCAGGACCCTGTGCGGGTCCCCGGGTGGGGCAGCGCCCGCCGCTGTCACCCCCAGGGACAAAGCCATGTCACCGGCATCAGTGTCACCAGAATAATCCTGGGCACGAGGAGGGGGCTCTGGGGATAGGGCAGGGGTCCAGCTGAGCCTGCCGGTCCCTCAGCAGAGGCAGAACGCCTTTCCCTTGCCCTCCTCCTCCTCCTCCTGCTCGGGGATCCCCATTCCCGGGGCACAGGGAAGGATCCCGGGTGCCGCTCCCCTGCCCGGCCGTGCTGGATCCGGCCGCCGGCTCACGGCCGCCGCGGCACCGGGTGACCTGCTGCAGCCACCCCGGGAGCTGCTGTCGCCCAGCTGTGCCGCCGCCGGACCCACACCGGGAGCTGCCGTCCCCGGGTCACCTCATCCGTCGCCGGGGCCCGGCAGCACTTTCCCTCTCCGCTGGCTCCCAGCCCTGGGAACCCAGGAGAAGTTTTAATTAGCTTAATTGCCTGCTGGCTGAGGCCCCGGGGCAGGGCGGGGGCTGGGAGCAGCACCCGCAGCCCCGCTCCGGTCACCCGCTTCCCAAAAAGCGCCGGGACCCTCCCCGGGCCGTGCCAGGGCTGCCCCCCCGTCCCAGCAGCAGCACCCGCTGTGTCCCGGCAGGGCCGCGGGGCACAACCCGGACCCCCGAACCGAGGGGCCGCTACCCCATCCCTGAACCCACCGGGACCCTCTGGCCGCGACCCCGGCACCCCTAAAGTGCCCGCACACAGCCCCGGAGCCGTGTCCCGCCGGGGAGCGGGGACAGAGCTGCCCCGGGACATTGGGCTCCGTGTCAGGGCCGCGGGAACGGCCGGGAACTGCCGGGAGAGGGAAGAAACCAATTCCTGCAGCCTCTGCAGACACGTGAGTGCCCCCAGGGTCCGCAGTGTCACCAGCATCCCCGGTGTCCCCAGTGTCACCAACATCCTCAGCATCACCAGTGTTCCCAGTGTCCCCAGCATCCTCAGGAATGCCAGCATCCCCAGTGTCCCCAGTGTCCCCAGTGTCCCCAGTGTCCCCAGTACCAGGATCCCGGGCACACGGCACGACCGAGCTCTGCACGTGCCCTGTGTCCCCGTGCCCGTGGCCCCGTTCCTGTCCCCAGCCCCGTGCCCCGTGCCTCGGGGCTCCCTGTGCCCGCTGCTGCCACTGCGGGTCCCGCACAGCCCCCGCTCCGTGTCACCCGCTGCCACCACGGCCCGTGGGTGGGCAGGACCACGGCACTGGCAGCCGGCACCGATCCCCGCGGTGCCAGCGCCGACCCCTGCCAGCTCCAGTTCCCGCCGGTGTCCCCGGGCACAGGCCAGGTCACAGCCCCGGGAGCTTCCAGGGTAGATCAGCCCGGTTTCCCTGTTCCCACCCTCCGGCACCGCTCCGGTGCCACGTCCCGGCTGTCACCCTTCGCCGGGTACCCGTCCCTTGGGCTGTCCCCGGCCGGTGGTCCGACCAGCGCACCCCTGGCCCCGTGTCGCTGTCCCATGGGACCTCAGCGGCTCTGTCCTGATCCGTGTGTCCGCACAGACGCCACTCTGCCGCCCGCAAACCGGGATCCAGGTGTGGCTCCTGTGCATGGGGACATGGGGACATGGGGACGGCCACCCCGGTGCCAGACCCCCACCCAGCCCCACGGAGCGGGCCCCGGCTGACGGCCGAGCCGTGCTGGAACCGGCACACGGCACATGGCACTGGGTCACCCGCGGCTCGATGCCACCGGTCACCACTGCCCCAGCACCGTGTGACCTCCCGGTGTCCCCAGGAGCCCCCCCGTGCTGTGGGACCCCCCCTCCCCCTTTCCCAGGTGGGGTCTGCCCTCGAGTGGGGACCAGCCCGGTGTGAGGGACTGGGGGTCTCTGTGGGGACCCCGCAGCGGTGCCCGGGGTGTGGCAGCGGGGCCGGTGCCGGTGGCAAGGAGCCAGCCGTGTCCCGACGCCGCACATGTCCCGACACGCGGCGGCCTGAGGGACCGGGCAGGAGGTGCAAGGGCCGGGCAGGGTTGCATCACCCCCGGCCGGGGCGTGGGGTGCGGGGGGACCCCGCTCTGGGGGGCTGCTGGGGCCGGCTGCACATCCCGGGGACCCGTCCGAGCCGGGGAGGGGATGAGCCCCAAGGCCGGGGCATGGGGATGCCCGGGACTGTCCATGCCCCGCACCCCGGGCACCCCTCCCAGCCCGGGGGCACCCCAGGGACACCGCGGGGTGAACCCCAAGGCTGCAGGAGTGGGGAGCACCCGGTGCCGCTGCTGCCCGTGGCTCTGGCACGGCCGGAGCGCTCTGCCCGGACCCCCAGTGCCCTTCGGGGGGCCGAGGCCGGGCGGTGCCGGGCTGCCCCCCCATCCCGCACGCACCCCACGTCCCGCTCCCGCGTGGGGGTGGGAATGGGGATTTTCCCGATGAATCATTCCCGGCTCAGCAGCGGCTGTGCCCCGGTGCGTGCCCGCGACCCCCGCGACCCGGGACGGCCCCGGCCGGCGGCATCCGAGGGGCGAGTCCTGCCCGAGCCCCCCGGGCGTGTCCTGGTCCTGGCACGGGAGAGCTCCGGGGTGGGGCGGGACGGGATGGAACGGAACTTAACGGGATGGCCACACTGGCACTGCCAGCGCTGCTCCGTGCCAGGGGCACCACGGGCTGCGCCAGGGCGCGCTGCCACCTCAGCACCCCGGGGACACCCAGCCCTGTCCCCAGGCGGGCTGGCACAAGGACCTGTGTCCGGGTGGGAGCCGCTGGCGACGGGGGATGGCGAGGACGGATCCCAGCTCCCGGGAGGGACTGGCACCGTGCTGCCCACGCTGCCGTGGGGCCACTGCCGCCCTGTCCGGGGGTGGGGGGCTGCCCTGCGCCCCCGAGTGTGTGCCGGCACCCAGGGGTGGGGGCACCGCGCCTCAGGGTCGTGTCTTGGGGGGGGTCACACCTGTGTGGGGTCACACCTGTGTGGGGGATGCACACCTGTGTGGGGTCACACCTGTGGGGGATGCACACCTGTGGGGGGGATGCACACCTGTGGGGGGGATGCACACCTGTGTGGGGTCACACCTGTGAGGGTCACACCTGTGGAGGATGCACAGCTGTGTGAGGGTCACACCTGTGTGGGTCACACCTGTGTGGGGGATGCACAGCTGTGTGGGGTCACACCTGTGAGGGTCACACCTGTGGGGGATGCACAGCTGTGTGGGGGATGCACAGCTGCGGGGGTCCTTTCCGGGGGGCTGTGTGGAATGGGGGGGTCGTGCACAACTGAGAGGGGTGGGCACCCTGAGGGCCGTGCACACCTGCGGAGGGTCTGTGCTCACCTGGGGGGGTCCCCCCCCATCCGGAAGTTCCCCACACGCGTGCCCGTGCACACCCAAGGGGTCTGTACACTCCTGGGGGGGGCCATGCACACGCGTGTCCGTGCACACGCAGGGGAGTGCCCATGCACATCGGAGGGGTCCGTGCGCACCCGGTGTTCGTGTACACCGGGCTGTCCCCGCACACGCGTGTCCGTGCGCACCCGGTGTTCGTGCACACCTGGGCGATCCCCGCACACGCGTGTCCGTGCACACACGGTGTTCGTGTACACCTGGGTGATCCCCGCACACGCGTGTCCGTGTCCCCCCCGGGGGTCCCCGCACACCGGGCTGTCCGTGTCCCCCCTCGGGGGTCCCCGCACACCGGGCTGTCCCCGCACACCGGGCTGTTCCCCTGTCCCCCCCGGGCTGTCCCCGCACACCGGGCTGTTCCCGTGCCCCCCCCGGACCCCCGTCCCCCTCCCCTCCCCCTCGGGGAAGCCCCGCGCCCCGGCCCCGCCCCCTCCGAGCCCCGCCCCGCCCCGCCCGCTCGCAGCCAATGGGAGGCGGGGCCCCGCCCGCCCGCAGCCAATGGGAGGCGGGGCCCCGCCCGCCCGCAGCCAATGGGAGGCGCGGCCCCGGCCCCGCGGCGCCCGGCGCTGGCGCAGGCGCGGTGCGCGCGGGGCCAAGATGGCGGTGGCGGCGGGCGGTGGGCGCGGGCGGGCGGCGGCGCCCTGAGGAGCCGAGTGCGGCCTCGCGGGGCTCCCGGGGCCGGCCCGGGCCGCCCCCGCCGCCATGGCCCGCCTGGCAGACTACTTCGTGCTCGTGGGATACGACCCCGGCAAGCGCGGTGAGCGGCAGAGGGACGCGGGGGGGGCCGGGCCCGCGCGGGGCCGCCCTGGCCGGGGATGCGGGGCCGGGCGTGTGGGGTGGGTGCGGGGCCGGGGGTGCGGGGTAAGCCCGGGCCGGGGGTGCGGTGTGAGCTCGGGCCGGGGCTGCGGGGCCGGGGGTATAGGGTGGTCCTGGACCAGGGTGCGGGCTTGGGACGAGGTTGCGGGGCCGTCGCGGGTGTGCGGGGTGAGCCCGGGCCGGGCGTGCGGAGCCGTCCCGGGGCTGCGGGCCCATCCCGGGGCTGCGGAGCCGTGGCCGGTCCCGGGCCGGGCAGCTCTTAGCCCCCCGTGAGGCCCCTCTGAGCAGCCCCCGGGGAAGCTCCCGCCGCCCCGGCAGCCGGAGCCGCCCCTGCGCGGTTCCGCGGATTCACGGTTTGGGTGTTTTCAGTCTGTCCCCCTCCCCCGCCATGCGCGAGCTGTCACCGCTCCGGAAACATCGGCTGGGCTCGGAGGGGGGGCACTGCTGTCCTCCGGGCATGTCCCCAGGCCTGGTGCCCTGCGCATCCACAGCCCCAGGGATGGGACATGGTGCTCCCAATCCTGCTTCCAGTGGGCACCCACAGCCCCTGGGATGGGGTGTTGTGCCCCCAGCCCCATTCCCCAGGCACCCACAGCCCCTGGGATGGGGTGTTGTGCCCCCAGCCCCATTCCCCAGGCACCCACAGCCCCTGGGATGGGGTGTTGTGCCCCCAGCCCCATTCCCCAGGCACCCACAGCCGCTGGGATGGGGTGTTGTAACCCCTGCTCCCAGCCCTGCTCCCCCAGGCATCCACAGCCCCCTCAGGCAGGTCCTTGTGCCCTCCTTGCTCTCTCGGATGCTCCTGACCCCCAGATCTGTGGGACACCTCATTCCTTCGTCCTCTCCTGCATCCCTGCTTGCCGTCAGGTGCTAGTGATGGTTGTTTTGGTTGTGGGGTGTCCCTTATTTGGGATTTAGGGTCTCTTTCCATTGTATTTCCTTCTGCTTCCTGCCCCCAACAGCTTCTGGGGAAAATGAGCCTTGGCAGCATCACAAAGGAGGTGAAGTGCCCTAAAATCAGGGCTTTGTTGCAGAACTCCCCCCGAGCATCCCTTCCCACCTGGCACGTTCCCAGGCTGCTGGCTCAGGTGATTCCGAGCCTGTGCTGGGAGCTGCGGAAGGGGAATCCTTGTTCTGCCGTGGGTTTGGTTGTTGTGGGGTGCTGCTGGGGCCAGGAGCTCGGTTCAGATCCACGGTGCCAGGGTTTGCAGTGCTCCCTGAGGATCCCAGCCCCATCCGCCGTCTCTCCAAGCCCGGAGCAGCCGGGGGTCCCTTGTGGAGGGCAGGAGGAACGAGGTGTGTGTGGGGAATGCTGGAGAGCAGAGCAGGCTGCATCCGACTTGGTGTTTCCTGAGGGCTTTCTGATCGTGTGCTGTTGGTTTGGGTTTTGGTTATTGTTGTTACTGTTGTTATTGCAGGCATTTTCCCCCAGTGGAATTTCCCGTTGTCCTGTGGCACTGGGATGAGCAGGAGCTGCTCTCCCGTGGGTCAGACCATGCCAGGGGTGGGAGGGCTGCAGGAGCTGGCGGGGGGGATTCCAGGATTCCGTCTGGGAGCAGATTCCACGTTGTCTCAGGAGCAAGGGGAGGGCTGGAGCGATGCTGCGTGGTTGTACCCCCTTTGTCCCGCTTCCAAGTGCTTCCTCCTGCATCTTCTTCCTCATCTCCTCCCTGAGGATGCTGCAGCTGCTACCTGCACCTTCAAACTGGTGCTTCAAACTGGTATGGGACTGGTGGGGCTGAGGGACCCAGCATTACTTGGACCCGGCGTTCCTTTGGCCTGGCATTGCTTCCAGGAATTCTCCAGGAATTCCTTCCTGGTGTTCCTCGGGTTCCTTCAGCCTGGATTTCCTTGCTGTGACTCCCAGAGCCTGAGTTTCCAAGGGAACAGAAACATCCCACGTGTGTCTGGGGTCATTTGGGATTTGTTATGGGGAGAGGGACGGTGCTGCGAGGTGGTGTGGTTGGCTGTAGTGGGACAGGCAAAAGTAAGAACAGGCTCAGGTGGGATCTTGGGAATTGGGAATTGCTGGCTGGGAGGGTGGGCAGGCCCTGGAATAGAATTCCCAGAGCAGCTGTGGCTGCCCCTGGATCCCTGGCAGTGGCCAAGGCCAGGCTGGACATTGGGGCTGGAGCAGCCTGGCACAGTGGGAGGTGTCCCTGCCATGGCAGGGGGTGGATTGAGATGAACTTTCTGGTCCCTTCCCACCCAAATCACTCCATGATTCTGTGACCCTGGAAAGGGAAGAGCTCACCCTTAACGAATCGTGTTCCTCTGATGTAAATATTCATTTTGTTTTGGCTTAACTCCTCTCTGTGGGGAGGGGATGGATCCAGGATGCCATGGGAAGGGACAGGTCTGGGATGTTGTGGGGAGATGGATCCAGGATGCCATGGGAAGGGACAGGTCCGGGATGCCATGGGGAGGGGATGGATCCAGGATGCCATGGGAAGGGGATGGATCCAGGATGCCATGGGAAGGGACAGGTCCCGGACACAGCCCAAGCCTCCTGGCTGCTGGGATGGCACAGTCAGGCGTGACCTCTCCAGGATGAGGCACCCAGGACTTGTGGCATCTCTGTGACAGCCAAAGCAAACCCTGTCCCATCCCAGTCTGGAGGCATCCTAGTGTTCTCCTGGCCGTGCCCCCAGGATGTGCCAGCCTGTCCCCAGGGATGCAGAGATGGACCGACACCGGCTCTGTGATTTTTGGGATCAGGCTGGCAGCATTCCCGGCTCGCTGCCCTGTTTTCCCACCCCCCTCCCTGCTTAGATAACGTGGGAGGAAGGGCAGCGGCGCTCATCTGCCGGTGACTAATTGCTGTACAGGTTGGGTTGGTCTGGCAGAGCCGTGGGCCGTGCCAGGCTGGGCTGTGCCATGCTGGGCCATGCCAGGCTGGCACCTCCCCTGTAAAAACCCCACCTGTAAACAAAGCTGGGCTGAGCTGCACCAGGGCTGGACGGGCCCCTCGGCACCACCGGAGCCCCGGCGCGTTCCCGGGTGCTGCTGAGTGCCACGGGTTCCGTGCCTGTGGGATTTGTGGTCAGGCAGGGACGGGTTTGCAGTTGGGGATGTGAAAGGGAAAGGTCTGGTGGGGTGATGGGAGCTGAGGTGGCTCTGCAGCATCTCCAGAGATACAATCTCAGGCTGGAGTGGGTGGGAAGGGAGCTCAGAGCCCCTCCAGTGCCAGCCCTGCCATGGCAGGGACACCTCCCACTGTGCCAGGCTGCTCCAGCCCCAATGTCCAGCCTGGCCTTGGCCACTGCCAGGGATCCAGGGGCAGCCCCAGCTGCTCTGGGCACCCTGGGCCAGGGCCTGCCCACCCTCCCAGCCAGCAATTCCCAATTGCCAATCTCCCATCCAGCCCTGCCCTCTGGCACTGGGAAGCCATTCCCTGGCTCCTGGCCCTCCATGCCTTGGCCCCAGTCCCTCTGCAGCTCTCCTGGAGCCCCTTTAGGCCCTGCAAGGGGCTCTCAGCTCTCCCTGGAGCCTTCCCTTCCCTCGCAGCCTGGCTCCATGAGATGTTGCCGTGGCTCAGTGCAGTTTGTGGGAACAAAACCGAAGGCAGATCCAGGCTGGAGCGAGGCCATGCCGGGGTCACTGGGGTCACTGAGTGCTGCTGCTGGAGCTGCCATGACCATGGGGTTTCCTGGAACAGCCCCATGCCCTGGGGCTGTGGTGCAGGGCCTGGGACCACGTCCTGCTCCTCTGCAAGGGGCAGAAAAGGGCTCTGAACTCTCTCAGGGGCTGTGGGTTTGGCTGTGGGACCGGGGCCGTGAGCTGCTCCGGCTGCACGGGGTGTCTGTGATCCAGGCGGGCGTCCGGATGCTTTTCCTGGTTTGTGGAGCCGCAGGGGCTGTGTCCGGGAATGCAGAGCAGAGACACCCCACCTGCCTGGCACGGCGTCCCCGTGTCCCCCAGCTGTGCCCGACACCCGGCCCGCTCCGTGGGGCTGTGTGGGACAGGGGCTCCAGGGAAAAGCGTGGAGCTCAATGCTCCTGGCAGTGGGAATCGGATCCTTCCATGCCAGTGTCTGTTTTACTGTGTGCTGATTGCTCATGTTATTCCCTGGAAATGGATGTTTTTAATTCTCCTGGCTCTTCCCAGCGCCGCAGACAGATGACAGCTTCCCAGAGCTGGGATTGTGCCTGGTTCTACCTTGGGATCTGAGGGGTTTTCTCTGTGCATCCCCTGTGCTCTGAGAGTCCAGGACAGTTCAATTCCAAACTGTGTGGCTGAAGGAGTCTGGAAATTTTGGATAGGGAGCACTGGATGGGCACAGCCTGGATGATGGGAGCCAAGACCCGGCTTGGGATCAATTTGGGATTTCCCAGAGGCTTTACGCTGCCGGATGGCAGGGCTGGATGGGAGATTGGGAATTGGGAATTGCTGGCTGGGAGGGTGGGGAGGGGCTGGCCCAGGGTGCCCAGAGCAGCTGGGGCTGCCCCTGGATCCCTGGCAGTGGCCAAGGCCAGGCTGGACATTGGGGCTGGAGCAGCCTGGCACAGTGGGAGGTGTCCCTGCCATGGCAGGGCTGGCACTGGAGGGGCTCTGAGCTCCCTTCCCACCCAGCCATTCCAGGACTGATCCCTGCTGCAGTCCCGGAGAGCCGGGAGGTGCTGCTGTCCCGTGGGTGTCAGGTTGGGTGTAGATGATGCCGAGGCTGCTCAGAGGCCTCGGGAAATCGCGGTGGTTTCTCTATTTCTGTGCTCATCACCCCACGTTTGTGCCCTCCCTGCACAGAAAGCTCCTCACTCAGCCCAGCCTGGGGCTCGGTGGCTCCGTAGGAGGAGGAGGGTGGCACAGGAGGCAGCCGCTCCGTGCTCGGAGCTGCCTCTTTCTGTGAGGTGTTTGGGGCAGGTTTTGGGGTGGTTTTTGTGTGGGTTGTGTGAGGAGTGAGGGCACAGACAGGACTCAGGACACTCCTGCCCTTCCTGGGGTGCTGGCAGCTCCTGGGGCTGGAGTTAGTTCCTGCTGGGAGAAGCTGAGGTGGATCCACAGGCCAGGGCAGGGCTCTCAGGGCTCATCCCGCTGCTGTCCCTCCCGTGGTTGGGTTGGGTTGGGTTCCAGCTCTCCTGGTGGGACCCATCCGTGTCACTCTGTCGTGCGTGGCCGTGGCTGAGTGACTCAGGTTTGACTCAGCCGGTTCTGGGAACGTCCAGCAAAATCCTGGCCGTGGAAAAGCCCCCGGGGTTGGCAGCAGTGGTGGAGCTGTTTGCTGGGTCAATATTTGCTCAGGGAAAGAGAGGTGGGGAATGGCCCTGCCACGTGCAGAGATGCTCCCAGCCACGTGCCCTGCTGCGGGAAAGGTGGGGATGTGCACAGGGGGTAAATCCAGAGAGGCCCTGGAGCTGCTCCAGGCATGGAGCCCCTCTGGAGCCAGGCTGGGAGAGCTGGGAATGTTCCCCTGGAGAGGAGAAGCTCCAGGGAGAGCTGAGAGCCCCTTGCAGGGCCTGAAGGGGCTCCAGGAGAGCTGCAGAGGGACTGGGGCCAAGGCATGGAGGGACAGGAGCCAGGGAATGGCTTCCCAGTGCCAGAGGGCAGGGCTGGATGGGAGACTGGGAATTGGGAATTGCTGGCTGGGAGGGTGGGCAGGCCCTGGCCCAGGGTGCCCAGAGCAGCTGGGGCTGCCCCTGGATCCCTGGCAGTGGCCAAGGCCAGGCTGGACATTGGGGCTGGAGCAGCCTGGGACAGTGGGAGGTGTCCCTGCCATGGCAGGGCTGGCACTGGGTGATGTTTAAGGTCCTTCCCACCCAGAGCAGTCTGGGGTTCCCTGATTCCATGTGCAGCCACTGGGTGCCTGTGGAAGGGGTCACCCCTCCCACCAGCCCGCACAGCTTCCAGCTGCATCCAGCGGCCTGGGAACTGTGGCTCCTCCGATCCCAGCTGCTCCATTAATCCTCGTCTCCTTCCCTTTGAAGTCCTGCCCAGGAGGAGCAGCTCCGTGGGCTGCGGGTCCCACCCCGTGGTCAGAGGCCGGACAGTGACAGTGACAGGGCTCAGAGCTGTCCTCGGGCAGTGCCAGGGCTGAGGGCCGGGGTTGGGCCTGAGCTGGGCCTGAGCCCCTCCAGCTCCAGCGAGGTGTGTTTGTGGATGGGGAGAGATTCATTATGGAATCTCGGGGTTGTTTAGGTTGGAAAACCCCTCGGAGCCCACCCAGTCCAACCGTTCCCAGTGCTGCCAAGGCCACCACTGCCCATGTTCCCAAGTGCCACATCCACATGGATTTTAAATCCCTGCAGGGATGGGCACTCCAAAGCTCCCTGGGCAGCCCCTGCCAAGGCCTGAGCACCCTTTCCATGGGGAAATTCCTGCTGGTGCCCACCCTGCCCCTCCCCTGGCCCAGCCTGAGGCCGTTCCCTCTCCTCCTGTCCCTGTTCCCTGCCAGCAGAGCCCGACCCCCCCGGCTGCCCCCTCCTGTCAGGGACTTGTGCAGAGCCACAAGGTCCCCCCTGAGCCTCCTTTGCTCCAGGCTGAGCCCCTTTCCAGCTCCCTCAGCCGCTCCTGGGGCTCCAGACCCTTCCCAGCTCCCTGCCCTGGACACCATCCTGGCTGCCCCTCCTTTTCCATGTCGGAATGAACGTTGTTGTTATCGGTGTGGGATGGGTCAGGCTGGACGTGGAGCAGGGAAATCAGAGATGGAGCTCTGGGCTGGTCGTTTCTCCCCCTTTGGAGGGGACATTCCCGTGTCCAGCTGGATTTCCTTGCCAGAATTCCCTGCTGCTGTGGCCAGGGAGGTTGTCCGGTGTTCCTTGGAGTGTACCCGTTCCTGCTTTGGGGAGGTGGCTGAAGGTGAGCTGGACACGGACCTAACCCAGCTGTTGTACCAGATCCTTGCCCCGTTTGTGATATTTTATTTGCTGCAAGGAGGATTTAGCACTTTTCTCTCTGGTCTCTCCGGCCCCAGCTCGTGTTTCTCCCTGAATCCGAAGCCTTTCCTTGCAGCCGGTTCCCTTTTCCCGTTCCCAGCACTGGGCTGGCGCAGCAGCTGCGGTTTCATGGGTGCTAAAAACACAAACAAACCCCAAACTGGAGCTGCCCTGGAGCTGCCCGGGCTGCAGGGGGAGGAGTTAACCCCGAAAACCCCTTTGGTTTGGTTCCCTGGGACACCTGGGGGGATCAGGGATGATCCGCAGGGATTGGACAGGATCTGGAGGAGCTTTTCTCCCACCTCTCTCCGGGATCGTGGCGCTGATGCCTCCAGGGCCACTCTGTTCCTGCCGTGGCTCCGGAGCTCCTGACCACTAAATGCTGCTGTTGTGGCAAACCCGAGCTCGGAGAGCCTGCAGGCCTTGGGGCAGGGAATTCCTGCTCCTGGGAATGATCCTTCACATATCCAGAGCGTGTTCATCCCTTCCGCCGTGGCAGCTGGTCCCAGGGGAGGCCCAGAGGATTTGGGGACTGGTGGGACCCTGTGGGAGGATTTGGGGACCCTGTGGGAGGATTTGGGGACTGGTTTCAGGGGCAGGCAGTGGATGGGGGTCGGGGCATGTGGGGAGCAGCAGTGAGGGCCCTCCCTCTCCCTGCCTCCCGCACCAGTTCCAGAGGTTTTTGTTCATGGAGTGGCTCCGAGTGCCACGTGTCCCCTGGCAGGGAGCAGCCGCACGTTTGGCAGCTCCCGCGGCCTCGTCGCTGGGATCCGGAGAGCCTTGCACGTTATTTTTGTGTCTGTGAGCTCTTTGATCGAGACGAGGCAGCGGGAGGGAGTTTTTGGGGAGGAAGAGCTGAGTGTGGTGTGCGAGCAGCCGAGATGTTTCTGTGGGGAGCTGCAGGAAGTGCAGCAAAGCAGCTTCTCCGTGAGCTCTGCAGCATCTTCCTGCCCCGGCCGGGGCTCTGCTGATGGCCCAGATAAGGCCACTTGTGTCTCACTGTCACTGTCACACCCTTCCCAGAGCAGGGCTGGGGCCGTGCCCGTCTGATCCCAGTGATCCCAGCTGGGATGCTCCGAGGGGCTCGGCCCTGCATCCAGGGGGAGCAGTGACAGCGGCCTCCTGCACACTGTCCTTCTGAAACCTCCCAGTGCTCCTGTCCAGGGCAGGGAGCTGGGAAGGGGCTGGAGCCCCAGGAGCGGCTGAGGGAGCTGGAAAGGGGCTCAGGCTGGAGCAAAGGAGGCTCGGGGGGACCTTGTGGCTCTGCACAAGTCCCTGACAGGAGGGGGCAGCCGGGGGGGTCGGGCTCTGCTGGCAGGGAACAGGGACAGGAGAGAGGGGAGGCTCAGGTTGGATGTTGGGGAATTCCCTCCTGGAAAGGGCTGTGCAGCCCTGGTCCAGCTGCCCAGGGCAGGGGTGGAGTCACTTGGGTCAGTGGTGGCCTTGGCAGTGCTGGGAATGGTCGGACCTGATACTTTTCCAACCCAAACAATTCCCTGATTCCAAGTCAGCTCTGCTCCAAAGCTGCCATAACGTTGCAGTTTTATGTGGGAAAAGTCTCTGCCCTGGTTTTAGGACCTTGCCCTGGTATTTGGTGTTTGTGAGGTACCTGCAGTCCCAGCCGTGCTTCTGTTCATGAGACCTGGGCAGCCCCGCAGCAAATTCCCGTCAGGATGCCCATGCTCATCCTCACCTTCACGTGCCAGCTTTGATGCCCTTCGGCGGGGACAGCTGGCAGTGAGCTCTCCAGGGGCAGGCAAGGAGCTGGAACCGCGGGCAGGTGACGCTGCTCGGGCCTCGCTGTCCCTCGGCAGGGCTCGGGGACACTGCCCAGCTGTCCCTCACCCAGCGCCTCTGTCAGGGCCCAGCCGAGCACAATCGTTGGCTTCAGCCTCGCCCGGCTCCGGCGGGGCCGTGCCGCGGGCTGGCTTTAGGGATGAGCACAACTCTGGTGGCTTCACGCGGGATGAGCCCAGGGAGCGGCAGCTGGGCTCCCTCTGGACAGGCAGGTGATTGGGAAGGACAGGGATAAGCTCCGGGATGGGATCAAGGTGAGCTCAGCAGCCCCGGGCAGGAAGGAGGTCAGACAGTGCCAGGGATGGACGGTGCCGCCCTGATTCCGCACGGGAGCAGCGAGAGCCCCTGGCTGATTCCCGCAGGAATTGTCTGCAGGAGAGGGCTGTCAGCTCCGCCTGGGGGTGTGTCCGGTATTCCCAGGGCTGGGAATTCCTGCAGAGATGTTTGGAAAGCTGAGGAAGGTGGTTTCCTACAACTCCCTGTCAGGAGGGCCAGGCGGGATCGGGCTCTGCTCGCAGGGAACAGGGACAGGAGGAGAGGGAACGGCCTCAGGCTGGGCCAGGGGAGGGGCAGGGTGGGCAGCTGCAGGAATTTCAGTGTGGCAGTGCCTCAGCACCCTCACAGCCAAGAATTTCTTCCCGATATCCCATCTAATCGCACCTGGCAGTTGCCCCTGTCCCAAGCCCCTCTCCAGGTGAGTGCAGCGCTGTCCCGGTGGCGTGCCAGCAGAGCAGGGGGCACAGTGGCACTGCAGACAGTCCTGGGTGTCCCAGAGCCATTCCCGGCCTCTCCTGGCCCGGCTCCTCCAGCAGAGTGGGGCTCTCCTGGGGGGATTTCTGCCTCCCTTGAACTTCTCCTTCCTCCCTCTCCGAGTTCCTCTCGGCTCTCCTGACTCAGGTCTGTGTTTTCACTTCGCGTTTTCTTTCCCTCCGTTTGGGTGGGTTTGGGCCACGTTTGGAGGCTGCTTTGCTGCTGTCCCACACAATCTGCATCCACACTGTTCCCACCTGTCTGTGGCATCCCTGTTTTCCTTTTCCTCCCAAGTCCTGGCAGTGGAGTCACCTCACCATCATTAATGCAGGGGGTGGGAATGTGGATTTTCTTCTGGATTCTCCCACTGACCCAAGGTTTTCCTGGCAACTCTGCTTTTATACGAGGACTTTTTACAAGTGTTGGATCTCTTGGGAATTCTATCGAGGATGTTGGGATTTTGTACTTCTGTTTAGTGCTGGTGCAGAACTCGAGGTTTGCCATGCTTGGCATCCAGGTCTGGTTTCAAGGAGCAGCTCCATGAGCTGCTGGAGCTCCTTCCTTCATCCCCTGGATCCCTGGCAGTGGCCAAGGCCAGGCTGGACATTGGGGCTGGAGCAGCCTGGCACAGTGGGAGGTGTCCCTGCCATGGCAGGGCTGGCACTGGAGGGGCTCTGAGCTCCCTTCCCACCCAACCATTCCAGGATTCCATGACTGCGACCTTGGCCTTTTCAGTGAAGTTTTTTCTCAAGAGAAAGCAGCTCCTTTTTCCTGAAGGCCCTTCCTGAGCATCCATGAGTGTGTGTCCGCCGTTTCTCCTGGCTGTGAGGGATGCAGGTGGCAGCAGGCCAGGCAGAAGGAATGTGATCCGTCATCCCAGCCGGGCGGCACGCGGGGATGAATCGGCAGCACCGCGCTGCCGCTGCTCCAGAAATCCAGCCTGGAGCCTGCCCGGTGGAGTCATGAGACAGGCACAGGGCTTCGATCCTCTGAGTCATCCTGGGAGAAATCTGTTCCCGGCTCAAGGGCCGTAGGAAGCGCGGTGGGAAGCGGAGGGAGCAGCTGGGAGCTGTGGAACCCATCCCGGGAAGGGCGGCGGGGAGTGGGGGGAGGAGCGGGGCTGGGGGCAGCTCCCCCAGCCGGGATCTGCTGCCTTTCCCCATAAAAGGGGAGATTTCCCTTCGCACCTCGTGCAAAGCGTTCGAGAGCGCGCAGGGAGTGGGAGGAGGGAACATCCGAGGAGGGAGAGGCTGGAGAGGCTGTGGGGGCGAGGGAAAGGCTGGGGAGGTGTCGTCTCCGTGGGGAGACAGGGTGGGGCCCGCAGGGATGTGGGGTTGGAGATGGGATGGGGCCCGCAGGGATGTGGGGCTGGAGATGGGATGGGATATGGGATGTGGGGCTGGAGATGGGATGAGGCCCTCAGGGATGTGGGGCTGGAGATGGGATGGGATATGGGATGTGGGGCTGGAGATGGGGTGGGGCCTGCAGGGATGTGGGGCTGGAGATGGGGTGGGGCCTGCAGGGATGTGGGGCTGGAGATGGGGTGGGGCCTGCAGGGATGTGGGGCTGGAGATGGGATGGGATATGGGATGTGGGGCTGGAGATGGGATGGGGCCTGCAGGGATGTGGGGTTGGAGATGGGATGGGGCCTGCAGGGATGTGGGGCTGGAGATGGGATGGGGCCCTCAGGGATGTGGGGCTGGAGATGGGATGGGATATGGGATGTGGGGCTGGAGATGGGATGAGGCCCTCAGGGATGTGGGGCTGGAGATGGGATGGGATATGGGATGTGGGGCTGGAGATGGGATGGGATATGGGATGTGGGGCTGGAGATGGGATGAGGCCCGCAGGGATGTGGGGCTGGAGATGGGATGGGGCCTGCAGGGATGTGGGGCTGGAGATGGGATGGGATATGGGATGTGGGGCTGGAGATGGGATGGGATATGGGATGTGAGGCTGGAGATGGGATGGGATATGGGATGTGGGGCTGGAGATGGGATGGGGCCCGCAGGGATGTGGGGCTGGAGATGGGATGGGGCCCGCAGGGATGTGGGGCTGGAGATGGGATGGGGCCCGCAGGGATGTGGGGCTGGAGATGGGATGGGGCCCGCAGGGATGTGGGGCTGGAGATGGGATGAGGCCCGCAGGGATGTGGGGCTGGAGATGGGATGGGGCCTGCAGGGATGTGGGGCTGGAGATGGGATGGGGCCTGCAGGGATGTGGGGCTGGATGTCCTGAGCAAGGAGGCAGTTTCAGTTTGAGAGGTGAAGTTCCCGTCTGTGCCCAGTGGGAGCACTGGATGCAGCTCCAGGAGGGTCGATATCCCTGTGAAGTTATAAAAACGAACAAAAAACCCCAAACCAGGCGGCCCCACCTGCCCCAAAGCAGTCCCAGCTTCTCCTGGTGTTGTCGGCCTGTGGAATCGGACACGTCCTTGTTAAGGATTGTACCCCAAATTATCTGGGATTCCTGGGAGCGCTGCAGGGCAGAGCAGCTGGCAGCTCAGCTGGCACCGTGGGGAGCCCCAGACTGGTGGGGAAGGATGGATGGGGACAGGACAGAATTCCTGGCAAGGGAAGGGAGCAGAGCGTGTCCTGCCCCGGAACCGGAGGGGTGCGGAGGGACCTGTGGCTCCCCGAGGCAGCACCTGGAGACTTGCTGAGGTGTCCTGGCTGCAGTGCCAGCCTGGGGCACCCGTCCCACCCCGGGCAAGGCTGCTGTGGGATTTGCAGCTCTTCTGCCAGATGGAGGCTGCCGGGCTCCAAGTAAATCCCGGGATTTACTGGGGTTTCCTGGCGTTCGGCTGAGACAGGGCTGGAGGTGGTGCTGGGTTGGGGGGCGTGGGGGAGGGAGCGTGGATGGGTCAGCCCCAGAGAGGGACCCCAAGGAGTCACAGAACAGGGTCAGGGAATCCTGGAATGGTTGGGTGGGAAGGGAGCTCAGAGCCCCTCCAGTGCCAGCCCTGCCATGGCAGGGACACCTCCCACTGTGCCAGGCTGCTCCAGCCCTAATGTCCAGCCTGGCCTTGGCCACTGCCAGGGATCCAGGGGCAGCCCCAGCTGCTCTGGGAATTCCATTCCAGGGCCTGCCCACCCTCCCAGGTTGCTGGAACTCCAAATAAACCCCAGTAATGGGTGAAGGGGGGGAAGGGACCTCGGGGTGTGCTGGATGACATTGTGCAGGCACCGGGGGAGCTCACCTGGGGGTGTTTGTGCCTGGTGAGAGCTCACCTGGCTCCAGCTGCTCCAGCTGCCCCCCACGTGCAGCTCTTGTATTTCTGTGTTCTGTTGGTTGTTTTTCGTTGAATCACGGAGTTGTTTGGGGTGGAAAACCCCTCGGAGCCCATAAGTCCAACTGTTCCCAGCACTGCCAAGGCCACCACTGCCCCTGTCCCCAAGTGCCACATCCATATGGATTTTAAATCCCTGCAGGGATGGGCACTCCAAAGCTCCCTGGGCAGCCCCTGCCAAGGCCTGAGCTCCCTTTCCATGGGGAAATTCCTGCTGATGCCCACCCTGCCCCTCCCCTGGCCCAGCCTGAGGCCGTTCCCTCTCCTCCTGTCCCTGTTCCCTGCCAGCAGAGCCCGACCCCCCCGGCTGCCCCCTCCTGTCAGGGACTTGTGCAGAGCCACAAGGGCCCCCCTGAGCCTCCTTTGCTCCAGGCTGAGCCCCTTTCCAGCTCCCTCAGCCTCTCCTGGGGCTCCAGACCCTTCCCAGCTCCCTCAGCCTCTCCTGGGGCTCCAGACCCTTCCCAGAGCTCCCTGGCAGTGTCCAGGGGGTTCTGCTGCCTCTCTCTTGCCTCAGACTCAGGAAGGATCCAGGCCCTTGAAGGTGCCCACTTCCATTTAGGGTATATCCCTGCAGCACCAGGTCCCGGTGCTGGGAGCAGCGCTGAGGCTTTGACACACAGGGATTCCCGGGATCACCTGGGTTAAGTCCTCCTGAGCCATTTAAAGTTCATCTGAGGGACAGTGGCAGTGTCACCAGCCAGGCTGGGAGAGCTGGGGGTGCTCCTGGAGAGGAGAAGCTCCAGGGAGAACTGAGAGCCCCTTGCAGGGCCTAAAGGGGCTCCAGGAGAGCTGCAGAGGGACTGGGGACAAGGAGCCAGGGAATGGCTTCCCTCTTGCAGCCGTCTGGTTCTCTGTCCCTGAAGTCATTTCAATGGGATTATTTCACATTATTTTCCTTGGCTCCGCTGCCTCATCGCAGCCCATGAGGCCTTTGGGGTTCATGGAATTTTCCAAGCACTGGGGTGGCTGGAAGGGAGTGACAGAAAAAGGGGGACGAGGTGGGAATGTCACCGTGCACCACCGCAAAAGCAAAGTCCCATCTCGTGGCCCTGGCTTTGGGCAGAAGGAGGATGAGGAAGGGGCTCTGGAGGAGCGGGGAGAGTTGGAGGCTGCTCCCAGATCTTGGATCTCTTCCCAGAAATGTTTGCTGGAAAATGTGGACTCTCCTCCCTCGGTCTGGAGCGAGGGACAGGGACGGGGTGGGCTCATCCCAGCTCTGGCTCCGGTCTGGGATGGGTGGGAAGGAGGGGATGGGAAGGTGGTGGGTTTGTCCTGGCTCCGGCTGCAGTGTGGGATGGATGGGCTGTGGGGAATGGGAAGGTGCTGGGCTCATCCAGTGCAGTCCTGGTGCTCCGTGTCTCGGTCCAGAGAGATTCGGGTCCCATTTGGGCCATTTTTCCCACTTTCTGGTCAATGCAGATATTCCCACCAGGAGCCTGTGTGTCCTCCCTCCCTCTGTGTCCACCCAGAGCTCCTGGACATGGGGCTGTGCCTGTGTCCCGAGCCGCATCCCCCCGGAGTGCTCTTGGGACCGGGCTGTTTTCCCGGAGCCTTTTGGGGTGAGCGCTGGGTTCCCGTTCCCGGCGCGCTCCCACCGCCGTCGCTCCGCGTTTCCAGCGGCGCCGGGAAGGCCGGGCCCGAGCGGGCCTGGGATTTGTCTGTGGGATTTATCCCAGCCCCGGGTGCCCACGCAGGGATTATCCCGAGGGCCTGCCTGGCTCCCTGAGCTCCGCCGGCTCTGGGAATGTCGCTCCTGCTCTGGGATGGGGCTCAGGGGGATCCCTCCCGTCCTTCCTCCCTCGAGCTCCATGCATCCAGAACAGCCTTGCCTTAATCCATGTCCAAGTTTGGGATGCTTACGGCGTGTTTTCCCTATTTTCTGGCCATTAGCCTGTGGTTTTGGGGGTTTTGGGTGGTTTTTCCTGGGACTGGTGTGTCTGGAACCAGCTGTCCAGGCTGTGCTGCTGAAAACCCCGGGGGGACGGGGTCAGTACGGACATCACTCAGTATTCCTGAAAATCCAAGTGGGACAGGAAGCTGACGTTGGAGAAGACATTTGAATTTTCAGTGGTTCTGTCGAATTTCTTGTTAATTCCCTTTTTTTTGTATTTTTCAATAGTTTGTTGCTCATTTTCCCCTGACCTTTGCTCCGTGTC
The DNA here is from genome assembly GCF_020740725.1 of Corvus hawaiiensis. NCBI lineage: Eukaryota > Metazoa > Chordata > Aves > Passeriformes > Corvidae > Corvus > Corvus hawaiiensis. Next base: position 79,477,863 of record NC_063216.1, read on the forward strand.
TGACTTGGTTTTAGCCTCGTGTGTCGTCTTGGTGCTTTGGGGTTGTTTATTCCGTTGTTGAACTCTTTAAGGGTTGTATTTTTGTCCAGCTTGGTAAATCCCAAGATGTTTTTCCTGCCTTTGGCTGAACTGGGGGTCAGTCACTTTGTTGAGGGTTTGGAAAAACCTAAACCTACGCCAGAGATGGTATTTATTTGGGTCAAATTCCAAGTTTTGTTTCTTTTCTGGGAAAACAGGGTTTTGCTGTGGGGGAAGTGAAGCTGTTTGGGGCAGAGGGGTGGCCATGGCCGTGCTCAGGGTGGGCCCTGCACTGGTGGCTCTCCCATTCCATTGGGGACAGGAACTGGGATCGTCCAGGCGTGTCCTGGATGCTGCTCCCACATTCCAGGGTGCTCCCTGCAAACATCAGAAGATCACTGGGAGCACAGGGGAGGGGGGATTCTGCCCCTGTGCCCCCTCAGGTGAGAGCCCACCTGCAGAGCTGCCCCAGCCCTGGGGACACAGCAGCACGACCTGGAGCTGCTGGAGAGAGCCCAGAGAGCTGGGCTGGAGCCCCTCTGCTCTGGAGCCAGGCTGGGAGAGCTGGGGGTGCTCCCCTGGAGAGGAGAAGCTCCAGGGAGAGCTGAGAGCCCCTTGCAGGGCCTAAAGGGGCTCCAGGAGAGCTGCAGAGGGACTGGGGCCAAGGCCTGGAGGGCCAGGAGCCAGGGAATGGCTTCCCAGTGCCAGAGGGCAGGGCTGGATGGGAGACTGGGAATTGGGAATTGCTGGCTGGGAGGGTGGTGAGGCCCTGGCCCAGGGTGCCCAGAGCAGCTGGGGCTGCCCCTGGATCCCTGGCAGTGGCCAAGGCCAGGCTGGACATTGGGGCTGGAGCAGCCTGGCACAGTGGGAGGTGTCCCTGCCATGGCAGGGCTGGCACTGGAGGGGCTCTGAGCTCCCTTCCCACCCAAACCATTTCCTGACTCCACGGTTCCCGGTTTTCCTGGCACAGCAGCAGCAGAGATGAATGTTTGCTCTCTCAAGTCTGAGCTGTCATTCCAAGGCTGGAAGCTCCATGTGTGGAGTGTGCCAGGCACATCGGTGAGGAGCACTCCTGCTCCTGCCGGAGTCTCCTCTGCTCCATGGGTCTTTCTTCCTCCAGTGAGTCTTCCCCGTCTTCCTCAAAGTCAAAATGGTCCAAGGATTTCAGTTGAGTTCTTTCAGGAAATGGAAGATTTCAGGCTGGTGGAGGTGCAGGGGCTCCTCAAGTCACATGGAACCCTTCAACCTTGTCCTCTGCTCCCCAGGATCCCCTTCCAGGGCGGCTCCAGGTGTGGAGCCGGAGCGAGGGCCCGGCCCCTGCCCCGGCTCTGTTGGCTTTGGGTGGAGGAGCAGAGTTGTGTTTCCTTCTGGGAAGGATCTGAAGGAGCAGCATTTCCCAGCCCTTCCCATCAAACAGAGCCTCTGCCACTGACCAGGGTGTGGCTGTGCCTTGGCTTCAGGGAATCCTGGAATGGTTGGGTGGGAAGGGAGCTCAGAGCCCCTCCAGTGCCAGCCCTGCCATGGCAGGGACACCTCCCACTGTGCCAGGCTGCTCCAGCCCCAATGTCCAGCCTGGCCTTGGCCACTGCCAGGGATCCAGGGGCAGCCCCAGCTGCTCTGGGAATTCCATTCCAGCCCCTCCCCACCCTCCCAGCCAGCAATTCCTTCCCAAGATCCCATCTAAAGCTCCACTCTTTCGGCTTAAGCCGTTCCCTGTGTCCTGTCCCTCCAGCCCTTGTCCCCAGTCCCCTCTCCACTTGGCAAACTGGACTCTCCAGGAACTTCCACTGAATTGGGGAATTTCAAGTCGTGCTTTGTGTTGATGTCTTCCCAATATCCCATCTAAATCTCCCCTCTTTAGCTGAAACCCCTGGGATGAGCTGGGAAGAGCCCCGTGTCCTGCTGAGCTCCAGGAGCCGGCCCGGAATCGCTGGTCCTGGTCCCGGCACAGCTGGAGCCGAGCGCTGTCGGCAGCGGGATCGGGCTGGGAGCAGCTCCGGGGACAGGTCTGCACGTGGCACCTGGGATCATGGAATCCTGGAACATCCTGAGCCTGGGACCCACAGGGATCACGGATCAAACCCCTGGCCCTGCACAGACCCCCCAACAATCCCCCCTGGGCATCCCTGGCAGTGCTGTCCCAACGCCCCTGGAGCTCCGGCAGCCTCGGGGCCGTGCCCATTCCCTGGGGAGCCTGGGCAGTGCCCAGCACCCTCTGGGGGAAGAACCACTCAGCTCCATGACCTCAGGACTCATCCCGGCCTGTCCCAGGCTTCCCAGATAATCCGTGGGGGGGATGAGGTGGGTTTGGGGGACCTGGGTGTTGGTGGGATCTGTTGGGAGCAGTAGCAGGAGCTGCTGGGAGTGCACTAAGCCCCGGCCGGGCTCAGAGCTGGCAGCACTCTGTGGTGCTTCCATTCCCACCTCCCTGCTCATTCCCAAGGGTTAGAGGTGAGGAGCTGCTCCAGGTCACTGGGGCAGGACTGGGACCACGGCTGGACCCTCTGGGGTCATGTGCGCCTTGGGGTTTGGGGGAACAGGGATTGGTGTTCCCAAGCCTGGGCAGAGCAGGGCTTCTCTCAGGGCTGTGGGGTCAGGCTGAGGGACAGCTCCAGGCTCCGGGGCTGCTGGTGCTCCGTGGGAGCTGTACCTGCTTCAGAAAATTCCCTGGTTCTCGGGGAAATGCCCATGAGGAAGCTGAGGGCTCCAGGGCAGGGTCACTTCCCCATCCTGGAGCAGTCTGTGGTCAGTGGGGTTTCAGTTCCCCTTGGCGTCGGCCTCTTCCTCCTCACTAGCGAGGGCCCTCCCTCCGGGAGGGGATTCCCTTCTGCAGCACAGATCCTGTGAGGAGCGGCTGATGGAGCTGGGAAGGGGCTGGAGCCCCAGGAGCAGCTGAGGGAGCTGGAAAGGGGCTCAGGCTGGAGCAAAGGAGGCTCAGGGGGGACCTTGTGGCTCTGCACAAGTCCCTGACAGGAGGGGGCAGCCGGGGGGGTCGGGCTCTGCTCCCAGGGAACAGGGACAGGAGAGAGGGAACGGCCTCAGGCTGGGCCAGGGGAGGGGCAGGGTGGATGGTGGGGAATGTCCAGCCCTGGCACAGCTGCCCAGGGAGCTTTGGAGTGCCCATCCCTGCAGGGATTTCAAATCCATATGGATGTGGCACTCGGGGACCCCTCAGTGGCATTCTCAAGGAATTCTCAAAGTTCCTGTACTGATGGGACATTTCCTCCCGTTGCAGTTCTGGTGGCTCTGGCGCTGCCGAGCCCGCCTGAGGCCCCTGTGGAATCTGACCTGATTCCCACTTCTCCGTTCCTACCTGGCCGTTCCTGTCGTTGTCCCTCCCTGCAGTTTCCCCCCTGGATGCGCCACGCTCCGGCGGCAGCTCCGGCCCTGCGGCTGCCGCCTGTGTGGGACCAGGGAACAAAAGCTCCTTCTGCCCTTGTGGGAGATGTTGATGCTGGCAGAGCATGGGGGGAAATGATCCCTGTAGGGTCGAGACTAACTGAGCCAGGGCTTGGATCATTCCCTGTTCCCTGGCAGGACGGAGCAGGGAGGGACTTGGGCACCCGCGTGTGATCCGTGAGGCACGGCCCTGGCTGGGGTTTGGGTTTGGGGTTTCCCTCTGTCCTTGGCTGCTCTGCAGGGAATTGCCCGGCTCGGATGGGAGAGCGGCTGGCACTGAGGCCTTTTGTCCTGGAGCTCAGAGCTGCTCTGTGGCTGGATCCTGTCCCATTGTCCCTGTGCATCCCTTTGCTGGCTGGGAACAGCTCTGGAGCCAGGCTGGGAGAGCTGGGGGTGCTCCCCTGGAGAGGAGAAGCTCCAGGGAGAGCTGAGAGCCCCTTGCAGGGCCTGAAGGGGCTCCAGGAGAGCTACAGAGGGACTGGGGCCAAGGCATGGAGGGCCAGGAGCCAGGGAATGGCTTCCCAGTGCCAGAGGGCAGGGCTGGATGGGAGATTGGGAATTGGGAATTGCTGGCTGGGAGGGTGGGCAGGCCCTGGCCCAGGGTGCCCAGAGCAGCTGTGGCTGCCCCTGGATCCCTGGCAGTGGCCAAGGCCAGGCTGGACATTGGGGCTGGAGCAGCCTGGCACAGTGGGAGGTGTCCCTGCCATGGCAGGGCTGGCACTGGAGGGGCTCTGAGCTCCCTTCCACCCCAACCCATTCCATAATTCCCACATATTTTTCCTGCAGGGCAAGAGGGGCCATGGGAGCAGCCGGGGCTGTTTTTAGGCCGTGGGTAAATGCTGGCAGCCCCATAATTATCACCTGGGGTGCCAGGGGAGCTGGGAATGGCTCCCCTGGGAGGCAGCTGGAATTTGGCATCAGGTAAAAATAGCAGAAGTTTCTCCCCAAAATGCTTTTAGCAGCTCTGGCCACGGAGCCGCGGCCGGACAGCGGCGCTCCCGATGGACACTGGGATCCTCCTCCCCAGGGAACTGAGCCACAGTGCCCAGCCAGCTCCAGGTCATGGCATCATGGAGTCATGGAATGTTTGGGTGGGAAGGGAGCTCAGAGCCCCTCCAGTGCCAGCCCTGCCATGGCAGGGACACCTCCCACTGTGCCAGGCTGCTCCAGCCCCAATGTCCAGCCTGGCCTTGGCCACTGCCAGGGATCCAGGGGCAGCCCCAGCTGCTCTGGGCACCCTGGGCCAGGGCCTGCCCACCCTCCCAGCCAGTAATTCCCAATTCCCAATCTCCCATCCAGCCCTGCCCTCTGGCACTGGGAAGCCATTCCCTGGCTCCTGGCCCTCCATGCCTTGGCCCCAGTCCCTCTGCAGCTCTCCTGGAGCCCCTCCTGGGCGTTCTCCACCCAGCTGGGTGTCACTGTCACCTGGCTGCTCTTGGTAGAATCCCAGAGAATTTGGGGTCCAACGGGACCTTCTGAGATCACCTGGGATCCCTTAAAGCAGCTCCTGGGCCCTCACAGCTTCCAGTGCTCCTGGAGGGCTCCTCCAAAGGGATCTCCGGCTCCTGCCGCGTGCGTGAGGCGGTTGGAGGTGCTTTGGGGAGGTTGGAGGCGGTTTGAGGCGGTTTGAGGCACTGTGGGGCCGTGTTCCCCAGGGATTTATGGAGAAGCTTCCTGCTCCAGCCGTGGCTCCGGGTGAGCAGCGGCAGCTGCGGGGCCGTGTCCGTGTCTCGCTGCCAGGAACGCTCCGGGCCCGCAGCGCTTTCCTGGGCCGAGCTCTCGGAAGCAGGCGGGGTTTTTTAAATTTAATTACTTCCTCTCCTGCCTTAATGTTTCCAAAGATAAACACGGCTCTCCCTTGGCATGGCATCAGGGAGCAGCCGGGCTCTAGCCGGGCTGTGCCGAGCAATCCCAGCCCAGGTTTGTGTGGGGATGGTGGGAATCTCTCAGGATCTGTCCCCTACCAGGACAGCGGTGATTCCATACCCGGCTGCTCCATCTTCACCCGCCATTCCCAGATCCCGGGATCTTCCCTGACCCTTTGGGACGTGTCCTGAGTGCCATCCCCAAAGTGCCGTGTGTGGGATAAGCAGTGGATTCCTCTGCGTGGGGGGATCTGAGTGGATCTTCCTGCAGGATTCGGGCTGGTGGGAGAACAGAGAACCCCACATTCCCCAGGCTCCTGGGATTTTCCAGCCGCACTCTGTGCCAAGGATTTGCCAGCGTCCCTGATCCCTGGGAGTCTGCACCCCCAGGTCCTGGCAGGGCACCTGGCGCTGCCCCCAGGCTGCATCCAGCGGGAGATGGCTCTTTCCAACACTTCTCCTGAGGCTGAGAGGGATTAGGGAGAGGTTTGAGGAATGATGACCTCCCAGGACAGGACTGAGCCAGGGTGAGGGGCCGCAGCGCTGGCCCCTCCTTCACCTCCCTTATTTCAGCTCCCTACAAATAGCCTGTTTGGCTCATCCAGAGCCTCCCAAAGCCATGATTCCCTGAAATCCATTGGGAATGGGAGCCGTGCTCCGTGGAAGTGCAGTGCTGGGAATGCCCCCAGTCCCAGCACCCTGCTCCGGCCGGGCAGTGATGTCCCCCTGATGCCGCTCCCGGATGTTGTAACTGGGAGCGAGTGGCCCTGGGGTGCAGGGGTTTGCATTCCATGGCTGGATGGGGCTTTTCCAGCCTGGAATTGCATGCAGACAGTTTGCTTTGTCGCCCAGCTCCGTGTCCCAAGCTGTGGGTGATCCTTATCGTCCCTGGGTGATCCTTATCTTCCCTGTGTCCAGCGGGTCAAGCACATCCTCAGACATCACCGAGGTGACCATAAACACGGAATGAGGTGCTTTTTCCGAAGTTTTTCCCTTTTTTTAGCTGCACTCGGGACAGGAATTGCTGTTCCGGGTGTGACTTTGTGGAGACTTTTGCCCCAAATCCCGCTGGCAGAGCCAGAGGTGTCCCTGTCACCCTGCTCCTGCAGGTTCCTGCTGTCTGGGAAGGGCTTTGTCCTTCCCGAGCTCCCTGTCCTGTGGAGTTTCACTGTAACGTGGAGAGAGAACCACGAGTGGGATATTATTCCTTGGGTCTTTTCATTCTCTTGTCCCGTTCAGGGGGCACAGTGGCCGTGCCACAGGAGGGGTGTGGCCTTGGGGACAGGTGGAGGGGACACTGGGGGTCCAGTAGGTGCCACTTCAGGGAGAATTTCTCCATGGAAAGGATTGTCCAGCACTGGAACAGGGATTGCATTGCCCAGGGGCGTTTGGAGTGCCCATCCCTGCAGGTGTCCAAGGAATTCCTGGAGGTGGCACTGAGGGCTCTGGGCTGGGGCCAAGGTGGGGATGGGGCAGAGCTGGGACTGGATGGGCTGGGAGGGCTTTTCCAGCCGCAGGGATCCCGGGAGCTGCCGTGGCTGGCACAGGGAGCTGCCAGCACCCACCGTTGGTGCTGGTGGGGACAGGGCTGTCCCATCCCATGCTGGTGGCTGCCGGTGGCCAGGAGTGGGGACAGGGACCGTGTGCTCGCCCTGGGCCGGGTGGGCTTTCCTGGCGGTGGCCGGAGCAGCGGGGCCACCCCCAGCCCCACACACGGCCCCTTTGTTCCCTCCATAGAAAAGCCATTCTCCGTCCCCCCGGCGGGAACACGTCACAGGGAACAGAGGCCCCTTTGTCCCCGGAGCAGACACTCGGGTGTTGTTCTGGGTGGGCTTGGGGGCGGGGGGCTGCAGGGCCGGGATGGGATGGGATGGGATGGGATGGGATGGGATGGCTCAATCCCTGTCCGTGCCCTGCTCCCGCTCTCTGGGAGGGAGGAGCTGATGGCCAGGGCTGGAATATCCCAGCTCCCCACTCAGGTGATGATTCCCGGTGAACAGAGGGGTGAGGGATGGGCTGGCTGTGCTCAGGTTGGTGAGGCACACCTGGGAATCCTGGAATGGCTGGGTGGGAAGGAACCTCAGAGCCCCTCCAGTGCCAGCCCTGCCATGGCAGGGACACCTCCCACTGTGCCAGGCTGCTCCAGCCCCAATGTCCAGCCTGGCCTGGAGTGTTTCCAGGGGTGGGGCAGGGATCGCTGGCACCGCTCCCGCCACCTTGGTTGGCGTTGGTTGGCGTTGGTTGATGCAATCGCTCCCAGGCCTTGCAGGCCATTTCCCAATCCCTGTTTGATGCTGCCACAGGGATACGTGGATCCTGCCTCGTTCCAGGAGCCCCGTTGGTGCCCTGCTCCGTGCCGGGGCTGGGCCTGACTCGCTCCGTGCTGGAGCAGCTCCGGGCTGGGCTGGGATCAGCGCTCGGCTCCGAGGGCCCTTGGCAGCAGCTCCAGGTCCTGGCAGGTTGTGTGGCCTCGTGCCTGGTCTGTCCCTGCCTGTGCAGGAGCCACCTCGGGGACTCCAGGCAGGGCTTTGGAGCACCAAGGGTTTTCTGGTGCTTGAAAGCAGCTGAGTTTATAAATAATTCCTGCAGCAAGGAGCTCTCGGAAGCCTCAGCTGACACTTGCAGGCAGGGATGAAGCTGCCCCCGAAGCTGGGGGGAGCTGGAGAATCATGGATGGTGTGAAATGAACATTTCTGGAATAATTTGAGATACCTGAAGTAACTGAATGTTTTTAAAGTGGTTCCACACTCTCTCCTGGCTGGACATGATGTCCAGGTTGGAGCCGGGGGGGGAAGGAGGGCTGGAGCAGCTCTGGTTCCTGTGGGGAGGACGTGGAATTGTGGAATGGTTTGGGTGGGAAGGACCTTAAGGCTCATCCAGTTCCATGGACCCCTCCCACTGTCCCAGGCTGCTCCAAGCCCCAATGTCCAGCCTGGCCTTGGGCACTGCCAGGGATCCAGGGCAGCCACAGCCGCTCTGGGTGACCTGTGCCAGCTCCAGCGCTGTGTTGTCTGAGCTTTGTGTTCCCCTGGATGATTTCATCCCGAATTTCTGAGGTTCGGGGGTGTGGGAGTCGTGTCCAGGCCTGCAGAGGATCCTTTCCTTGGGACTGGCTGGACTGACCCTTTCCAGTGGTCCCGTGCTGGTGGTGAAACACCTCCCTGTGCTCTTGGTCACCCTCAGCAGAGGGTGTTGGGTGTGAGGGGTGGCACAGGGCTTGTTCCAAATAAGCTCCTTTGCCTAAAATCCCTGTGAAAATTCCCTTCTCCCCTCTCTCCACTGCACCCAGCTCCTCAGGGAAGGGCTGCAGGAGCCGCTGCAAGGCCGGTTCCCTGTCCTGACCCCGTGGCTTCCCTGGCTGTGGGGCTGGGATGGACTGGGGCTGCCGTGCCCCTGCTGTGAACCCACCAGGGATTTTCCAGGGATGCTGGGCACCTCCTGCAGGGTCTGGGAACACTCCAGGCCGGGGAGGCGGACGCCTGGCTGGGTCTCTGCGCAGTGCTCAGGCCCAGCTCCTCTTGTCCCATCATTTCGGGGACGCTGGGAGCGAGGGACGGCGCTCGTGTGTCCATGACCCCTGTCCGGAGCAGCGGCCGTTCCCGGCAGTGTCCCGGCGTGCCGGCGCTCCCAGCCGGGGTCATCCTGTGCCGTGGCTCAGCTCAGTGTTTAACCCTGGGCTTATTTAGAATTTCCTGTGTCACAACAACATCCCGTGCCCTTGCCAGCGCAGCCGGGGAGGGGCCGGGCTCCCCCAGGTGTCTCCCAGCCCCGCAGGAGCAGCAGGAAGGAAGGAGCAGCACAGCAGCTGCGGGGAGGCCGAGGTTCACAGGCACACGTGTTTTCCCAGGAATCTCCTGCTTTCCCAGGAATCTCAGCTGGGATGGCAGGAGAATGGATGGGGCAGGTCCAGCTCTCCCGGGCAGGAAGGGACGCGCCGATCCCACGGCCCGATACGGAGCTGAATGGTGGGAAGTGGGAAAGCTGGGCCCGGGCTGCCCGAGGAGCAGCTGAGGGAAGTGCCGGGGGTGTCCAGGGTTCCCGAGTCAGGCTGGTGGGGACAGTCCCTAAATCAGGATGTACCTGCCCGCAGCTGGCTGCAGAGTGGCAGCTCCTGGCTCTGGGAAAACCCTGGGAGTCAAGATTCCCATTGTTCTCAACAGCCCTTGGAATGATTTTTGTTTGTGTTGAGGATGATGAGCCTGAGACCCCCCCAGCGCTGGGCTGATCCCAGTGGGCAACAGGGGAGGGGGGATTCTGCCCCTGTGCCCCCTCAGGTGAGACCCCACCTGCAGAGCTGCCCCAGCCCTGGGGACACAGCAGCAGGACCTGGAGCTGCTGGAGAGAGCCCAGAGAGGCCCCGGAGCTGCTGCAGGGCTGGAGCCCCTCTGCTCTGGAGCCCGGCTGGGAGAGCTGGGGGTGCTCCCCTGGAGAGGAGAAGCTCCAGGGAGAGCTGCGAGCCCCTTGCAGGGCCTAAAGGGGCTCCAGGAGAGCTGCAGAGGGACTGGGGCCAAGGCATGGAGGGCCAGGAGCCAGGGAATGGCTTCCCAGTGCCAGAGGGCAGGGCTGGATGGGAGATTGGGAATTGGGAATTGCTGGCTGGGAGGGTGGGCAGGCCCTGGCCCAGGGTGCCCAGAGCAGCTGGGGCTGCCCCTGGATCCCTGGCAGTGGCCAAGGCCAGGCTGGACACTGGGGCTGGAGCAGCCTGGCACAGTGGGAGGTGTCCCTGCCATGGCAGGGCTGGCACTGGAGGGGCTCTGAGGTCCCTTCCCACCCAACCATTCCAGGATTCCCTGATCTTGTATTGGTTTCTCTTTAACTGAGGATGTTCCAGTGGAGCCGTGGCAGGGCTGGATGGGGAGGGCACAGCTTGGAGCCATTGGAGCCGTAATCCTGACGTGTGGATCTCAAGGGATTTTCCTGTCTGGAGCTTGAGCCAGGCCCTGGGCACTGGGAGCAGGCAGCCTTTGCCAGGGCTGGGAGCTCTCGGAGCCAAGGGTGCCTCCAGAGGGATGTGGTGATGGAGCAGGGCTGTGGGAGCAGGGCTGTGGTGTGGGAGCACGTGGCCAGGCAGGATCTGGTTGACACAATCCCTGTTAACCCAGTCCCTGTGGGTATTCTGTGCCCAGTTTGGCTCCGACCTTTCCATTTTGGGCCTGGGGCTATAAATGGCCCCTTTCCCTTTCCCTCTCCTGGTCCTGCTAAATCCAGCTGTGGCTACCGGGCGGTCAGCAGGGCCCTGGGGACATGGCTGGCCTCCCAAAATAGCCCTTCCCTGGTGCTCCTCCTGCTTTCCCAGCCCCATTCCATGGCCAGGACCCGGCTCCCAAAGCCAGCCGGGATGGGAGATGCCCCGGGTGGTCCCCTGGAGATGCAATAATCCCTCAGCAGCTCCGGAGGGGCTGGAATATCCCCCCTCTCCCTGTCCCGGGGCTGCCTGCCCTCGTGGCTGGGCCAGAATCCTCGGGATTTGTGATTCCCAGCTGGCTCCGTGAGCGGCTGTGTCTCTGGAAGGACGTGGGCAGCCTGGCAGGGGCTGTGACAGGAGCAATTGGTTCCACCAGCACCTCAGGCTGGCCCAGAGCCGGCTGCTCCCGGAATGCCCCCCCTGCCCTGCCAGCTCCATCGGGAAACTCAAGGATTTAGGGTCTGGAGTGGTGTGGGCTGGGGGGCAGGTGAGGGTTTGGAGTGCTGCCAGTGCTCCATAAAGCCCCAGGGAAGCAGGAGCTGTTGGGAACCCGAAAGCAAATCCCGGGCCAGGATTGTGTGGGGAAAGGGCAGCAGGGAGATGAGGAGCAGGGAATGGCAGCTTGGATCGGGGGTGCTGTCCGTGTTGGCATCACAAGGAAGGAGGTTCTGGCTGGACTGGGACCGGAGCTGCTGCTCCAGGGCCGTTCCCACCTCCCGTTAAGGCTCTGGGAGCTTGGAATCCCCGCTGTTCCCTGCCGGAGCGGGCAGTGCTGCTGAGCCTGTGCAAGGGCCGGGCTCTCTCCTGCGCTGCCCTGTCCCTGGAGAGCTGGAGCATCCCGGTGTTGTTCCAGCCTGGCATTCCCGAGGTGGGGTGGGGGGTACCTGCTGCCCTCTAATCCTGTCTTGTCTCCGCAGGGAGCGGGGATGGGCAGGGACAGATCCTGCAGCGCTTCCCGGAGAAGGACTGGGAGGACAACCCCTTCCCACAGGGCATCGAGCTGGTGAGTGGCTGCCCCGGGGACACCAGGGGGACACCGGGACATGTCCCACAGGGTGTGACTGGGGGGCCGTGAGGGAGCGGTTCCCACCTGCCCTGGATGCAGCTCCAGCTCCAGAACTCTCCAGAAACGGTGGGATCCGCCGTGCTGGCTCCTGTCCCGGCCTCTGCTACCCCTCCTTTTCCGGAATCAGCCGCTGGGATGCTGGAATGGCTCCTGGAGGAGCTGTGGATGCAGCCTTGGTGTCCACAGCCCCTCAGGAGCGTGGCCAGGCCTTTCCCGGTGCCCTGCCCTGGCTGGATCCTCCCAGCCCTCTGGACACGGTCGCTGGCTCTCGGGAGAGCTCTGGGGCCAGCTCGGAGTGGGTCGTTCTGGGATGTGCTGCTGTGGGGATCCTCCAGACCGGCTCCAGCTAATCCAGGACCGTGGCATTGTTCCCCTCATTGCGGAACTGGAGTGGGAGCTCTTCCCAGTCCCTGCCCTGGAGCTCTGAGGGCCCTGAGGGAGGGGCTGGAGCTCCATTCCCAGGGACAAGGGTGGGCTGGGACAGACCGCCAGACCCCTTCTGGAAGCTGCTCCCTTGCCCCTGGAGTTCGTGGAATCACGGATTTATTTGGGTTGGAAAATCCCTCTGAGTGCACTCAGTGGTGCCAAGGCCACTGCTGCCCATGTCCCCAAGTGCCACATCCACAGGGCTTTGAAATCCCTGCAGGGATGGGGACTCCACCCCTGCCCTGGGCAGCTGTGCCAGGGCTGGAAAAACTTTAGATGGGATATGGGGCAGGAATTCCTGGCTGGGACTGTGGGGAGGGGCTGGGATAGAATTCCCAGAGCAGCTGTGGCTGCCCCTGGATCCCTGGCAGTGGCCAAGGCCAGGCTGGACATTGGGGCTGGAGCAGCCTGGCACAGTGGGAGGTGTCCCTGCCCATCATCACTGGGGTCACTGGGGCCCCTGGCTCCTCTTCCCATTGTCAGTGGGACTGGCAGTGTCCAGCTCCTCTTCCCGTCGCATGTTCCCTGAAATTCCAGCACAATTTGGGACCTTTCCGGGCTGTTTCATCCGAGGCAAAAACACAACGTTATTTTTATTTTTCTGCTCCGAGTTTCCTGGTGTCTGCAGGGACTTGGGAACTGTCCCAAGCAGGAGCAAAGCTGCTTTTTTTCCCAAGGGTCAAACTGTCCAGCCAAAAAATCCCTGGAATTTAAACAGTTGGAGCCCTGTCCTGTTGGGGGCCAGGGGTGGCTCCAGGGCTTCCCACAAGCTGTGAGGGTGTCCCGGGGGAGCAGCGCGCGGGGCTGATCCCAAGGCAGCCCCGAAAATCCGCGGGAGCCCATCCCGGGGCTGGGGGGCATGTGACACTGCGGTCAGGGCTGATCCTCCTGACAGCTTTTGGGGGAAAAAAGGGTTCCTGGGGTGTGCAGGGAGATGGGGTTTGGAGCTCCTGGCCGTGCGCAGTGTCTGGCAGCAATTCCCAACGGGAATGTCTCGTTGTAATGGATGGAGCTCCTGTGGGGACAGGCACGGGATGCGGATAAATTGCTGTGGGAGCCTCTCCCTGCCTGCCAGAGCTGTGCCCTGCCTGGGGAGGGCAGTCCCAGGGAGCAGCTGGGTCACTGCTGGAACACAGGGATCCCGGTGGGATCGGCTGCACAAGGAGGGATGGGAGTGGAGATTCCTGGAAATCCGGGGGCTCTCTGTGCTCCAGTGAGGCTCAGGGCCATTCCCGCTCTCCCTTTTGGATCCTTCCTTGGCACTGAGGCCTTGTGTCCTTCCATGCCATGATCGCACAGGTCTCGGTCTGGGATTTTCCGTGTCCTGGGGCAGCTCTGGGATGGTTTTGGCACCTGCTGGATGTGTCCAGACCTGCTCCACCTCTGCCAGCATTCCTGGACATCCAGCAGCTTGTAGGGCCTAAAGGGGCTCCAGGAGAGCTGCAGAAGGACTGGGGCCAAGGCATGGAGGGCCAGGAGCCAGGGAATGGCTTCCCAGTGCCAGAGGGCAGGGCTGGATGGGAGATTGGCAATTGGGAATTGCTGGCTGGGAGGGTGGGCAGGCCCTGGCCCAGGGTGCCCAGAGCAGCTGGGGCTGCCCCTGGATCCCTGGCAGTGGCCAAGGCCAGGCTGGACATTGGGGCTGGAGCAGCCTGGCACAGTGGGAGGTGTCCCTGCCATGGCAGGGCTGGCACTGGAGGGGCTCTGAGCTCCCTCCCACCCAACCATTCCAGGATTCCTTGATGAGGTGAGCACAGCTGTGTCCAAGGTTTGCTCCGGGGGCCAGGTCAGAGGTGTCTGTAGGAAATCGCTGTGTCCAGCCCCGACTGAAGGGGATTGTTGGGACAGGAGGGGTTGGGACAGGCTGGGGGTCTCCACTGCCAGAGGATGGGAACACTGCTGGTTGTGTTTGAGCACTGGTGGCTGAGCCTCACCTGGCGTGCCCATGGAATTCCAGACTGGTTTGGGTGGGAAGGGACCTCAGAGCCCCTCCAGTGCCAGCCCTGCCATGGCAGGGACACCTCCCACTGTCCCAAGCTGCTCCCAGCCCGTGTCCAGCCTGGCCATGCCAATGCCCAGACCTCTCCCGGCAGGGCGGATCCGGGGGCGGCAGCCGTAGCCGAGCCCTCGGAGCTGGCGGCTGTTTTGGGAACACTCCAGAGGGAGGAGAGGCACCCCCACGCTGCCCCCTGGGTGGGACCAGCAGGAAAAATAAATGCCCAGGAACATGGCTTGGGACATCGCGGGCGGGATCCTCACCAAGTGAATCCTTGGGAAAGGCTGTGGAGTAACTGGGGAGGAACTGGTGAGGGAGGAGGGGGCAGCCGGGGGGGTCGGGCTCTGCTCCCAGGGAACAGGGACAGGAGAGAGGGAACGGCCTGAGGGAAGCTCGGGGTGGAGATGGGGGAAATTCCTCCTGGAAAGGGCTGTGCAGCCCTGGCCCAGCTGCCCAGGGAGGTCTGGAGTGCCCATCCCTGCAGGGACTTCAAAGCCCTGTGGATGTGGCACTTGGGGACATGGGCAGTGGTGGCCTTGGCAGAGCTGGGAACGGTTGGACTGGATGGGCTCCGAGGGGTTTTTCCAACCCAAGCAATTTCATGATCCTGCTCTATCCGTGGGGATCTGTGGCTTTGCCTCCCTTCACCTGTGGCACCTCAGGGTGGCCGAGCGCCGGGTGCCACCATCGGTCAGGTCGGGCTGACCCCGGGGACACCTGTCCTGCCCCTGCCAGCTGTGCCCATTCCCATGGTTTTCCTTCCTGGAGGATCTGGGTGAGGTGGGGCAGGGGGGGTGATGTCACGGGGCTCCTGCTGGATGAGTTATCCGGGTGGGATTGAGTGAGCTCAGGCTGGGCTGGGAGCGACTCCGGCATTTCCGTGTGCTCCCACGGCGTCACCTGATCCAGGTGTCACCTGCTGGTTTGAGGTGACCCATCCTCTCAGCAGGTGCCATTTTTAGGAAGCTGACTCCGTATCCCACAGCTTGGGGAGAATTCCCAGCTGGCTTGGTGGGTGTCCAAGGCCTCCCACCGCTCCTGTCCCCACAGGGAAGGGTGACACCACGGTCCTGGAGCGCATCCCTGTCTGGGATGTGACACTCGGGAATGCTGGCTGGGAGCCGGGACAAGGGGGATGGTTTTAAACTAAAAGAGGGGAGATTTAGATGGGATCTTGGGAAGGAATTGCTGGCTGGGAGGGTGGGGAGGGGCTGGAATGGAATTCCCAGAGCAGCTGGGGCTGCCCCTGGATCCCTGGCAGTGGCCAAGGCCAGGCTGGACATTGGGGCTGGAGCAGCCTGGCACAGTGGGAGGTGTCCCTGCCATGGCAGGGCTGGCACTGGAGGGGCTCTGAGCTCCCTTCCCACCCAAACATTCCAGGATTCCCTGATCTGTTCCCCGGCAGCTCCGCGTGCTCTGGGCTCCTCATTCCCGCAGTGCCAGGAGATCTCTCTGGAGAGCTCTGTGTGGGGCTGGGAGCAGTGAGGGGAACTCCCACACAGGGACAGTGGCACCGGGACAGTGACACCGTGTGCTCATCCCGATGTTCTGCTGGGCCAAACCTTCCCCTGAGCTCCAGCCGGGACCCGGGCAGGAGGCACCGGGATGGAGAGGCCCCGGATGCTGCTTTTCAGGGACACAGAATCTGGGATGCAGCTCCTGGGGTGCTTTTTCCTCCCCTCCCTCCTGCTGCCATCCCGAGGATCTGGACAAGGCTGAGCTCCTGTCCCGTGGGCTCCTCCCGGGCAGGAGAGGGGGATCCGTGGGCACTGTGAGCACGGGGAGTGGTGGACAGCTGGGAAACCACCTTGGATTCCTGAGGGAGCTGGAGCAGGATTCCTGTGCGTGCCCGGTCCCGGTACCTCGTTCTCGTCCCGGGATGTGCTGAATTCCCCATGTCCTCAGCGAGCCCGGCGAGGAGCCAGGCTGCCCCGCGCCTCGGGAATTTTCCACAGCTCCCCAGCAGCCAAATGCAGCCCTGAGGAAATAAAGAAAAGCCCCCTGAGACCCGGCAAGCCGGAGGAGTCCTGGGGCCACCGGCTGGAATTACCCCGGCCCTGGGCGGGGCTTTGGGCAGTGCCAGCAGCTGGTGCGGTGACGATGGCACAGCCGGGCCGGTGTTTGTCCCGGGGGAGTGGTGCCACCTCCTGGAGCCACTCCAGAGCCCTGTCCCACGTGTCCCCTTTCCTTCTGGGCTCTGGGTGGTGCTGGCGTGGGATGTCTGGCACACGGCAGGCTGGGGGTGTGCAGGGTTTGGGGGCTGTGTAGAGCCTGCGGGTCTTGGTGCAGAGTTTGGGGTCTCAGTGCCGTGGGGGGCTGTGCAGACCCCATTGATCCTGGGGGTGTCGGTGCCAGGAGCCTCAGCCCAGCCCAGCCGGGCTTTCCCCTCACAATTCCTCCCAGTTTGGGGTTCTCCAGGCAGCTCCTGTTGTCCCTGCGGACAGGAGGGGGTTTGGGAATTCCCAGAGCCGGTCCAGCGGGGTTGGGAGGTTCCAGGAGCCCGGGGGGCTCTGCCCCGTGCTCTCCCTGCTCCCGGACCGTGGAGCTGCCCTTCCCCACGGGCCACGTGGGACTGGGGGTCGGGTTGGGATTGCCCAGTGTGGGGTGAGGGCTGGCAGCCCCCCGAGCCCGCTGCCGTCCCTCCGCAGTTCTGCCAGCCCAGCGGGTGGCAGCTCTTCCCCGAGAGGAACCCCCCAACCTTCTTCGTGGCCGTGCTGACCGACATCAACTCGGAGCGGCACTACTGCGCCTGCTTCACCTTCTGGGAGGCCGTGGAGAGCCCGCAGGTACCGGGGACACGGGGACCTGGGGACACGGGGACAGGGGCTGGCGGGGAAGGATCCGGCTGGGTTCAGCTCTGGCCAGGGGTTCTGCCTTCCCTGTGCCACAGGAATCCATGGATGGGTGGGAAGGGTGGTCAGCAGTGCCGATAGGGAAGCACCCAGCTGGATTTAGCTCTGGCCAGGGGTTCTGCCTTCCCTGTGCCACAGGAATCCATGGATGGGTGGGAAGGGTGGTCAGCAGTGCTGATAGGGAAGCACCCAGCTGGATTTAGCTCTGGCCAGGGGTTCTGCCTTCCCTGGGCCTGGGGAATCCGGACGCTGGCACCGGGAGCTCGGGAGAGGGAAGGGCACCCTGTAACCCCCAGCCCACGCTGGTTTGTGTCTCCCCAGCCCCAGAGCCACGCCAGGAGTGGTGAGGAGGAGGAGGAGGAGGCCTCAGCCCCCGTGCAGCCTGCCCAGCTCTTTGCCCCCAAGAGCCTGGTGCTGGTGTCGCGGCTGGACCACGCCGAGGTGTTCCGGGTGAGTCGGGGATGGGGACAGCCTTCGTGCTCGGGCGAGAGGGGAGCTGTGCTGGGAGAGCCTTCCTGGCTGTGGCAGTGGGAACACGCTGGCACAGCCCCCGTGGGAGCCTGGCCCCATCCTGCCCTTGGCACCCCGGAGCTGCGGGGTCGGCAGCTGCCGCTGATCCCCAACGGCTGCAGGACACGGAGCAGCTGCCAGCCCCACTCAGGGAAAACTGCAAGGAACAGCCCGTTCCTGGGAGCATTGTCTGTGCCAGCTGTGCTGGCTCCAAAGGTGCTGCTTTGTGTGCCTGGGAAGGACTTGAGAGGGCTGGGGCTGAGAGCTGGACAGATTGTGTCCATGGGGATGGGGCTGGGAGTGTCCAGCCTGGAGAAGTGAGGGCTCCAGGGAGAGCTGAGAGCCCCTTGCAGGGCCTGAAGGGGCTCCAGGAGAGCTGCAGAGGGACTGGGGCCAAGGCATGGAGGGCCAGGAGCCAGGGAATGGCTTCCCAGTGCCAGAGGGCAGGGCTGGATGGGAGACTGGGAATTGGGAATTGCTGGCTGGGAGGGTGGGCAGGCCCTGGCCCAGGGTGCCCAGAGCAGCTGGGGCTGCCCCTGGATCCCTGGCAGTGGCCAAGGCCAGGCTGGACATTGGGGCTGGAGCAGCCTGGCACAGTGGGAGGCATCCCTGGCCTTCTGTGGAGTGGGAATTCTCTGAAATACAGGATCTGTTTGTTTTCCTGAGCCTGGGAGAGCAGAGCGGGGTCCTGGCAGGCAAAAGCTGGGGCGACTCCAAGGGACAGGGGTCACCTCACTTGTTTCAGAGACAGACATGTCCTGCCAGCTGCTCCCCTGGGACTGCACAGAAACGGTTCCCAGCTCCTTAGTCCAGTCCTTAGTGGTTTGAGTTTAGTCCAAGAGTCTGAGTTTCATCTTCCCTCGTTATTCCAGCAGGCAGGGGTTTATCCTGCTCTTCCCTCGTTATTCCATTGGGCAGGGGTTTATCCTGCTCTTCCCTGTTACTCCAGTGGGCAGGGGTTTATCCTGCTCTTCCCTCATTATTCCATTGGGCAGGGGTTTATCCTGCTCTTCCCTCGTTATTCCATTGGGCAGGGGTTTATCCTGCTCTTCCCTCGTTATTCCATTGGGCAGGGGTTTATCCTGCTCTTCCCTCGTTATTCCATTGGGCAGGGGTTTATCCTGCTCTTCCCTCATTATTCCATTGGGCAGGGGTTTATCCTGCTCTTCCCTCGTTATTCCATTGGGCAGGGGTTTATCCTGCTCTTCCCTCGTTATTCCAGTGGGCAGGGGTTTATCCTGCTCTTCCCTCATTATTCCAGCGTTCCAGAGCCTCCCTGGCTCCGCTCTCCAAATCCCAGTATTTGTGTTTTCCCTTTTCCTCGCTGCCATGGGCAGATGGTTTGAAAACAACACCCTGAGGGTGCCTGGAGGACAAATTCCTCCAATTCCTCATTCCCAGCCCTGTGCTGGTGCCCCCAGACTCCCTCTGAGCCGGGGCTGCTGTTGGTTCCCAGTTGGAACAGGCTGGCTGTGTGGGAAGGGGCCCACAGGGACCACCCAGGGCTGACCAGAGTCCAGGTGTGCTGGCAAGGCCGTCGCCCACATTTTGGGCATCTCAGCCAGCCCTCGCTGGGGAAGGATCTGCTGCCATCCCTTCCCTGGGGGTTGTGTGGGACTGGGAGTGCTGGGAGCTGGAGCAGCCCGGCTGCCCTGGTCACCTCTGCTCGTGGAGCTTTGGGAAGGCCCTCGGTGCTGTTCCCTGGATCCCTGGCCTTGGGGACACGTCCTCTGCTCCGTGGGGTCAGTGCAGGGACGGGGATGTGCTCCTGGCTGGAATATCCCACTCCTGTGGATGGGGAAGGCCTGGAGCGGCGTTCCCAGGGTGCGTTTGTGGCCAGGGATGAGCCCTGGGAGTGTCCCCAGCTCCTGGCCCTGCTCATCCCTGCTCTGCTCCCCTCTCCAGAACAGCCTGGGGCTGATCTACACCATCTACGTGGACGGGCTGAGCGTGTCCCTGGAGAACGTCATTGGGAACCTGCTGACCTGCACCATCCCCATCACGGGGGGAGCGCAGGTGGGTGTCCCGCCGTCCCTGGCCCCTCAGAGCTCAGCCGAGTCCTGCTCCCTGTGCTGGCAGAGCCGAGGGGGACCCGTGGGCAGCGCCTGGCTCCGTGCCCCGCTGCCTTCCCGAGTGCTTCCAGGCACAAATCCCACTCGGATCCTCAATGAGCCAAGGAGCTCCTGCTGCGGCTTCCATGTCCTGGCTCCTGCTGCCTTGGGAGGGAGACCAGCAGCTCACATGGGTGCTGCTCGATCCATGCAAACATTCCCTGCTCCCTGGCACTCCCGGACTCCGGCTCTGCGCTCAGCCCTGTGGGATCGCCCTGTGGAGAGCTGCTCCAGAGCCCAGTGCTCACGGGCCATCTGTGAGAGTGGGGCTGGGACAGCTGCAGGGACACGGGCCAGCGGGGCCAGGACAGCAGCCTGGAGCTGTCCTCAGGGCACTGGCCTGGTGCTGTGTCCGTCTCTGTGCTGGGTCCTGTGCCCGTGTCTGTGCTGGGTCCTGTGCCCGTGCCTGGGGGCCTCAGGAGCTGCAGCTTCTCCTGGAGCTGAGGCCACCAACCCCCCCGCTGTCCCCTCAGAGCCCCCTCCAGCCTGCCCTGCTCGGGGCCAGCTGGGCTCAGCACATGGAGCTGGGAGGCTCCTTGCGGATGGCAGAGAGGGAAAGCCCAGCTGGATGCCCCGGCAGGAGGCTGGGGACAGCAGCGCTGTGCCCTGGAGCTCTCGTGCCCTGCTGGCCCCTGCAGTGTCACTGTGGGTGTGTGCTTGTGTCCCCATGTGCCATCCCCTCAGCTGAGCTCCTCTTCCCCCAGCACAGAGTGCCAAGAATGATCCCACAGCCGGGCTGATCCGATGGGGGAGCCTTGGCCAGGCTGGGATAGCACCACAGGGCACTGGGACAGCTCCATGGGGCACTGGGACAGCAGCGCGGGGCACTGGGACAGCAGCGCAGGGCACTGGGGCAGCTCCATGGGGCACTGGGACAGCAGCGCCAGGGCACTGGGACAGCAGCGCGGGGCACTGGGACAGCTCCATGGGGCACTGGGACAGCAGCACGGGGCACTGGGAGAGCTCCATGGGGCACTGGGACAGCTCCATGGGGCACTGGGACAGCACTGTGGGGCACTGGGACAGCTCCATGGGGCACTGGGACAGCAGCGCAGGGCACTGAGGCAGCTCCATGGGGCACTGGGACAGCAGCGCAGGGCACTGGGGCAGCTCCATGGGGCACTGGGACAGCAGCGCCAGGGCACTGGGACAGCAGCGCGGGGCACTGGGACAGCTCCATGGGGCACTGGTGTCCCCAGACCGGGGTTTCCTCCCCGCTGTGCCCCGGCCCCGAGGGGGCTCCCTGACCCCGTGTCACAGCGGGATTTGGGGCAGGTGCTGCTGGAGCTGCCGCAGGCTTGGGGCTCCCTCCGGCGCCCAGCGCGATGCCAATCCCAGGAGAGCCCGCAGTGTTCCGGGTGTTTGCAGGACAGGGATGGAGCCAGGCCTGAGCAAGTGTCCCAGGGAGCGGAGTGAGGTGCTGCCCATCCCAGGGCTGTGCCCGTCCCACGGCCGTGCCAGGCACCCACCCGGGTTTGCAGTCCCTTCCCGTGGGATCTGCCCGGATCCGGCTGCTCCCGGCGGGACCAGGAGCGGCTGCTGGAGCAGGACGGCTCCTCCTGCCACCATGGCTCGCTGAGCTTGGCACAGATCCGTGCCCCCAGGTGGGGCAGGGTGGCTCTGTGCCGTGGGAACGGGCGCTGGGTGACAGGGGGGACAGTTTGGTGGCACTTCCCTTTCCGTGCTTTTCCTGCTCTCCTGCCGTGTCCAGTGGTCCTCCTGGTGCCGTAGGCGTTGCTTTCACTCCGTGTCTGTCTGGGCTCCTGTCCCGCTGTCCCTTTTGCTGTCCGTGTCTGTCTGTGAGCTGCTCTCCTGTCCCGCTGTCCCTTTTGCTGTCCGTGTCTGTGAGCTGCTCTCCTGTCCCGCTGTCCCTTTTGCTGTCCGTGTCTGTCTGTGAGCTGCTCTCCTGTCCCGCTGTCCCTTTTGCTGTCCGTGTCTGTCTGTGAGCTGCTCTCCTGTCCCGCTGTCCGTGCTGGTGTCCGTGTCTGTCTGTGAGCTCCTCTCCTGTCCTGCTGTCCGTGCTGGTGTCCGTGTCTGTCTGTGAGCTGCTCTCCTGTCCCGCTGTCCGTGCTGCTGTCCGTGTCTGTCTGTGAGCTGCTCTCCTGTCCCGCTGTCCGTGCTGCTGTCCGTGTCTGTCTGTGAGCTGCTCTCCTGTCCCGCTGTCCGTGCTGCTGTCCGTGTCTGTCTGTGAGCTGCTCTCCTGTCCCGCTGTCCGTGCTGCTGTCCGTGTCTGTCTGTGAGCTGCTCTCCTGTCCCGCTGTCCGTGCTGCTGTCCGTGTCTGTCTGTGAGCTGCTCTCCTGTCCCGCTGTCCGTGCTGCTGTCCGTGTGTCCTAACTGACTGTGCTCTCTGTCTGTCCCACCTCAGCCTGACGTGGAGGATGAAGCCGTGGTACGAACTCCTTTTCTTTCCCACCTTCTTTTTCCCACCTTTTCTCTCCCCGATCTGGGTCTGTCCCCTCATTAGCAGCCTCTGTTAATTGCTGTGACCCAGCCCCTGTCCCGGTGCTCTCAGGGCGCCCTGGGGCACCTTGTGTCCCACCCCAGGGCAGCCAGAACGTGTCCCTGGGCTCTGGGAAGGGGCTGAATTCCAGGCACACCTCTCCGGGTGTCCTGCTGGGGTTGTGACAACCCAGCTCAGGGGTCAGGCTCTGCTCAGCCGTGGATTTTGGGGCTGTTCCTGGCGGGAGCTGGGAGCTCCTGCTGGGAGGTGGCTGCACTGGGAATGCTGCTACTGCAGGAGCTTTCCCTGGAGAGGTGTGGAAAGAGGAGCAGAGGGGCCTGGAGGCAGCCTGGGGATGTGTGAGTGCCCCTGGGGTGAGCTCAGGCCTGGGGATATTAGGTGGTATCAGCGAAGAAGCACTGATCCTGTGCCCGGGGTGCTGGGGCTGGGCGAGGGGAGCTGCTCTCTCAGCTCCAAGGGCCTCAGAGGGGCTCAAATTCCCCTCACATTCTGGGGAGCTCTTGAGTCCTGGGGAGCCTTTGAATCCTGGGGAGCCCTCATGACCTGAAGGCCCCAACGAGTTCTGGGGACCCCTCATGACCTGGGGAGCTTTCGGGTCCTGGAGAGTCCCCAAATCCTGGGGAACCCTTGAGTCCGGGGGAGCCCTCGTGTCCCGGAGAGCCGTCGTGTCCCACATCTCCGTGCGGATCCTGGGGCCATTGGGACGTCACTGGCTCTGTCTGGGGGCGTTGCAGGAGGTCCCCTCCCTCCCCTCAGCCCAGGGACCCAGTCAAGCACCCAGTGGGTGCTGGGGCAGCATCTTCTTCTCTCTTTCCCTTCCCCTCTTCCCTATCTCTCCCCTCCCTGTTCCCGCAGCAGGCGGGGGTTGTGCCGGGGCACGGTGGTCCCGGCCCCGTGCCCGGGGGGGTCTGGCTGCCGCTGCCCTGTCCCGGTCCCTGTGTGGGTGGCCCTGGTGACCGGCTGTGTGTTCCCTTGCAGAGGACGATCTCGCTGGGCGCGGGGGACAGGCAGGTGATCCAGACCCCCATCAATGACTCGCTGCCCGTCAGCAGCTGCAGCGTGG
Organism: Corvus hawaiiensis; assembly: GCF_020740725.1. Classification (NCBI taxonomy): domain Eukaryota; kingdom Metazoa; phylum Chordata; class Aves; order Passeriformes; family Corvidae; genus Corvus; species Corvus hawaiiensis. The sequence continues at coordinate 79,500,816 of NC_063216.1, forward strand.
CCCTGCTCTTCCGCCAGCTCGGTGAGACGCGTCCCCACCCTGCCACCGCGTCCCCACCCTGCCACCGTGGCACCCGGGGGCCCTGCCTGTCACCTCCTGCCCGCAGCTCCGAGCTCTGTCCCGGCTGAGCTTCCCCGGCCCCGCTGCGCCGTCCCTTTTCCGGGAGGGTGGGATTGGGGCTGGGGTCTGCAGGAGCAGCCCGGGGGCTGCCGCTGCCTTGTGCCACCCAGGAGAGGCCAGCCAGGAGTGGCTCTCTGGGGGATGCCGAGCTCCTCTGCTGGCAGGATGCAGGGATGGGGAGGGGGCTGCAGCCCAGGTGGGGTCGGGGGTCCCTGAGGGCTGTCAGAGGGACCCGCCCCGTTCCTGAGCCGCTGCTGTGCCCTGCCCAGGCATCACCAACGTGCTGTTCCTGTTCTGCGCGGCGCTGACTGAGCACAAGATCCTCTTCCTGTCCAGCAGCTACCAGAGGCTCACAGACGCCTGCCGGGCCCTCCTGGCTCTCATGTTCCCCCTCAAGTACAGGTGAGGGTCCCTGAGCCTCCAGCTGTGCCAGCTGTGCCCCTGTCCCACCCTTGCTGCCTCCCAGGCTCTGGTGAGTAACTGGGAATCTTCCACCCCTGCTTCCCTGCTCTTCCAAGCAAAACAGGCTCTGGCACTGGAGGCAGTGCTGGAAAACATTCCCTGCTCCCTGTGACAAGAGCTGTGCCAGGCAGGGTCAGGCTGGAGATCAGGAAAGGTTCTTCCCTCAGGGGGTGCTGGGCACTGCCCAGGCTCCCCAGGGAATGGGCACAGCCCGAGGCTGCCGGAGCTCTGCTCCCAGGGATGCCCAGGGTGGGGCTGTTGGGTGCCTGGGCAGGGCCAGCAGCTGGATCCACCATCCCTGTGGGTCCCTTCCAGCTCAGGATGTTCCAGGATCCCATCAGCAGGAGCGAGGTGTTCCAGCAGTGCCTGTGCTGGTGCTGGCCAAGCCACTCCCGTGGGATGGCTGTCACCCCGCTGGCTCCAGGGAGCTGGGAATGTCCCACAAGGAGTGGGAACACAGCCCCGGCAGCACTGGGGCTCTGGGCAGCTCTGCCAGGGCCGGGGCTGGGACAGATGGGCCGGGGCTTCTGCCAGCTCCTGTGTCCGGGCTGGCCTGGCCTCCCCAGGCTGCACGGAGGCTGCTGGTGTTCCAGAGGATCCTTCCTTTTCACAGAATCCTGGGATCCCTGAGGCTGGAAAAGCCCTCCCAGCCCATCCAGTCCCAGCTCTGCCCCATCTCCACCTTGGCCCCAGCCCAGAGCCCTCAGTGCCACCTCCAGGAATTCCTCAGACACCTGCAGGGATGGGCACTCCAAAGCTGCCTGGGCAGCCCCTGCCAAGGCCTGAGCACCCTTTCCATGGGGAAATTATTCCTGAAATTCTTCCTTTTGGAGTTAATGGCTCTGCTGGCACCTTCCCTTGGTCAGACTTTGGTTATAACCCCAAGGCCAGACAGGGATTACATCATGGAATCAGGGAACCTCAGAATAATTTGGGTGGGAAGGGAGCTCAGAGCCCCTCCAGTGCCAGCCCTGCCATGGCAGGGACACCTCCCACTGTGCCAGGCTGCTCCAGCCCCAATGTCCAGCCTGGCCTTGGCCACTGCCAGGGATCCAGGGGCAGCCCCAGCTGCTCTGGGCACCCTGGGCCAGGGCCTGCCCACCCTCCCAGCCAGCGATTCCCAATTGCCAATCTCCCATCCAGCCCTGCCCTCTGGCACTGGGAAGCCATTCCCTGGCTCCTGGCCCTCCATGCCTTGGCCCCAGTCCCTCTCAGGGCAGTGTGGCCGTGGTGCCTGAGGGGCTGGGAGTGCCCGGAGCACCCTGGACACCCCTCCGGAGCTGGGATGGTGTCTGGCCATGCCAGGATGGGGTTGGGGCTGGGGCAGGGCTGCGATGGCTGCAGTGGGGCTGCTTTGGGGCTATGTTTGAGGCTGTCTCTGGTTGCAGTTTCACCTACGTGCCCATCCTGCCCGCCCAGCTCCTGGAGGTGCTGAGCACCCCCACCCCCTTCATCATCGGCGTCCACTCCATCTTCCAGTCGGAGACCCAGGAGCTGGTGAGGGGCCACATTCCCTGTCCCCAGGCCAGGGGGGCCGGAGGGGAGCAGGGTGGGTGTCAGAGGCTCGGGTGACAGCTGGATTCATCCCAAGGGTGCCCAGGGGCACGGGCTCCATGTGCTCAGCCCGGGATGTATCCAGGTGTCCCACACGAGCCAGTGGGAATGGCCAAGTCCAGGGGGAATGGCCGGGTCCCTCTCTTACTGGGTGTCCCCCTGTCCCCCCACTGAGGGATCCCAGTGTGTCCTTGGATTTGGGAACAGGATGGGAGACAGGGCTGGAGTGCTCAGGGAAGGTGGAGAGGAGCCAGAGGCTGCTCCCTGGATAGCTCCCCATCTCCTGTGGGATGCGGGATGCAGGATATTGGATATGGGATGCAGGGTACGGGATATGGGATGTGGGATATGGGATGCAGGGTACGGGATATGGGATGCAGGGTATGGGATATGGGATGTGGGATGCAGGGTACGGGATATGGGATGTGGGATGCAGGGTATGGGATATGGGATGCAGGGTACGGGATATGGGATGTGGGATGCAGGGTATGGGATATGGGATGCGGGATGCAGGGTATGGGATATGGGATGCAGGGTACGGGATATGGGATGCAGGGTATGGGATATGGGATGCAGGGTATGGGATGTGGGATGCAGGGTATGGGATGTGGGATGCAGGGTATGGGATATGGGATGCAGGGTACGGGATATGGGATGCGGGATGTGGGATATGGGATGCAGGGTGTGGGATATGGGATGCAGGGTATGGCATATGGGATGCAGGGTACGGGATATGGGATGCAGGGTATGGGATATGGGATGCAGGGTATGGGATATGGGATGCAGGGTATGGGATGTGGGATGCAGGGTATGGGATATGGGATGCAGGGTACGGGATATGGGATATGGGATGCAGGGTACGGGATATGGGATGCAGGGTATGGGATATGGGATGCAGGGTATGGGATATGGGATGCAGGGTATGGGATGTGGGATGCAGGGTATGGGATATGGGATGCAGGGTACGGGATATGGGATATGGGATGCAGGGTACGGGATATGGGATGCAGGGTATGGGATATGGGATGCAGGGTATGGGATATGGGATGCAGGGTGTGGGATATGGGATGCGGGATATGGGATATGGGATGCAGGGTGTGGGATGTGGGATGCAGGGTATGGGATATGGGATGTGGGATGCAGGGTGTGGGATATGGGATGCAGGGTACGGGATATGGGATGCGGGATATGGGATATGGGATGCAGGGTGTGGGATGTGGGATGCAGGGTATGGGATATGGGATGCAGGGTACGGGATATGGGATGCGGGATGCAGGATTGGGAAGCGGGGCCGTGTCCCACTGCTGTCCCGCCCTTCCAGCTGGACGTGGTGATCGCAGACCTGGACGGCGGCACCGTGAATGTCCCCGAGTGCGTGCACATCTCCCTGCTCCCCGAGCCCCTGCTCCAGCAGACTCGGGAAGCCCTGTCCATGGTGAGAGCCACGGCATTCCCTGCATCCCTGGGGCACCAACACCATTCCCTGGGAATGACACAAGTGTCCAGGGAGCCGGGAATGGAGTCGGGAATGGAGCCGGGGCTGCTCTGCAAGCCGGAGTCGTACCTCGGGATCCTGTCCATTCTGTGGGATCCTGTCCATTCTGTGGGATCCTGTCCATGCCTCGGGATCCTGTCCATTCTGTGGGATCCTGTCCATTCTGTGGGATCCTGTCCATGCCTCGGGATCCTGTCCATGCCTCGGGATCCTGTGCATTCTGTGGGATCCTGTCCTTGCCTCGGGATCCTGTCCATGCCTCGGGATCCTGTGCGTTCTGTGGGATCCTGTCCTTGCCTTGGGATCCTGTCCGTGCCTCAGGATCCTGTCTCAGGCACCGTTCCTGCTCCAGTGGCCTCTGGCCAACACCCTGGGAATGGCACACGTTCCACGGGAGTGGAGCAGCAGGGACTCCTCCCCGAGCAGGGATCCATCCGTGCCCTGGGCTGCTGCTGCCCCTCTCACAGGGGCCATTCCCAGTGCAATCCCTCTGATGTCCAGCAGTGCCGGAGGGGGGATTCCTTTGCTGAAGGTTTCTGGGAATGGGGTGCTGGCTCCCGGCCCGGGGGCAGGAAGCGGCCGTGGCCTGGCTGCTCCCGTGTTCCCGAGGCCCTTCCGGAGCAAACGCCACAGCTCCTGCTGCTCCACGTTCCGGGGGCAGTGGGGGGGCAGAAGAGGCTGCCCCTTCCCTGGATCCCAGTGCCAGCCGGGCTCCCAAGGAAGGGTCAGGCCTGACGGAGCATTCCCGATGCCCCATGCTTTGTCTCCAAGCCCCTCAGACCTTTTCCTTAGGGGCTGTGGGGTCTCTGGGGAAATCTCCTTGGCTTTTCCAGCCGGGATGGGGCCTGAGCTGAGTGTCCTTCCTGGGCAGGTCCTGGACCCGGAGCTGGAGGTGGCCGACCTCGCCTTCCCCCCTTCCACCATTTCCGCCTCCTCCCTCAAGATGCAGGTGAGTGGTGGGAGGGACAGGGGCCCTGGGTGGGGCTGCTCCCCAGGGACACCCCGGATCTTGGACAGGGGCCCTGGGTGGGGGCTGCTCCCCAGGGACACCCCGGATCTCGGACAGGGGCCCTGCTCCCCAGGGACACCCCGGTTCTTGGGGCACCATTCCAGCCCTGTGTCCATCCGAGGCTGCTGCTCCGAGCTGTGCCTGGATCCCGCAGTGCCGTGGGCTCCGGATTCACGGCCGGGCTGCAGCAGACAGGGAATGTTTGGGCTTCCAGCATTCACTGGAGCTGTAGAGCTCCCTCTCCTCCCTGTGCAGCTCCGGGAGGGGCAGAGCAGTGAGTCCAGGCTGCCGTGTCCCTTTTCCCTGGAATCTCAGCCGTGTTCCCTGCCCTCACCCCGGGGTTGATCCCGTGCTGGGGGAAATTCCTGCCCTGGGAGCTGCCCTGTCCACACCCCGTGCCCCACAAGCCCAGGCTGTGCTTCCCTGTTCCAGGACAAGGAGATCCGGGCCGTGTTCCTGCGCCTGTTTGCTCAGCTGCTGCAGGGCTACCGCTGGTGCCTGCACATCATCCGCATCCACCCCGAGCCCGTCATCCGCTTCCACAAGGTGAGGGCCTTGTCCGGGCCGGGATGAGCCGGGCTGAATCCTGGAAACAATCCCGGCTTTCCAGGCAGTGACCTCCCCGACATCCCCGCCGGGCCCACCTGCATCCCGTGTTTGTCCTTGAGCGTCCCGAGGTCTCGCGGAGCAGGCAGCGCTTCCCTGCTCGTGCCCTGGTGTGTTTGGATGCTCCCGGCCTGGAGCTGGGGGTTTTGGGAGGTCTTGGCACTGCTGAGGGAGCAGCTGAAATCCTCTGGCTCTGTGTGCCTGAGTCCCTGTATCCCTGTGTCCCTGTATCCCTGTGTCTCTGTGTCCCTGTGCCCCTGAGTCCCTCTGGCCCTGTGTCCCTGTGTCCCTGTATCCTCATGTCCCTGTATCTCTGTGCCCCTGAGTCCCTCTGGCCTTGTATCCCCGTGTCCCTGAGTCCCTCTGTCCCTGTGTCCCCGTGTCCCTGTGCCCCTGAGTCCCTCTAGCCTTGTATCCCTGTGTCCCTGTATCCCCATAGTCCCTCTGGCCCTGTATCCCCATGTCCCTGTATCCCTGTGTCTTTGTGTCCCTGAGTCCCTCTGTCCCTATATCCCCGTGTCCCTGTGCCCCTGAGTCCCTCTGGTCTTGTATCCCTGTGTCCCTATATCCCCATGTCCCTGTATCCCCATGTCCCTGTGCCCCCGAGTCCCTCTGGCCCTGTATCCCTCTGTGTCCCCGTGTCCCTGTGCCCCCGAGTCCCTCTGGCCCTGTATTCCTCTGTCCCTGTGCCCTCATATCCCGGAGTTCCTCTGTCCCCACATCCCTGTGTTCTGCCTCTGCACACCGAGGTGACACCAGAGCCCTTCCCTTGCCCCTTGTCCTGCTGCCGTGGGCCAGAGGCTCAGCTTCCCGTGCCAGCGCTGTCGCTGCTGTGCCCGGCTGGCACAGGGAAGGAGGTGACACCGTCCCAGTGCCACCCAGGCGCCTGTCCTTTGCCCGGTGTCACCCGCGCCGCTGACGGCGCCGCTCCCTTTGCAGGCGGCGTTCCTGGGCCAGCGGGGGCTCACGGAGGACGATTTCCTCACCAAGGTGCTCGAGGGCATGGCCTTCGCCGGCTTCGTCACCGAGCGCGGGGCCCCCTATCGCCCCATCGACCTCTTCGACGAGGTGAGGCCCTGGGGCAGCTCCGCTCCCCGCATCCCCGGCTCTCCTGGGGCCCGAGTGGGGTCTGCCGGGGCCCGAGTGGGATCTGCTGGGGCCCAAGTGGGGTCTGCCGGGGCCCGAGTGGGGTCTGCCGGGGCCCCGGCTCTGGGAGAGGCGCTGGAGCTGCTCCTGTCACCCCTGTGCTCCCCAGCTCGTGGCCTATGAGGTGAAGCGCATGAAGGCGGAGGAGGGGAACAAGCAGAAAATCCTGAGGCACATCAAGGAGCTGGCGGAGAAACTCTACAAGAACGTGAGTCCTGGAGCCCCTGGGCAGGAGCGGGAATGTGCCGGGGGATACGGGGCAGGGAGAGTCGGGGCTGGAGTCCTGGTCACTCTGGTCACTCTGTCCCCCCTCCATAAGCTTGTGGTGATGGATCCTGTCCCTCCTTGCACTGTCACTGTGGTCAGGCACATCCTCCTGTGCCCAGAGGTCCTGGGAGTGGGATTCCCTGGTTTTATAGAATCACAGAATCCCAGAATCATCCCTGAGGCTGGAAAAGCCCTCCCAGCCCATCCAGTCCCAGCTCTGCCCCATCCCCACCTTGGCCCCAGCCCAGAGCCCTCAGTGCCACCTCCAGGAATTCCTCGGACACCTGCAGGGATGGGCACTCCAAAGCTCCCTGGGCAGCCCCTGCCAAGGCCTGAGCACCCTTTCCATGGGGAAATTCCTGCTGGTGCCCACCCTCCCCCTCCCCTGGCCCTGCCCGAGGTTTCCAGTGGCACCTGAAGGCAGCAGTGCCCCTGGGAGCCTCGGCTGGCGAGGACGGAGCTCCTGGTGGCCCTTGGCTCGTGGCAGCAGATCCCGGGGCTTGCAGACCGCGGCTGGGAGCAGAGCGGGGGGCTGAGGGCTCCTGTCCCGGGAGGGGACGCGCAGTGACCTCGGGGGCCGTCCCTGCGCAGGAGAACCCGTACCCCGCGGTGACCATGCACAAGGTGCAGAAGCCCACCGAGGGCTGCCACCTGCGCCTGCACCAGAAGCCCTTCCCGCGCCTGGACGAGGGCACCGTGCAGTGGATCATCGACCAGGCCACGGCCAAGCTGCAGACGGCCCCGCCGGCCGTCAAGGCCGAGAAGAAGTGCATGGTGCCCTCGGGACCCCCCATCGGTACGTGGGGCACGGGGGACCCTGTCCTGGGGGCTGCTGGAGGCCATGGGGCACCAGGGGACCCTGCTCGGGGGCTGCTGGAGGCCATGGTGCCCTCGGGACCCCCATGGGTGTGTGGGACACGGGGGGACCCTGTCCTGGGGGCTGCTGGAGGCCATGGTGCCCTCAGGACCCCCATGGGTGTGTGGGGCACAGGGGGACCCTGCTCAGGGGGGCTGCTGGCTCCGGGTCACACCACGGGAGCAAAACATGGAGAAGCAGCAGCTCCATCCCTGGTAACTTCTGCCCCGTGGGGTCCTCAGCTCCCTAGGGGCCCTCAACACCCCCGAAGGCCCCGCGGCCTCAGGGAGAGGGGGACACCGTGTCCCCCCAGGGGTGCAGGTCCCACCCTGCCTGCACTGACCGGAATCTGTTCCCAGCTGCCATCCTGGAGCGCAACGGGAACGCCCTGGCCAACAGCGCCCGGCGCCTGGAGGTGGTCAGGAACTGCATCTCCTATGTCTTCGAGAACAAGATGCTGGAGGCCAAAAAGGTGAGGAGGGGGCTGAGCTGGGGGGGTCGCTGTCCTCTGGGGCTGGAGGGGATGTTCCTGTCCGTGTGCACGTCGTGCTGGTTGGCTGAGGGTCAAAAGGCCGTGGAATCACAGAGTCGCTGAGGGTGGAAAAGCCTCGGAGCCCATCCAGTCCAACCATCCCCAGCACTGCCGAGGCCACTGCTGCCCCTGTCCCCAAAGTGCCACATCCACACAGCTTTGAAATCCCTGCAGGGATGGGCACTCCATCCCCGTGCCAGGGCTGGAAAATCCTTTCCGGGATGGAAAATGTCCCTGATGCCCACCCTGCCCCTCCCCTGGCCCAGCCTAAGGCCGTTCCCTCTCCTCCTGTCCCTGTTCCCTGGGAGCAGAGCCCCACTCCCACCTCAGTAGCAGAACCGTGGAGCCACTTGGATTGGGAATCCCTCTGGGACCACCAAGTCCCCCATTCCCCAGCACTGCCATGGCCACCACTGACCTGGGTCGTGTCCCCCTCCTCGTGTTCCTGGGATTTTGGCTGGGGGCTCCACACCAGCTCAGCACTATTCCTCCATCTCCCAGTGCCCCCGGGCTCCTCCCCCTCCTCCTCGGCTGTGTCCAGCCAGCCACACCTGGAATTTTTCCCTGGTTCATCTCCATGTCCGAGCGCATCCCGTGACAGCTGGCGTGCGCCCGCGCTGTCCCACTGTCCCGGGCCCCATCCCAGCCCCTAAACCCCGTTCCCACAGCTGTTCCCGGCGGTGCTGCGTGCCATGAAGGGCCGGGCCGCCCGGCACTGCCTGACGCAGGAGCTGCACCTGCACGTGCAGCAGAACCGCGCCGTGCTGGACCACCAGCAGTTTGACTTCGTCATCCGCATGATGAACTGCTGCCTCCAGGTAGGGCGGGGCCAGGGGCTCTTCTTCCCGTGGGACACCACGGCAGGGATGGCCCGGGAACGGGGGCCGAGTCCCCTCGTCACCCCCGCTCCTCCCGCAGGACTGCACGGCCATGGACGAGCACGGCATCGCCGCCGCCCTGCTGCCGCTGGTCACCGCCTTCTGCAGGGTGAGTGACCTCGAGTGACCACGGTGTCCCCACCCCGGAGCCCTCAGGATGCCTGGAGGTGGCAGAGGCTGCAGGGGGGTGTCCCTATGGGACTTCTCAACCTCTACAGAACTTTCCCCCCCACCCCAGACTGGCTCGAGGCTCCCGGGGAGGCTGCAACACCTGCGGGAAGGGGTAGCTCTGGAATGCCAGCTTGATCCCGTGCTCAGGCTGGGCTGGGATGAGCTTCTACCTCCCCTAAAACAGTGTCACAGGGCCCTGCAGGCTCTGGGTGGGCGCTGGGCAAGAGAATTTTGAGGGAAGGCTGGAGGAGCTGTGGTGCAGACATCCCTCCTGCCTGCCCGGGGCTTTCCCAGCGGCTGGGCCGGGAGCAGGGGTACCTGAGCAGAGAGCTGGGCACAAAGGCTGTGTTTGTATGGACCTTTTCCACCTCCCTGCACAGAAACTGAGCCCTGGCATCACCCAGTTCGCCTACAGCTGCGTGCAGGAGCACGTGGTGTGGACCAACATCCAGTTCTGGGAGGCCATGTTCTACTGCGACGTCCAGAACCACATCCGGGCCCTGTACCTGGACAGCGCCGAGGAGAACCACGCGGAGCAGGTCAGGGGGGGCCCAGGAGAGCTCTTCCCTAAGGGCTGGGTGGGAAGGGAGCTCAGAGCCCCTCCAGTGCCAGCCCTGCCATGGCAGGGACACCTCCCACTGTGCCAGGCTGCTCCAGCCCCAATGTCCAGCCTGGCCTTGGCCACTGCCAGGGATCCAGTTACAGCTGCTCTGGGAATCCCGTTCCAGCTGCCTGCTCTGGGCCGCCTGCTCAGATGAGGATGAGGGGCTGCACCCCAGTTCTGGGAGATCCCTGCGGGTCTGTCCGTGCAGACAACCCCCATCCCCTTCCCAATGCTCCAGGAGAGCGCGGAGGAGCCGCAGGAGGCCAAGTCCGCGCTGGAGATCGCATCGGAGCAGCTGCGGCTGTGGCCCACCATGAGCCGGGAGAAGCAGCAGGAGCTGATCCAGAAGGAGGAGAGCACGGTGTTCAGCCAGGCCATCCACTACGCCAACAGGATGAGCTACCTGCTCCTGCCCCTGGACACCAGCAAGAACCGCCTGCTCCGCAGCTCCGGGCTGGGAGACGTGGAGAGCGTCAGCAACAGCTTCGTCACCAACAGGTGCCCGGGCTGGGGACACCGGGGGCACCGCAGTGACCCGAGCTGGGACAGAGCTCCCGGGGTGTGCCGGGCGTTCGGCTGCTGTCAGGGAAGGATGTTCCTGCTCTCTGAGCAGGGCTGGACCAGATGGGCTGTAAGGGTTCCTTGCAATCCTAACCATGCCGGGATTCCAGGGTTATGTCGGGATTGAGGCGGATTGTGGTGCCCAGGGTGGGGTTTCTGGGAGCAGGAGCTCTCCTGGCTCCATGCTGGGAGTGGGAACAATCCTGGACTCCTGTCAGGAGTGGGAGCTCTCCTGGGTCTCTGTCAGGAGTGGGAGCTCTCCTGGTATCCTACCAGGAGTAGGGACTCTCCTGTGTTCCTATGAGGAGCAGGAGCTCTCCTGGGTTTTCCAGGAGTGAGAGCTTTCCTGGGTTTCTGTCACAAGTGGGAGCTCTGCTGGGTCTGTATCAGCACTGGGAGCTCTCCTGGGGTTTCATCACGAGTGGGAGCTCTCCTGGATCCATATCAGCACTGGGAGCTCTCCTGGGATATGAAGAGTGGGGGCTCTGCTGTGTCCATATCAGGAGTGGGAGCTCTGCTGGGGTTCTGTCAGGAGTGGGAGCTCTCCCGGCTCCATGCTGGGAGTGGCCCCTGGCCGGGGCTGTTCCTGGCCGTGGCCGCAGCTGGACTGGGCTGTCCTGGGCTGACCCTTCCCTGTTTCCCTGGGGAAGCATCGCGGGCAGCGTGGCCGAGAGCTACGACACCGAGAGCGGCTTCGAGGACGCCGAGAGCTCGGACGTGGCCAACTCCGTGGTGAGGTTCATCAACCGCTTCGTGGACAAGGTGTGCACCGAGAGCGGCGTCACCAACGAGCACCTCAAGGGGCTGCACGTCATGATCCCGGGTGAGGACACAGGGATGGGCACGGGGGTCCTGCAGGAGCAGCGGGAGATGGCAGGGTGGGGTTTGGGTGGGACGGGGTGGGATTTGGGAAAGGCAGGGTGGATTTGGGAAAGGCGGGGCAGGATTTGGGCAGGGTGGGATTCAGGCAGGGCAGGATGGGATTTGGGCAGGGGCAGGTGGGATTTGGGCAGGGCAGGACTCACCCCCATCCCACAGACATCGTGCAGATGCACATCGAGACCCTGGATGCTGTGCACAGGGAGAGCAAGAGGCTCCCTCCCATCCAGAAGGTAGGGAGCGCGCTGCTGGGCTGGGATGGGAGCCCTGGGGGCTGGGAGACCCTTCCCACGGGCCTGAGCCCCCCGTTGTCTCCCCAGCCAAAGCTGCTGCGGCCCAACCTGCTGCTGGGGGAGGAGTGTGTGATGGAGGGGCTCCGCGTGTACCTGATGCCGGACGGGCGCGAGGAGGCGGCCGGGGGCAGCGTCGGGGGGCCCCCCCTGCTCCCCGCAGAGGGGGCCGTGTTCCTCACCACCTACAGGATCATCTTCAAGGGAACCCCCACCGACCCCCTGGGTGAGGGGCTGCGGCCTCAGAAAGGGGGGGGAGCAGGGGAGGATTGGGGATCCCTGGGGAGCAGGGGGCTGGTCAGTGATCCCTGGGGAGGAGGGGGCTGGTCAGTGATCCCTGGGGTGGAGGGAGCTGGTCAGTGATCCCTGGGGTGGAGGGTCAGTGATCCCTTTGGAGGAGGGTCAGTGATCCCTGGGGATCAGGGAGCTGGTCAGTGATCCCTGGGGATCAGGGAGCTGGTCAGTGATTTCAGGGGAGCAGGGTCAGTGATCCCTTTGGAGGAGGGTCAGTGATCCCTGGGGATCAGGGAGTTGGTCAGTGATCCCTGGGGAGCAGGGTCAATGATCCCTTTGGAGGAGGGTCAGTGATCCCTGGGGAGCAGGGTCAGTGATCCCTGGGGATCAGGGGGCTTGTCAGTGATCCCTTTGGAGGAGGGTCAGTGATCCCTGGGGAGCAGGGTCAGTGATCCCTGGGGAGCAGGGTCAGTGATCCCTTTGGAGGAGGGTCAGTGATCCCTGGGGAACAGGGTCAGTGATCCCTGGGGATCAGGGGGCTTGTCAGTGATCCCTGGGGAGGAGGGTCAGTGATCCCTGGGGAGCAGGGTCAGTGATCCCTGGGGATCAGCGGGCTGGTCAGTGATCCCTGGGGAGCAGGGTCAGTGATCCCTGGGGAGCAGGGGGCTGGTCAGTGATCCCTGGGGAGGAGGGAGCTGGTCAGTGATCCCTGGGGAGCAGGGGGCTGGTCAGTGATCCCTTTGGAGGAGAGTCAGTGATCCCTGGGGAGCAGGGGTTGGTTGTTCCTGGCCGCTGTGTTCCATGGACTCTTCCATGGTGGGACAAGACACCGGGGGTGGCCTGGCCCTGCCTGGGGCCGAGGCGGGCATGGAACTGACCCGTTGCTGTCCCGTGTCCAGTGGGGGAGCAGGTGGTGATCCGGTCCTTCCCCATCGCCTCGCTGACCAAAGAGAAGAAGATCAGCATCCAGGCCCAGGCGGATCAGTTCATCCAGGAGGGATTGCAGCTGCGCTCCTGCACATTCCAGGTGGGACCCCGTGCTGGGAGAGAGCTCCCAAGCCTGCTGAGCATGGGGACACCCAGGAGTAGGAGTGGAGACTCCAGGGGGAAAGGGAATGGGACACGGGAAAGGGGACAGGGGAAAGGGAATGGGGATGCAGGGAGAGGCAGGGCAGCCTCCCAGGCCAGACTCTGGTCATGGGGCTCCTGGCCAGATCCAAGCTCTGCCCTGATCCATGGGAAGGGCCGTCCCCTGCCCTGTGCCCATGGTGCTCCGGGATGGATCCAAGCTCTGCCCTGATCCATGGGAAGGGCCGTCCCCTGCCCTGACCCCGCTGTGACCCCTTGGCCGTGCCCCACCAGCTGCTGAAGATCGCCTTTGATGAGGAGGTGGCCTCGGACAGCGCCGAGATCTTCCGGAAGCACCTGCACAAGCTGCGCTACCCCCAGCACGTGCGCGGCACCTTCGCCTTCACCGTGGGCCAGTCCCCCAAGCAGGCCATGCAGCCCAAGGCCAAGGAGAAGAACCCCTCGCTCAGGTACCTGCGCCACGAGAGGGATCACACCTGGATGCACCTCATCCTCTGGGACACCCTCCTGTCCCTGCTCCGGCAGAGCCACCAGGACACAGGGACTGAGCCCTCCTGGCCCAGACCCGTCCTGTGCAGGGTTTCCGTCGCTGGAGGTCAGAGAATCCTTTGGGCTGGAAAAGCCCCGTGAGACAACGAGTCCCAGCCTTCCCAGCACTGCCCCTGTCCCCAAGTGCCACATCCACAGGGTGTTAAATCCTTGCAGGGATGGGGACTCCCCCCTGTGCCAGGGATGGGCAGCCCTTTCCAGGAGGGAATTCCCCCAACACCCACCCTGCCCCTCCCCTGGCCCAGCCTGAGGCCGTTCCCTCTCTCCTGTCCCTGCTCCCTGCGAGCAGAGCCCGACCCCCCCGGCTGCCCCCTCCTGTCAGGGACTTGTGCAGACCAAAGAGCTGCAGGTGTCCCTTGTCCTGCAGTGTCCCCAGCCCCACACGGTCACACTGGGAAGGACGGGTCACACTGGGAAGTGGGAGTGTGCTGCACTGGCATCCCCTGGCCAAGGAGGTGTCCCACAGGAGAGGTTCCAGTGGCCTGGGTGGCTCAGGGACACGGTGCTGCAGTGCTGGGTGACCTGGGGACATGGTGCTCCTGCTCTGGGTGACTTGAGGACAGCACAGGGTGTCTCAGTGCTGCAGCACTGGGTGATGTGGGGACATTGTCCTGCAGTGCTGGGTGACCTGGGGACATGGCCCTGCAGTGCTGGGTGACTCAGGGACATGGTCCTGCAGTGCTGGGTGACTTAGGGATGCAGTGCTGGGTGACTCGGGGACATGGTCCTGCAGCACCAGCTGCAGCCCTGAGCCCTGCCTGGGCTGGCACCGGCCCTGCCATGGATCCCCTGGTCCCTGCCATGGGTCCCTGTCCCCTGCTGTGGTTTGGAGCCCTCCTCCCCTGCGATGGGCGGGATCTCTGCCTGTAGCAGCTCCGATGCGGAGGAGGCCGGGTCCCCTTGGATCTGGAGGCTGCTCCCCCTGGCTGCCTCATCCCTCCTCTCCTGACACCCCAAATCCCTTGGGAATGGCGGGTGCTGGGGCTCCCGCAGGGCCAAGGCGCTGGCAGGCGACACATCCGTCCCCTCCCGTGTGCCAGTGACCTCCTGGGGCGGGTGTGCCCCTGGCTCTGGCTCCGTGGCTGACAGCGTTGTCCCCGTGCCCCCAGGACGCTGTCCAAGAACCTGGTGAAGAACGCCAAGAGGACGATCGGCCGGCAGTACGTGACCCGCAAGAAGTACACGCCCCCCGCCTGGGAGCAGCGGGGCAGCCAGCACTTCCCCGAGGACAACGAGGACGAGATCTCAGGTTGGGAGCGCCCCGGGAAGGCCAGGGAGCAGCGGCCACCCGGGAGCCGTCCCGGTGTCCCTGCAGTGGGAGCAGGGCGGGAGCATCTCCCGGTTCCCGGCGGTGCGCAGCCCTGGGCTGCTGGTGGTGGCCGGGCAGAGACCCCAGCACGGAGGGAGGTCTTGGGCCAGCTGCGAAATCCCCCAGGGCTCCCTGATGGGTGGCAGTAGCGGGTTCGGGGCCCTTCCTCCATCCCATCCGTCTCCTCGGCTGCTCCGGGACACCGTGCGCGCGCCCAGGTGTCCCCAGCCCCGCGTTGTCCCCGCAGTGTCCGAGGAGCTGGACAGGAGCACGCTGACGCCCAGCAGCACCATGAGGCCGTCAGAGAAGATGACGATGACGCACGTGGTGGAGCGCGCCTGCTGCCGGGACTACCAGCGCCTGGGGCTGGGGACGCTGAGCAGCAGCCTGACCCGCTCCAAGAACGAGCCCTTCCGCATCTCCACCGTCAACCGCATGTACGCCATCTGCCGCAGGTGAGCCGCCCCGGGGCATGGACCCCGATGGATCCCAGCGGATCCCAGCGCCGCTGGGACACCCTGGAACCACCAGGATCAATAAAAGCCTCCAGCGGTGTCGGCGAGTCCGGCATCGCTTTGTCCTTGGCCGGCAGAATTCCGGCCTCCAGCGCTCCACAGCTTTCACTTACTGATGCATTTTTGGCCAATGTTCACTGGTTCTAAGCTGCCCAGTCCTCTCCATTAATCACTATTCTGCCCCCTCTATTGATTATTGATTGCTCGCTTCTCATGATGAGCCTGAATTTTCCAGTGTTTTTATCATGTTTTTCCCACATGGGGAGTTCCCAGTGCTGAGGCTGAAATGTCCTTGTGTTTCCTTTACCCTCATTTACCCCACTGTCTCCTTGGAGGGCCATGAGCCCTGGTCACTCCGTGTCCTTGGAGGGCCATGAGCCCTGGTCACTCTGTGTCCTTGGAGGGCCATGAGTCTTGGTCACTCCGTGTCCTTGGAGGGCCATGAGTCTTGGTCACTCCGTGTCCTTGGAGGGCCATGAGCCCTGGTCACTCTGTGTCCTTGGAGGGCCATGAGTCCTGGTCACTCCGTGTCCTTGGAGGGCCATGAGCCCTGGTCACTCCGTGTCCTTGGAGGGCCATGAGCCCTGGTAACTCCCTGTCCTTGGAGGGCCATGAGCCCTGGTAACTCCCTGTCCTTGGAGGGCCATGAGCCCTGGTCACTCTGTGTCCTTGGAGGGCCATGAGTCCTGGTCACTCCGTGTCCTTGGAGGACCTTGAGTCCTGGTCACTCTGTGTCCTTGGAGGGCCATGAGTCCTGGTCACTCTGTGTCCTTGGAGGGCCATGAGCCCTGGTCACTCTGTGTCCTTGGAGGGCCATGAGCCCTGGTCACTCCGTGTCCTTGGAGGGCCATGAGCCCTGGTCACTCTGTGTCCTTGGAGGGCCATGAGTCCTGGTCACTCCGTGTCCTTGGAGGACCTTGAGTCCTGGTCACTCCGTGTCCTTGGAGGGCCATGAGCCCTGGTCACTCCCTGTCCTTGGAGAGCCATGAATTCCAACTCCCAGGTGTCGAGCCTTTCACTCCCTCGGGCTTTGTCCAGCGCAGCTCGTCAGGGTTGGTTTTACCCAACTCAAGAGTTTTGATTTAACGATCCGAGGAACGATCAGGCGTGTGGAGAGGCTTAATTAGCGCTGCCTCCAAGTGAGCGCTGCTGAATTAATGAAAGAGCTGCCAAAGGCTGGCTCAGGGCCAGCGTCACTCGCGGGGGTTTGTGCCCGCAGCTACCCCGGGCTGCTGATCGTGCCGCAGAGCATCCAGGACAACACCATCCAGCGCATCTCGCGCTGCTACCGGCAGAGCCGCTTCCCGGTGGTGTGCTGGCGGAACTCCCGCACCAAGGCCGTGCTGCTGCGCTCCGGGGGCCTCCACGGCAAGGGCGTCGTCGGCCTCTTCAAGTCCCAGAATGCCCCAACCCCAGGTGACCATCCGGCCCCGTCCAGGACACGGAGCTGGGGCCAGGAATCGCCCCTGGCTCCGGGCAGGGACACTTGGGGGGTCTCCTAGCTCAGGGTGGTGACTCTTGGGGGTCTCCGTGGCTTGGGGTGGCGATACTTTGGGGTCTCTGGCTCTGGGTGGTGACACTGAGGTGTCCCCTGGCTCAGGGTGGTGGCACTCGGGGGTCCCTCAGTTGCGGGTGGTGACGCTCAGGGTTCTCCCTGGCTTGGGGCAGTGATACTTGGGGGTCTCCAGGATCCAGACGGTGACACTTTGGTGTCTCCAGCTCCGGGTGGTGACACCTGGGGGTATCCAGGTGACACTGGGGTGTCCCCGCAGGCCCGTCGCAGGCGGACTCCACGAGTCTGGAGCAGGAGAAGTACCTGCAGGCCATCATCAATTCCATGCCCCACTACTCGGACGCCGGCGGGCGCAACACCCTCAGCGGCTTCACCTCGGCTCACATGAGCAGTGCAGGTGAGGGGGCACAGGGGAGGGGGCACAGGGGGGCTCCTGCCAGCCCCGGGTCCTGCTGTGCGTGCCGGGGGAGCTGCTCCCCAGGCTCCTACATCCCAGGAGGCAGCGCAGCCTCTCCAGAGCTCCCAGCTCCTGCTGGCTGCGGGTGGGGATGGGTTTTGGGAGATCTGGTGTCCCCGGAGCACAGGGAGCCCCGGGGGTTTTGGGAAGCGCAGTGTCCCTGGAGCTGGGAGCACTGGGACCCCCAGCCTGTGCTGGGATCCAGGCGCTCTCCTGGGGCTGGTGGGGACAGACCCTTCCCACCAGGATCTCGGCACCGCGTGTTCCCCATGCACGGTGCCAGGGTCAGTCTGGAGACCCCCGGTAAGTCTGTGCCCAGCTGGCCCTTTCCCAACTGGCCCTTCCCAGCTGGCCCTTCCCTGCAGGGCAGAGCTCCATCACCCCCCGCCACACTCCAGTGCCATCCGTCCTGTCCCGGTGCCATCCATCCTGTCCCAGTGCCATCCGTCCTGTCCCGGTGCCATCCGTCCTGTCCCGGTGCCATCCGTCCTGTCCCAGTGCCATCCGTCCTGTCCCGGTGCCATCCGTCCTGTCCCAGTGCCATCCATCCTGTCCCGGTGCCATCCATCCTGTCCCCTCATCCCACCCATCATCACTGTGGACACATCCGGGGCTGGGGGCTCTGGGGAGCCCAGGAGGGGCTCCCTGATCCTGAAGGGGGAGAATTTCCGACAGCCGCTCCGAGGCCTCTCCCCAGTTTGGGGGGACATGGCTGGAGCGTGGCTGGAGCAGGGGGCTCAGCCTGGCTCTGGGGCTGGCACAGGGTGACCCCACCGTGGGCTGGGGGCCGAGCCCCCTCCCCCAGGCCTGCCCCAGGTTTTCCGTGGCTCCAGCTGGACGGTGCTTCCCGCGCTGGCTCCGCATCCCGGGGTCCCGCTTGCTGCCGCTTCCTCCCGGCCCCTGCCCCGGCTCTGGGGGGCCTCGGGAGCTGACGTTCTCTTGGTGCTGCAGATTTCTCCGACAAGAGGCAGCAGCCTAAGCTGGGATCGCTCATGAAGCAGGTGATGGGAGGGAAGGACGAAGGGCCTGGGACTTTGAGCCGCGGAGGTGAGGACGGGGCGGGGGCACTGCCTGGGGGCCTCGCTGAGACCCCCGGCCCTGGGCAGCTCTCGTAGAGTAGATGCTTCCCTGGGGGGAGCAGGTGATGATCCCTGGGGGGAGCAGGTGATGATCCCTGGGAAGAGCAGCTGATTCCCAGGAAGAGCAGGTGATGGTCCTTGGGAAGAGCAGGTGACGATCCTTGGGAAGAGCAGGTGACGATCCCTGGGAAGAGCAGCTGATGATCCCTAGGAAGAGCAGGTGATGATCCCTGGGAAGGGCAGGTGATCCCTGGGAAGAGCAGGTGATGATCCCTAGGAAGAGCAGGTGATGATCCCTGGGAAGAGCAGGTGATCCCTGGGAAGAGCAGGTGACAATCCCTGGGAAGAGCAGGTGATCCCTGGGAAGAGCAGGTGACGATCCCTGAGAAGAGCAGCTGATTCCCAGGAAGAGCAGGTGATGGTCCTTGGGAAGAGCAGGTGACGATCCCTGGGAAGAGCAGCTGATCCCTGGGAAGAGCAGCTGATGATCCCTGGGAAGAGCAGGTGACGATCCCTGGGAAGAGCAGCTGATGATCCCTGGGAAGAGCAGGTGATGATCCCTGGGAAGAGCAGCTGATTCCCTGGGAAGAGCAGGTGATGATCCCTGGGAAGAGCAGCTGATTCCCTGAGAAGAGCAGGTGATCCCTGGGAAGAGCAGGTGATGATCCCTGGGAAGAGCAGGTGCTCCTTGGAGCCGCGGCCACAGGGAGGGAGGGAGGGCCCTGCCGCAGCCTCCGGCGCCATCGCCTCCATCCCATTCCCTGTCCATGGCTCCGTCCCTGTCCCTTGCTGAGGTCACTTTCGTCCTGTGCCCCCAGGGCTGGGTCACAGAGCCAGGGTCATCACCCTGTCCTCCCCCAAGTGCGCGTCGCCGAAGGGCCGCGAGACGCCCCGAGGTACGGACGCGCCCGAGCCGGCCGGGTGTGACTGACCACTGACCCCCCACTCACTGCCCCCACACCACTAATCCCAGTAACCCCAGTACCCCCCCCGAGCCCCAATGCTGCTCCAGGTGTGCCACGGGCACGGTGAGTACCGGGCAGCCTCCGCCAGGTTTGCTTTGGGCTCCTGGGGCTCTGCGGGTGCCGGGCGGGGGTGCAGTGGTGGCGGGGCTGTGGCACGGCGGGCAGGGCCACGGTGCGGGTGGCAGCGCCTGGTGACGCCGGTTGCGGTGTGACAGTGACGGACACGGAGCCACCGGGGCCGGAATCCAGCGGGCAGGAATTCCTGCAGCACCCAGAGGGAGAAGGAGCCAAAGCAAACCTGGTGCCCAGCACCTCCCTGGCATGTGCCCCCTGACGTGTCCCCCCGGCTGGGGACGTGGGGCCAGCGCAGCCCCCGAGCCCCGGCCCCGTCCTGAGCCCGCCCCGATCCCGCAGGGAAGTGGGGCAGCATCCGGGCCAGCGGCCGCATGAGCAGCTACGCCCTGAACGTGGAGATCGGGTCCCGGCTGGCAGGGAAGGACCTGCTGGGGACACAGCACAACGGGACCCCCGCCGAGCCCTCCTTCCTGCGGCAGCACCGCGCCTCGCTCTACATCATCGGGGACAAGTCCCAGCTGAAGGTGACACGCCCGGCACAGCCACCACGGGCAGGGACGGAGCTGGGAAGGGGCTGGAGCCCCAGGAGCGGCTGAGGGAGCTGGGAAAGGGGCTCAGGCTGGAGCAAAGGAGGCTCAGGGGGGACCTTGTGGCTCTGCACAAGTCCCTGACAGGAGGGGGCAGCCGGGGGGGTCGGGCTCTGCTGGCAGGGAACAGGGACAGGAGAGAGGGAACGGCCTCAGGCTGGGCCAGGGGAGGGGCAGGGTGGGCATCAGCAGGAATTTCCCCATGGAAAGGGTGCTCAGGCCTTGGCAGGGGCTGCCCAGGGAGCTTTGGAGTGCCCATCCCTGCAGGGATTTAAAACCCCTGTGGATGTGGCACTTGGGGACAGGGGCAGTGGTGGCCTTGGCAGTGCTGGGAACGGTTGTGCTCCATGGTCTCCGAGGGCTTTTCCAATCCAAAGAATTCCCTGATCCCGAGGGTGGCAGTGGCTCAGCGCACCCCAGGCCAGCCCAGGCCGTGCTGTCCCTCCGCAGGGTGTGAAGCCGGACCCGCTGCAGCACTGGGAGGTGGTGCCCATTGAGGTGTTCGACGTGCGCCAGGTCAAGGCCAGCTTCAAGAAGCTGATGAAGGCCTGCGTGCCCGGCTGCCCCTCCAGCGACCCCAGCGTGGCCTACCTGCGCTCCCTGGAGGAGTCGGAGTGGCTGTCCCAGGTCAGTCCTCCCCGCAGCCGGACCCGGCCCTGCCCTGTCCTGGGGTGACAGAGTGCGGGCGTTGGGGCGACAGGGAGTTCGCTGCTGTTTTCCCCAAAAGCGTCTCAGGCAAGAGACCCCTCGGGTGCGGCCCTATGGCCACTAGCTCGCTTCTCCTTTCTGCTGGTTGAGCACCGGTGACACACACACACTCTCAGGCCAGACAGCTCCATGTCACCGAGATAAGGAGCCGAGGAGGGCCCTCGGCATGGCAAATCCCAGGGTGGAGGTTTATTTCCTCCTGCGCAGGGGGACCAGGGGCGAAGAGGAGGCAGCACACCCGAAATGTGCTTTGCGTAGGGTCACAGAGCCAGCGCTGTGAGGGCACGGGGCCGAACAAAGGCGGGAGCAGGGAAGGGAACCAGTGCGCGCAGGGAAGGGCGGAGCGGGGAGCGGCTCAGGTGCGCAGCTGCTGGGAGAGGGAGTTTCCTTCCAACAGCGTCGGGGGCTGAGGGCACAATTCGCGAGGAGCTGTGGGAGAGGCTTTTCCTTTACAGCAGTAAGAAAGGTATCTCAAATAGCCGAGTTTTTCCACCAGGGGAGTGACCGGGTGATGGTCTTGGGGATCGTCACCTGCTCTTTGCCACCTCGGGGCTCTCCGGCCCATCAGCCATCGCTGCTGCTGACTCAGTGACCCCAGCCCGGGGGGGGCCCTGAGCTCCCGGCCGGGCTCCAGTGCCCTGTGCAGAGCAGCGCTGGGACACCCTGGGGACACTCGGGTGGGTGTGGGGGACGAGGGTGGGACAGTGCAGGGCTCAGCTCCGTGGTGCTGGACGGAGCTGCTGGCCGGGGATGCCGGGCAGGACCCGCGGGATGCTCCGGAGGGGCTGGGACAGGGCAGAGCCAGCGTGGCCAGGAGGAGCTGGGGCAGCAGCCCGGGGCGACTGGTCCCAGTGTGGAGCCGTGGGAGGGGTCCCACTCTGGAGGGGGTGAGGGCCCCCTGTCCCTGCTGCCGTGTCCCAGCGCAGGGTGGTGGCCCCTGTGACCCTGAGCGTGGCCTCACTCCAGAGAAGGGGACACGGCCCCAGCACCCGCCCCGCAGTTCCTGCGCCCTCCTCACTCCTGGTGCTGCTCTTGGCAGATCCACAAGATCCTGCAGATCTCGGTGCTGGTGGTGGAGCTGCTGGACACGGGCTCGTCCGTGCTGGTCAGTCTGGAGGACGGCTGGGACATCACCACCCAGGTGAGAGCCCGGCGGCGGCCGGGGTGGCCCCGTGGCCATTCCCCGCAGCCCCTCAAGCCCCCTGTCCCCGCAGGTGGTGTCGCTGGTGCAGCTCCTGTCTGACCCCTACTACCGGACGCTGGAGGGCTTCCGGCTGCTGGTGGAGAAGGAGTGGCTGTCCTTCGGCCACCGCTTCAGCCACCGCGGCGCCCAGACCCTGGCGGGGCAGAGCAGCGGCTTCGCCCCCATCTTCCTCCAGTTCCTGGACTGTGTGCACCAGGTGAGCCCTGGCACCTGGGACAGGGGACCCCCGAGTGCCCACCGAGTCCCTGAGTGCCCAGCAGGACCCCAGAGTGCCCAGTGGGACCCCCAAGCACCCACCAGGACACCCTGGTCGCCCCCAGGACCCCAAAACCCCGGGACCGCTCCTGGGGCAGCTGGGGCGTCTGGATCCCAGCCCAGCCCATGGCCATGGATCCCGGGGTGATCCGGGGCTCTCTGTGGCCATGGATCCCGGGGTGATCCGGGGCTCTCCGTGGCCATGGATCCCGGGGTGATCCGAGGCTCTCTGTGGCCATGGATCCCGGGGTGATCCGGGGCTCTCCGTGGCCATGGATCCCGGGGCTCTCCGTGGCCGTGGATCCCGGGGTGATCTGGGGCTCTCCGTGGCCATGGATCCCGGGGCTCTTCGTGGCCATGGATCCCGGGGTGATCCGGGGCTCTCCGTGGCTGTCCCCACAGATCCACCTGCAGTTCCCCATGGAATTCGAGTTCAGCCAGTACTACCTGAAGTTCCTCAGCTACCACTACATTTCCAACCGCTTCCGGACATTCCTGCTGGACTCCGACTACGAGCGCATCGAGCTGGGTGAGGGCGGCGTGCGGGGCGGGGGTGGCACCGGCCCTGTGCCCCCGGTCACACCCGGTGTCCCCTCTGTCCCCCAGGGCTCCTGTACGAGGAGAAGGGCGAGCGGAAGGGCCAGCAGGTCTCCAAATCCATCTGGGACTACATCGACCGCCTCAACAAGAAAGCTCCCATCTTCTTCAACTACCTGTACGCCCCTGAGGATGGCGAGGTGAGAGCTGGGGGCACCTGGAGGGGCTGGGAGCACCCCGGAATCCTCCCTGCAGGAGCGGCTGGAGCTGGGATTTGCCACCAGGAAGGGACCTCAGAGCCCCTCCAGTGCCAGCCCTGCCATGGCAGGGACACCTCCCACTGTGCCAGGCTGCTCCAGCCCCAATGTCCAGCCTGGCCTTGGCCACTGCCAGGGATCCAGGGGCAGCCCCAGCTGCTCTGGGCACCCTGGGCCAGGGCCTGCCCACCCTCCCAGCCAGCGATTCCCAATTGCCAATCTCCCATCCAGCCCTGCCCTCTGGCACTGGGAAGCCATTCCCTGGCTCCTGGCCCTCCATGCCTTGGCCCCAGTCCCTCTGCAGCTCTCCTGGAGCCCCTTTAGGCCCTGCAGGGGACTCCAAGCTCTCCCTGGAGCTTCTCCTCTCCAGGCTGGACACTCCCAACACTCTGTGTGGACACGTTGTCCCTTTGGCCTGGCTGGGAATGTCCAGCCTGGCCCCGCCACCCTTTCTGAGCTGCCCCCGCCCCTCCCACAGGTGCTGAGGCCGTACAGCAACATCTCCAACCTGAAGGTGTGGGACTATTACACGGAGGAGACGCTGTCTGAGGGGCCCTCGTACGACTGGGAGCTGGTGCAGGGGCAGCCGGAGCCGGTGGAGGAGCCGGATCGCCAGGACACCGCGGCCCCGCAGAGCAAGCGCCGCATCATCTGGCCCTGTTACGACAACCGCAGCCGCGTGGAGCCCGACGCCATCTCCAAACTGCTCGAGGTGGGGATTGGTGTCCCCGGGGATGGCACCTGGCAGGGCCCCAGGACAGGGACAGCGGCCCCAGGGGTTCTGTCCCCTCTGGGCTGATGCCGGAATCCCTCCCGCAGGAGCTGCACAACCTGGAGATGGAGCTGGGGCAGGTCCCGGAGCGCTGGAAGGACACGTGGGACAAGGTGAAAGCGTCCCAGCGCACGGAGGGGCGGCAGGAGGGCAGCAGGGTAGGTGACAGGAGGTGACAGGCGCTGTCACAGGGTGTGACCGTGTGTGCCAGGGGCTGTGCCAGGGTGTGGACAGGCTGTGATGGGGCTGATGTGTGACAGGGTGTGGACAGGCTGTGATGGGGCTGATGTGTGACAGGGTGTGGCAGGCTGGTGCTGGTTTTGGTGCTGCTTCTGGGGGTTGGTTCGCTGCTGGTTTTTGTGCTGGTGCTGGTTCTGCTCAGCCCCAGATGGGGGTCCCCAGGACCTCGGTCCCGCCTCACCCTGTCCCTGTCCCCAGACCCCCAGCTCCCTGCTGATGTCATCGGGGCTGTCGCACCACCGGCGCTCGCTGGGCGTGTACCTGCAGGAGAGCGGGGTGGGCTCCACGCTCAACCTCAGCCTGGACAGCGACACCAGCAGCACCTCCACCCCGTCCAGCGGGAAGCCGGGCGCCCGCCGCAGCACCTCCACCCTCTACAGCCAGTTCCAGATGTCCGAGAGCGAGAACAGGCAGGCGGGGCTGGGAAT
Organism: Corvus hawaiiensis; assembly: GCF_020740725.1. NCBI lineage: Eukaryota > Metazoa > Chordata > Aves > Passeriformes > Corvidae > Corvus > Corvus hawaiiensis. The sequence goes on from NC_063216.1 coordinate 79,525,019, forward strand.
GGGCTGGGAATGCCGGCGGCGGGAGGGGGATCCTTCCCCGAGGGGCAGGACGTGGATCCCGGTGGGTTCCCATCCCTGACCCCGCTGTTCCGGCCCCTTCCTGCCCCGCAGGTCCTACGAGGGGTCTCTGTACAAGAAAGGCGCCTTCATGAAACCCTGGAAGCCTCGGTGGTTTGTGCTGGATAAAACCAAACATCAGGTACCGGCTGGGCCCCGGGCTCTGTGCTGGCCCTCCATGCCCTCCGTCCATGCCCTCCGTCCCTCCCGTGCCCTGTCCTGAGCGCAGCCCTCTCTCCCGCAGCTGCGGTACTACGACAGCCGGATGGACACGGAATGCAAGGGGGTCATCGACCTGGCCGACGTGGAGTCCATCACCCCGGGCACCCCCACCATGGGGGCCCCCAAGACGGTGGACGAGAAAGCTTTCTTCGATGTGAGTGTCCCCAAGGGGCTGGCGCTGGGCAGCTCCCGGTCACTCCGGGCTCCGGCCGCTCCGGCTCCGGCCGCAGCTCTCAGCCCCTCCTGTCTCTGCCCACAGCTGAAGACGACAAAACGAGTTTACAATTTCTGCGCCCAGGACGTGCAGCTGGCCCAGCAATGGATCGACCGCATCCAGAGCTGCCTGTCGGACGCGTGAGCCCAGCTCAGCAGAGCCGCGATTCCAGGCACTGCTGCCGAGCCCGAGCGGGAGCAGAGGCAGCGCCGGGCTCGAGGCCGAGCCGGGACTGAGGGAGAGGAGGAAAGGCCCTTCCTCCTGCCCGCCCGCCCGGGCGGGACGGGGCCGTGTCCCGAGGCAGGGTGGCACAGGGAGGGATTCCTCCCGTTGAAGCGGGCGGGGGCCCCGGCCCGCCCCCGGCCCCGTCAGAGCCGTGTCGTGACCCCGTGTCCTCCGTGTGCCGCAGCCCCGCCCCACCTCCCTGGGCGGGGGGTCCTGTGCCCCACACCCCACCCCACACTGCCCGGGGAGGCAGAGCTGCCCCTCGTCCTGCTCCTCGTCCTGCCCCCCTTGCATGTCTGCCAGAGCCCCCGGAACCTGCCCCGCCCCTCCCGCTCCGGGAGCGAGTCCTGGGCTCCGGGACCCGCAGCTCCGGGGATGGCAGGGCTGACAGCGGAGCACCGGGACCATCCCGCGTCCCAGCCTGGAGCCGCTCCCGGCTGTGCACAGGAACGGGAATGCTGGGAATACTGGGAATGCTGGGATGCTGCGGGCGCTAGCTCCGTGTGCCCAGAGGGGATGTGGCCGTGGCCACTCTGCTCCCAGCGGGCAGGAGGCTCCTCGGGCTGTGGCCGGGGGTCCCTGTCCTGCTGGGGTCCCTGTCCTGGCTGGGACAGTCTCTACCTCCAGGCTGGCTGTCGCGGGGGGCACATTCCCTGCGGGAGGTGCCAAACGCTGCAGCCTCCTGGGTGCCCCTCTGTCCCCTCCCGGGGGTGGGGACCAGACCAGCCCCGGGATGAGGGTCCCCTCCGGCCACAGCCACACGGGGCTGGGACAGGGCTGGGACAGCGGCCCTGCAGGTGCCACCTGGTCTCTGCACGGTCTCTTTGCACAGGTCACACTCCCCCCCCCCCCGCCCCGCTGCCCTTCCCCTCCTCAGGGCTCTCCTCCCTCCCCAATCCCCCCCCCCGTGCCCCTTTGTGCTCTGCCCGTGCCCGGCCCAGGGGATCCAGGGGAGCAGCTCCTGTCCCTGTCCCTGTCCCAGCCCCGCTGTCCCCCCCCGCTGCTGCTGCCCCTCAGTGCCAGGGGGGCTCTCGGTACAGAATCGGCTCCTGCAGCCCCCCCGCCCCCCCGCCCTGGTGTGAACTGGGGGGTTCGGCGTGGGGGGACCCCAGACAGGCACCGTGGGGTCACTGCGGCCCCGCTGCTGCCCGGGACCCCCCAGCACCCCCAGGACTGACCCCCCCCAGCTCCGCCAGTCCCCCCACCCGTCTTGTTTTTAAAGTCCAGCATTTTATTTCCGTGCAGAGCTCTTTGTACAGTCCCCGTTCTCTGTACCAGACTGGCTGTGCAGGTGTAACACGGAGGTTTTGTAACTTACCCGAGCAGTTGTAGATTATTGAAGTTTCTGTACATTGTGTCAAACATGCAGAGTCCTTGTATTGTATTTGTGCCTAGAGGAAAAGGTTATTCTATAAAGAGAAAACTAACGGAATTTAATAAAAAAATTAATATGAGAGACGCTCCTTTTGCCTCGCTGAGCACCGGGAAAACGCAGCAGACTCGGGACACACCACGGGACAGGCCCAACTCCTGTCCTCGGGGACTCGGTGTCCCTGTGTCACAGGGCAGAGCTCCTGGGGGCATCCTGGCACAGGGACCTTTGTCCTGCACTGGATCCGCTCTGTCCCACCCGCTCCTGCTCCGGCTGTCACTGTTTCAGCCTGACAGGGGGGAGAGCCAGCGAGGGAACAGGGACAGGAGAGAGGGAACGGCCTCAGGCTGGGCCAGGGGAGGGGCAGGGTGGGCACCAGCAGGAATTTCCCCATGGAAAGGGTGCTCAGGCCTTGGCAGGGGCTGCCCAGGGAGCTTTGGAGTGCCCATGCCTGGAGGTGTCCAAGGAATTCCTGGAGGTGGCACTGAGGGCTCTGGGCTGGGACAAGGTGGGGCAGCGGGCACCGAGTTTGGACTGGGAGGGCGTTTCCAGCCTCAGGGATTCCATGATCCATCAGGGGCTTTGGCTCCCGGGTGTTGGGTTGTGGCAGCTGCGTTGTGAGGAAATCCCAACCCTGGCGGATTGTGCCAAATTTTGCGCCAACATCCTCTGGTCTCCATCCTCAGGGACGCTGCTGCTGCTGGGCAAGGAGGGAAGGAGGGGCAGCCGCGGCCCCGGGGGGCAGGGCTGGGCTGCCCGGGCCGAGGAGGCTCCCCTGGGCCGCTCCCCGGTGGCCTCCCCGGGCTCTGCGGTGGCCCCGAGCAGCGGAGCCGCCTCCCGGGGCTGCGCTTTTCCGGGGGATCCCGGTGCTGGCGGCTGCGCCGGGAGCAGCCCTGGCGGAGCCGTGCGGTCACCGCCCTGCGCTCGCTCGCCGGGGCTGCGGGCAGGGGCAGCTTTGGGCCCGGGCCCTCCCTCCTGCCCCGGCCCCGCCGTGCGCTCGGCGCTCCCAGCACCGGGCAGGCACCGGGAACCCTGGAATGGTTCGGGCGGAAGGGACGGGGACCCCAAACGTTCCCGTCCCGATGCCAGCGGGGAAGGCCCCGCCCGGGGGTCACGGGGACCCTGCGGCAGCTCCGGGGCTGAGCCCGGGCCGGCTCCGCCCGCGGGCACCGGGGGCTCCCGGCTCAGCCCCGCTCCCGGCCCCGGACCCGCCCGTCCCGAAGCCCCCTCGGGACCCTCGGCGTGTCCTGCAGGACGGAGGAACCCAGCACCGGCACGTGAATTTTGAGCTTTTATTGATAGTTGGAATTTACAGCCTAAAACTGACAACATAGAGAGATGCAGACTTTTTTTCCTTTTTCTTCTTTTCTTTTTTTTTTTTTTTTTTACTTTTTTGGTCGCTTTTTTACAAAAAAAAAAAAAACCAAAAAACAAAAACCAAAATAACCAAAAAAGCCACCAGCATCAGATTTACAATATAAAAGTTTTGACAGTAGAGAGACTAAAGTACATCTGGAATTACTCAGAAAAATAAACAGGGAAAAGGCAGTAATTTCAAATTTGTCCCTCATATTTACACATAATACACAGACATTGCTTACAAAGACCCGGATCCCACGTTTAAGGGCAGTTGGCATCGTGAGAAGGCTCCCCCGGCACCGCCCTCTGCCCGCCCCGCGCCGGGCCGGGAGCGGATCCCGGCATCTCCCCGCGGCCCCTCCGTGGTTTTATTGCTTTGCGGGGCCGGTGGTTGTGGATGAAGGCATCGAGTCCCCCCCGCTCGCTGCTCCTGCCGGGGCACCCCCATCCCTCGGGAACTGCCGGGATGCCCCCCGTGCCAGCGCAGATGTTCAGGGAGACCCAGCTCGGGACACCGCGGCGGGATTTTGGAAGAGCGGGAACAGGAGGAGCGGAGCGACGCTGAAAATCCGGGCTCGGGCTGGCGACCCCCACTGCAACATTCCCGAATCCATGAACCCCCATCCCCCCCTCGAGCTGTTGGATTTACGGGATCTCCGGTGCTCAGGGAAGGCTCCGCTCCCATCCCACAGCCTGGAATCAGCTCTGCCTCAGCTGGGACGTGGGGACGGCAGAGGTGCCATTCCCAAGGCCTTTTCCCAAAATGAGCCAAGGCCAGGAGCCAGGCACGGCCTGGGATGGGCACGGAGCCCCTGGGATGGACACATATCCCACCGGGATGGCCACATATCCCGGACGGAATCCGCTCCCTCAGGACACGCCGGGATGGCCCTGCTGGCTCCGGGCACCGCTGTGGTCCCAGAGGCTCCGGCTCTCCCGGAGATCCGGAATTATTCCCGACAAACAGCCTGGCCTGGGTCATTTTAGATCAAACCGGAATTCGGGGTCCTTTGGCCGGAGGCGGCGCCGGGGTTTCCAGGGGGTGAATCCATGGATTGTGCTAACAGTCAGAGCCGAATGTTCCCAACCAGCCCCTGGAAGGGACGGAAAAGCCCTGGAAAAGCGACTCCAGAGGCTCCAACTCAACAGCAAACATGGAATATTCCGAGGGCAGATGGACGGGAGAGGCTGGGCGGGAAGCGGAGCTACGGAGGGAGGGATTTGCCGGAGCAAATTGACCGTGCAGGACCCGTGCAGGAAAACCACCGGGAAGCGCCGGGGATCGGGATGTGCCGGCAGGGATCGCCCCCGCGGATCCCGAGGCTCGGGGCAGGGTAAAGGAAAGGTTTGGAAAACGTCACATCAAGGAAAATGTCTGGAAAACTCAACATTTCCACCCAAATTCCTCTCAACTGCCACCGCATCCGGGTCGGACATGGAAGGCAAAGACAGGAACAAGGAAAGGGAAAGTCCAGAACCTCTTCCGAGAGCGCCAGGGACAGCCCAGGCCGGCTCCAGCCTGGAACGGCCTCTCCCGCCCGGAGAAATGGAACCGGCATAAAATAAAGGCAAGGAGTTGCTCTGTTCCCAGCCCTGGGACTCCCGGAATTCCCAGCCCTGCCCAGTACCTGGGATTGGGATTGGATTGATTTGTACCGACGCCAGAGCCCACTGGGAAGGTGCAAATCTCCTGCTCCAGGAGTTCCCAGCAAAGCCAAAAGCTCTGGGAAAAACGGGATTCGGGCGAGTTTAGAAATCTCTGCAATAAATTTATATAAATATTCCCTATTTACAGCAAACATCGGGAATGGGAGCGCAGGGAGGGAAGGAGGAGCCAGGGACACGCTCGGAGCAGCTCCTGCTGCTGCCCCCGGGATGCCCCCGCCTGTCCCAGTGTCCCCGCAGCCCTCATTCCATGGATCCATCACCTCTGGAATGCTCCTGCCTGTCCCCAAGGCTGGGGCGGAAACCAACCACCTCCTTCCCTGAAATCCCAAGGATTTTAATCCCAAGGTCTCTCCTTGTCACGGTCCAACCCTCGAGTCCCGGCCTCAGCCAAACGGGGAACCCACGGGAAAAGTTCCGGCTCCCCTGGGAACTGGGAATGGCTACGGGGGGTGGGGGTCAGGTCCTGTTCCTGAATTGGCCATAAATCCATGCGGGAAGTCCGGCTGCTCCGGCAGCGCCCGCCCGGCTCCGGCCCCGCGGTGCCTCCTGGGATCCCAGCCAGGGATGGGATGGTTCGGAACAGGGAAAGGGTGAATCCAAACCAGGGAAATCCCAACCCACCGAAGGGAATTCCTGACTCCCGCCACTCCCTCTGGGCCAAGGTCCGGTTGAAGTTTGGATCCCAGCAGTGGGAGCTTGGAACATTCCCGGTTTTCTGCCATGGCTGCCAGCGAAGGGAGGGACAATTTTAAGAGGGAAAAGCTCATCAGGGATTTCTCTGGGACTGCTTGGCAGGAAAATCCCTTTCCATTCCCAAAGCCCCCAGATCCAGCGGGGGAATGTTCATCTTCCACAAGGGGGAAATATTTACAGGCCCAGGAAGTTTTCAGTTAAATTCCATTAAATAATAAAATATTTGGAATTAAACATTAATTCCATTCCATCAGAAAATCGGGAATAATCCTTATTTCTGGCAGTTTTAAGCCCAGTTTCTGTCCCACTCGGGGACAGCTCCGGTGCTCAGGCCGGAGTCTGGGATCAGTCTGGAGCAGACAGGAAATGGACGCAGAATTCCCGCTCCTGCCCCACGTTATCCCTTGGGAAAGGATCCACAACTGGGATACAGCCCCGCACGGCCCCAGAGGGAACCCCGGGAGCTGAGGATTCCCAAAGGACGTTCTCCTTCTGTTCTGTGGAATTCTAACAGGGCCCCGTTCCCAACCATCATCCTCACATCCCGAATGCAGGGAAGTCCAGGGAAGGGGCCCTGGGGGTCCCTGGGGAAGCTCCCAGGGAGCAAATCCCGCTGGAGTGGGAACTGCAGCTGAGGGACACCGGGGATGGGATAACTGGGGTACAGGGATGGATAAACTGGGATACTGGGATGGGCTAACTGGGATACTGGGATGGGCTAACTGGGGTACAGGGATGGATGAACTGGGATACTGGGATGGGCTAACTGGGATACTGGGATGGATGAACTGGGATAGGCTAACTGGGATACTGGGATGGGCTAACTGGGATACTGGGATGGGCTAACTGGGATAAGGAGCTGGGAGGTGTAGGGGGAAGAGCACAGGGAACAGAAATCCCTTGTTGGGATTGGGATGGATTTAAGGCACTCGGAACAGCGGGATTGGGAATGATTGTTATCCATGGGCTCGGGCACAGGACATTCTCCTTCCCTGTTTTCTGCGATCTGGGATGGACGAGGATCCAAGCTGGAATGGGAAGAGAGGGCTCCTTCCAGACTAAATCCAAGGCACTGGGATTGCTCTGGAGCTGCCACTGTGCTCAGCGCCCTGGAACAGCTCCTGGATCCAAGGGAGAAAAACCTTTTTTGGGAAAGCTGCAGCAGGTCCGGAGCCAGGGGAGGGAGGGATGGGGATTGCAGGGATGTGATGCAATCCATGGAATGAACTGCAAATTAATGGGATGAAGGGGAAGGGAAGGGAAGGGAAGGGAAGGGAAGGGAAGGGAAGGGAAGGGAAGGGAAGGGAAGGGAAGGGAAGGGAAGGGAAGGGAAGGGAAGGGAAGGGAAGGGAAGGGAAGGGAAGGGAAGGGAAGGGAAGGGAAGGGAAGGGAAGGGAAGGGAAGGGAAGGGAAGGGAAGGGAAGGGAAGGGAAGGGAAGGGAAGGGAAGGGAAGGGAAGGGAAGGGAAGGGAAGGGAAGGGAAGGGAAGGGAAGGGAAGGGAAGGGAAGGGAAGGGAAGGGAAGGGAAGGGAAGGGAAGGGAAGGGAAGGGAAGGGAAGGGAAGGGAAGGGAAGGGAAGGGAAGGGAAGGGAAGGGAAGGGAAGGGAAGGGAAGGGAAGGGAAGGGAAGGGAAGGGAAGGGAAGGGAAGGGAAGGGAAGGGAAGGGAAGGGAAGGGAAGGGAAGGGAAGGGAAGGGAAGGGAAGGGAAGGGAAGGGAAGGGAAGGGAAGGAAGGGAAGGGAAGGGAAGGGAAGGGAAGGGAAGGGAAGGGAAGGGAAGGGAAGGGAAGGGAAGGGAAGGGAAGGGAAGGGAAGGGAAGGGAAGGGAAGGGAAGGGAAGGGAAGGGAAGGGAAGGGAAGGGAAGGGAAGGGAAGGGAAGGGAAGGGAAGGGAAGGGAAGGGAAGGGAAGGGAAGGGAAGGGAAGGGAAGGGAAGGGAAGGGAAGGGAAGGGAAGGGGATTTTCCACACAAAGCAACTTTTCCAGATTCTGCCGTGGCCAGTCAGCCGCAGATTGGAGTTTGAACATTCCTGGGATGAGAGAGAGGAGCAGAGCAAGAGCTCAAGTGTCCGTGCAGTCACTGCCAGATGTGGGAAGCAGGGAGGTGAGGAGCAGGGAACGGCTGCAGGGAGCAGGGAAAGCACAGCAGGGCCAGGGAACAGCTGCAAGGACAAACTGCAAGGACCATGGAACAGACGTGAGGATCAGGGAACTGCAAGGGATGACTCCAAGGAGCCAGGAATTCACAGGAGGACACGGAAGGCACGCGAGGACCGTGGAAGAGCGGAACTCCAGGCCCAGCTCCGGGCTCTGGGGCGGAGCAGCCGAACTTCCCCGCCCCAATCCCAGCACTCCAAGGTTCTCCAGCAGCACTCTGGGAAAGCGGAGAGTGGGAGAAGCATTTCCACGGAGAGAAGGTCTCCGAGGACATTTGCTGTGGCTGTGGGCAATTCCATTCCACGTCTGGATCCATGAGATCCGGCCACGGGGAGCCTCCGGCAGCGCCCTCGCTGCCACAGACACCAAACCCAGCAGGGGAATCCCTACGGCATTCCCAGAATTCCTACAAAGTTCTGCAAAACTACCTCTGAGCATCAAAATTACAGGAGAAAAGATTTTCTCCTCGTTTCCATCTGTCCAAGGAATTTGAGAGAATCAAAAATAGAAGGGAAGGCTCTGCCCTCTAGAAAAGCCCCGAATTCCGGGAGAGAGGAAAATCCCTCTCTTCCCGTCAGCACCAAATACAAAAATACACTTCCCATGGGAATATCCCACTCTCTGCTGGGTGAGGACCACCAGGGAATACCGGGAATTCTGTACAAATCCAGGCGGGAGCCCTTGCTGGATGAGGTAAGAGAGGTTCAGAGGAGCGATGCCACCGGGAAGGAGCCAAATTGTTCCTTTTCCGTTTGTTTGTCCCAAAGTTGAGCCCTAAATATGCCTGGAAAACTCCTTGGGTTTGCCAGAACGTTCCACCACGGAGGGAAAAAACCAGGATCAAACACCACAATCCCAGCCCAAACCCAACAGCATTCCTGATAAAGTCGGAAACGTTATCCAGGACGAAACCAACGGGAACTGATCCAACCCATTTTCCAAAGGATCTCAGATTTTCACTGACATTGCTGGAGCTGATCCAACACTCCAAGGGCATCATGCCACTCCTGCCACTGCCACATGTCATTAATTAACACAGATGATTAATTAACGCTGCCAAATTCCAGAGCCGATTCTGGACTGGGAAGGCCACAGTCCCAAATCCAATCTCGGCAGAGCAAAGGGGAAAATCCTGACACCGAATCCAAGGGAGAACAGTCACAGCCGAACGCCGGCACCCCGGTTTTCCATGGGGACACCTGGCTGCACCCGCACCAGCACACACAATTCCAAGGGCTCAGCTTCAGGAGCTCCCAGGGAGCCTCCAGCCCTGCCCTGCCCCGGTGGCTCCGTCCTGGACACAGCCGGGATTCCAGGGGGGCACATTCCTGCCTCCCCGGCAGCAGGAGAAGGAGCAGGGCGGGATGGGGAGGAGAGCACCGGACGGAGCCAGGAGAGTGGGAACGGGAAATGGCAGGAAGAGCTCCCAATGCCGACGTGTGCGGAGGCAGGCGGGGATGAGGAGACGGGGAATTCTCTGGGGACAGCACGGAGCCCAGTGAGGCCCAGTTAAACCAGTTCACAGCCAGTTCTCGAGGGACAGGACACTGGGAAGACGGGCACAGCCTGTACAGCCTGGAAACAGCCCGGACACGCCCCTGACACACCCCCAACACGCCCCGGACACACCCCCGACACACCCCGGACACACCTCGGCCATCCTGGATATACCTCGGACACATCCTGGACACACCTCTGACACACCCCCGACACACCCCAGACACACCTCAGACATCCTGGATATACCTCGGACACATCCCGGACACACCTCGGACACACCTCTGACACACCCCCGACACACCCTGGACACACCTCCAACACATCCTGGATATACCTGGACACATCCCAGACACACCCCGGACACACCCCCGACACATCCTGGACACACCTCCAACACATCCCGGATACACGTCGGACACACCCCGGACACACCCCTGACACACCCCCAACACATGGATATACCTCGGACACATCCTGGACACACCCCAGACACACCCTGGACACACCTCTGACACACCCTGGACACATCCTGGATACACTTTGGACACAGCCCAGACACACCCCGGACACACCTCGGACACACCCCGGACACACCTCGTACACACTTCGGACACACTCTGGACACATCCCGGACACACCTCGGACACACCCCGGATACACCTCGTACACACTTCGGACACACCCTGGACACATCCCGGACACACCTCGGACACACCCCGGATACACCTCGTACACACTTCGGACACACCCTGGACACATCCCGGACACACCTCGGACACACCCCGGATACACCTCGTACACACCTCAGACACATCCCTTACACACCCTGGACACACCTCGGACACACCTTGGACGCACTCGGACACACCTCCAACACATCCCGGATATACCTGGGACACATCCCGGACACACCCTGGACACACCTCGGACACATCCGGACACACCCTGCACACATCCCTTACACACCCCGGATACACCTCGCACACACCCCGGATACACCCCAGACACGCCTCGGACACACCTCGGACACACCCGGGACACACCTCGGACACAGCCCAAACACACCTCGGACACACCTTGGACACAGCCCGGACACAGCCCGGACACACCTTGGACACAGCCCGGACACAGCCCGGACACACCCTGGATACACCTTGGACACACCTTGGACACACCCGGACACATTTCCGACACATCCCGGATATACCTGGGACACATCCCGGACACACCTCGGACACACTCCGGACACACCTCGGACACATCTGGACACACCTCACACACATCCCTTACACACCCCGGATACACCTCGGACACACCTCGGAGACACCCCGGACACACCTCAGATACACCTCTGATACACCCTGGACACATCCCGGATACACCCCTGACACGCCCTGGACACACGTCGGACACATCCTGGACACACCCCGGACACACCTCGGACACAGCCCAAACAGACACACCTCGGACACAGCCCGGACACTGCCCGGACACACCCTGGATACACCTTGGACACACCCTGGACACACCCCGGACTCACCCGGACACATCCCGGACACACCTCGGACACGCCCCGGACACTGCCCGGACACACCCTGGATACACCTTGGACACACCCTGGACACATCCCGGACTCACCTGGACACATCCCGGACACACCTCGGACACGCCCCGGACACGCCCCGGACACAGCCCGAGCCCTTCACTAAGCACCACACTCCGGTTTCCCCGATCAATCCATTCCCAGCCCGGCCGCTGCGAGCAGCAGGGTCCCCTCAGGATGGGGGTCCCCAAGGGGTTGGGCGTTCAAGGCCTGTGGTGGTCCCAGCAGAGGAGAACTCTCCAGTCTGACTGGTTTGTACTGGTCTGGGATGGCCACAGCTGAGACCTCTCCATGCCCACAGCCACATTCCCACACCGTGGAGCTCCCTCACCCTCCCGCTGCCTTCCCCTTCCCAGAGCTCTCCCAGGGCCGGGAGGAGATGCTGGAATTGGGGTTCCCTGCAGGGAGAAGCGGCTGCGATGCTGGATTTAAAGGCAGGCTGGGCAAAGAGCGAGGAAGGGGCTGAGGCTGCCCTGGGAGCACCCAGGGCAGTGGGAGCCTCTCCCACCCCTTTGGGATGGCCGGGCAGGAACGGGGCTCTGCCTCCCAGCAGAGTCACCTGGGCCACTGGGACATGGGGTCAGCTCAGGGGAAGGGGAAGGCTCAGACCCCAAGCGATGAATAAATGGTGGCAAAATTCCTCCAGGAGATGGTTCGGTGCCGAGAGGCGCCACCTGACAGTCCTGGGAAAGGCTCCTGGCCCGGGAAAGGCTCCATCCCAGAAAAAAGGCCCCAGCAGGGCAGGGCAGGGCAGGAGGGACAGGAAGGCGCTTGGTGGCTGCAGGGACCGAGCCCAGGCTGGAGCACGATGGAGCCTCAGCGCGGAGCAAACCCCGAGTGCCTGGCACAGGGATGTGCCCCCCCGGCACAGGGATGGGCTCCAAGGTTTGCCATTGACGAATCAGGATTTTAATTACAGCTCCCTGGGGAAAATGAGCCTGGGGTGCCAGTGCAGAAGAAGAAGGTAATTTAAATGATACTTCCTTGAGATATGTTCTTTGGGAATGTGCCCTGCACCTTTGCTCCAAACCTTTTGCTGGGGAATGTGGAAACGGGGATGCCCGAGCCCTCTGGAGCAGACACTGAGGGCAGCACTTGGCTCTTTGCCATTGTTTTGGTAATTTTTTTCCTTTTTTCCCAATCTGCGCCCCCCGGGTTTCCATTCCCTGCCCGCCTGCAGCTCTCCAAAGAGATGTTCTTGATGAACCCTTGGGATAAAACCTTGGGATTCCATCCCAAGGGCAGCAAAGCCTTGGGATGCTCAGAGAGCTTCCCTCAGGCTTCGCTGAGGGCGCAGGATCCCAAAAAGCAGCCGGGATTTTGCCTGCCTGACTGCTATGCCCCAAGGGAAGCAGGAATTCTGCTTCAGGGAAGTTTTTGACTGGAATTGCTGCGGGAATGTTCCTTGCTGGCTGCCCTTCGGGGTGGCGGGTGCAGCTTGAAGGGGATCTCAGCCATGGCACATGCAGGGATTGCAGGACACACCTCTGGATCCCCCTGCATTGAGGGGGCCCAGACCCCCCTCCCAGCCTCTCCTGAGCCCCAGGAATGTTCAATCCCAGCCACTCCGGCTCTAGCCGCCATCGGATCACAGCTCCACACACTGGGATTTGGGATTCTGAGCCCTCCAGCTGTGCTCCCCTCCCTCCACTCTGCACGCAGGTGTCACCACAGGACTTGGGGCACCGGGAAGGGTCACCCGATGTGACAATGGATGGGGACAATGGACGGGGACAATGGACGGGGACGCTCCCAACACCGCGTGATGTTTCCATCCCCCATCGATCCCACCCAGAGACAGACGTGCCACGATCCACGAATTACCCGGGACTGGCCACACGGATGAGGTTTAACTGTGCACAAGAGCCCCTCCCCTCCCTCCCTCCCATCCCAGTGTGGGGCAGTCAGCACAGCGGGATCCCCGGATCCAGTGGGATCACCGGATCCCTGGATCGATGCCCAGGCAGGCAGAGCCCTGAATGGAACATTCCAGAATCATTCCCCAGTAACTTGGCCTTGCTGGTTTTGGTCTCTATCCTGGAGCTGTGCAGAGAGAAAACTGCAGCCCCTTGTGCTCCCAGAGTCTCCTTCCTGGCTTTGTCACAAGATCCAAGTGTGTGCGGATAAATATCCATGGAATTACACAAGCCTGCGTCCATCCGCACACTCAGCAGCCCCAGGGGCAATCCCAGCACCACGGACACCCTGTGGATATGGAAGGTTCCAAGCACTGCACACAAGGCAGGAGGGAGCATGGAGCAGGATGTGGGGAGAGCCTTCGGACACGGAGCTGGGCAAGGCCGGGGGATGAAGGGATGGGGGACAAGGAATTCCATCCTCAGAAGCCAAAGATCCTGCTCCAGCCCCGGGAAGCTCTTCCTGGGAGAGGGAAAACCCCACGTGGGACACTCCAACCCCCACCCACCCACTGTGCCTCCGGAGGGATGGGAAACTCTGCCTTAGAAGGGTTTTCTGTTCCTGGTTTCCCCACAAAACCACTGGAGCCAGGTAAGGAACTGGCTCTGATCTGTTGGGAGCTGCAAACCCCGGCAGCCCAAGCAGCAGGAATTGGTTCTGGATCAGCCCCTGGCTGTGGGAAGAGCAATCCCAGGGGAGTGGAGAGGTGGAATGAACTGAGAGCCTCAATCCTGACTGTGGAGGGATCATCCACGGGCACAAAGCCACGGAATTTGTGCATCTCCACAGGTGTGACCAAGCCCCAGTGATGTGTCTGAGCACAAAGCAATAAATGAACCCGTAACGAGTCCCAGTAACGGGCTGTGTTCGGATTGGATATGCCCAAGGATATTATTATTCTAATCATTATTATTAATACAATTATTATTATTAAAGCTCTCGCTGACACTCAGAGACTCGAAGCCTAAGCTGAGGAACGCCAGGCTGGAATTGCAGCGGAAGGCACGGATCCTCTGGGAGACACCCCGGGGTTATTGCTGCCCCATCCCTGTCCAGGTGGAACCACTGCTCCCAGAGCTCGGCATTCCGGGGGTGGTGGCCCTGTCCTGTCCCTCGGGCCACGGGAGGGGACCCCGCTGTGGCCCCACCCCACCCAGAGCACTGCTCTGATGGGAAGGGATCCCAGCTGTGCCTGCTGAGGACATTCCCCTCCTCTCCCGATCCCAAACGGATCTGGGCACAGCTGCTCCCAGGGCAAGCAGAGGGAACAGCTGGAAGAGCACCCAGCATCCCCCGGATCCAACCTGGCTGCACCAGCACAGGGATCCTTCAGCTTCCATGGAATCGCGTCTGAGGTCCCAAGAATGCCCGAGGGGAAGCCGATGTCCAGCAGAACTCTAGCACCAATCCTTGGAAAATTAAGACTTGAATGTGTCTCCAGTCAGGACCTCAAAGCCACTGATCCCGTCTGAGAGTCCTGCCTGGGAGTGGCATTGATCCCTGAACACCAAGCGGGGAAAGCAAAGCACAAAGTGAGATTTTTTTCCCTCCCAGTGCAATTAACTTTAAATTATTAATTTTAAATTACACGGAGTGAGTGAAAACTTCCAGAACGAGAGCCCTGTGCCATCTGATTCCGGAGCAACTGGGGCTGGGGGACAGCCCAGCCCTGCTGGCAGCACACGAGTGGCCCACAGCCCCAGTAACCGGCAGCATCCCAGTAACCTGCAGCATCCCAGTTCCTGGGATCCAGCCCCTTTTCCCTCCGAGCAGAGCTGACCTGGGCACACAGGGCTGAGCCGAGGCTGCGGGATTGGCGCCGTCGGACATGGACCCAGCGGAGCAGCCCCAGCCCCACAGCGGGAACACCGCGTTCCCCTCCCAGCCCAGGTAAGGACACTCCATGGGCACTGACCCCACAGCACAAGGAAAGGATTTCCGGGCGGCCAGGGCCTGGCCAGGCCGCCTCTGCTGGGAATGTGAGCTACTTCCCACCCTCGGGAATGCATCCCAAAGCAGCTGCTTGGCTCCCTGTGTGCCAAGCTCCAGCTTTTGCTCCAAAGGGAAGGATTTCCCCGGATTCCACCTGCCAGGGGGTTCCAGCTGAGCTGCCCCAGGTGGCCCACAACCCCTCCAGTGCCCCCGTGTGCCTCCCAGGCCGGGCTGGCAGCAAGCTCAGAGCCTGGCACCAGCACGGCATTCCCGGGAGCAGGGCTCCAGCCTGGGCACATCCCAGCTCCAGGTGTTCCCTTCACCTGGCCCTGCTCTCGCCCCGCCCCGAGGGACCCGGGTGTCCCCCAGGGCTCTCCGTGTCTCCCCCGGGCGGGCACGGCCGCAGCCGTGTCCCTTCCAACGCTGTCATCACCAGGTACAAAGTGCAAAAGTGTTGCTGTTCCTGCATCCATTAAAAACTTTAAAAACAGAACAAAACAAACAGAAAAAGGATTTCCATCATCATTTGCAAATACATTAATTCATTCTTCAAAGAGCCAGCGAACCCCTGGTCACCTCCTCGTGGGCAGGATCCCCCTGCGGCCAACACGGACATTGGCAGGAGAGGCCACCTCTGACCCAGTGCAGATCCTGCCCTGACCCCCGCCGTGTCCATGGAGAGCCCGGAGCAGTCCCTGGAATGCAGGGACACCCCGTTCCCCTGGACACTCCCTGGCTCTGGCTGGGGACATGCCCCAGCCTCGGCCCTGCCACTCCAATCCAAGCCCTCCCTGCTCCCTCCCGCAAAGTGTTGGCATTCCTCCTCCTCCTGTGAAATGTTTCTGGTAAGGCTTTATTGCTCTACAAAGCGGTGCAAAGGCTGCCCGAGGACAGCTCCATCAGGAACTTTGGTCACACGGCTGCGGGATTTGTGCACGGCCCCGGCCCGCCGCTGGACCTGCTACCTTCCCAAGAGAAGCTGAATACTGTGTGCAATAACACTGGGAAAACAGGACTGAACCCCAAATCCGAAACAAAAACCAGGGGGACGGGGAAGGGGACAACTCAAATCAGGCAGAAGGCTTGGGAAGAGCCCGTCATTCCCGTGAGGACTGAACTCAATGCTACATTTCGACAATGCCGAGTGTCTTTCCGAACGGATCGGTGGTGTTGGATCTGCGTGTCTGGTCCTGAACGCCAGCTCGCTCTCATCAATGCAGCATTTATTAAAAAATAAAATTAAAATGAAAAAAAAAAAAAAAAAAGAATTGACAAATTGCATCACCAGGGAGCAGCCTGGCCTGGCTCACACACGTCCCGGGGCGGCAGCGGTGGCATCAAGCGGGGCCGTTCAACGTGGCTTCGGCGCAGGGCAAGGCCTCGTCATTCCTGCAGGGACACCCGGGGAGCAGCCTTAGGGACAAGGCACACGCTGGGAAAGCCCCCCAAGCCTCCTCCATCCCTCCTGGCAATGTGTCTTCCTGGTGGAACCTGAGCCCCTCCCTCTGGTTGTGTTTTGCCTGCTGGGTGAAGTTCTCAGCTCCCTACGGAGAAATTCCTCCCAGTCCCTCACTGAGTATTACATGGAAAAGCAGCATGGAGTCAGGGAATGGCTTAGGTGGGAAGGGACCCTAAAGCCTGTCTGGTTCCAAGTCCTTCCAAGGTGATCAGAGGGATGGGGCATCTCTGCTATGGGGACAGGCTGAGAGCTGGGAATGTTCAGCCAGGGAGAGCTCGGAGCCCCTTGCAGGGCCTAAAGGGGCTCCAGGAGAGCTGCGGAGGGACTGGGGCCAAGGCATGGAGGGCCAGGAGCCAGGGAATGGCTTCCCAGTGCCAGAGGGCAGGGCTGGATGGGAGATTGGGAATTGGGAATTGCTGGCTGGGAGGGTGGGCAGGCCCTGGCCCAGGGTGCCCAGAGCAGCTGGGGCTGCCCCTGGATCCCTGGCAGTGGCCAAGGCCAGGCTGGACATTGGGGCTGGAGCAGCCTGGCACAGTGGGAGGTGTCCCTGCCATGGCAGGGCTGGCACTGGAGGGGCTCTGAGGTCCCTTCCCACCCAAACATTCCAGGACTGTGCCCTCACCTGTCTCTCGTGGCTGTTTCTGTGGCAGTTGTGACAGCAGTGGCCACTCTCTGGTGTCCATCCGTGTGCGTGGCCGCGCTGTTCCGGGCTTGGGGGGCACTGGACGTCCCGGATTCGGCCACGGGAAGCGTCTCCACGGCCGTTCCGTCGGAGCCGCTGCGGGAGAGGGCAGGGCCACGTTAATGGAACTCAGCCCACGGGAGAACTGGGCTCGTACTGGAATGATGCTCAAATTCCAACAGGGAAAACAAAATTCCCCCTGCTCTTGTCACACAGGCCTAAAGATCCCAGTGGGAATGAGAACTGGCAATGAAGTGGGGTTAAAAAGAGCGGGCACGTCCTGCAGGCTCTGGGTCCCACACCCAACAGGATACCCCAGAGCAGCTCCTCGAGGAAAGCATTCCCAACTCCTGCTGCAAAATCCAGTCTGAGAGTTCCCAACCCTCCATTCCCATTGCCATTTGCTGGGATGGCACAGCCTGCTCTGGCTGGACACGGACACAGACACTGCTCTGCTCTGCCAAAGCAGCCCCTGAAGCTTCTGGGGCACCCAGAAAATCCTGGATTTAGGGGCAGATCCTGAAATCCCATGAAGGAAAAACAGGGATCGGACATTCAGAATCCAAACACGCTAAAGGCGCTCCAGGGACCACGGAGGTGCCACCTGAGGGACAATGTCCCCACGGAGGTGCCAACAACCAAAGCTCAAACCCTGGGAAAGGACAAACTGCAGGAACAAACCCTCCCAATCTCCTGTTTGGAATAAACCCACCCAGATTTCCAACTGGAGAAGGGATTTCTGTGCACATCCCCATTTTTTGGCTTCCAAGGCAGAGGACGAGCTGCCCCAGGAATGATTTTCCTCCCAGTCTCCATCCAGAACAATTCCTTCTCCCTGTCTCCCAGAGCAAGCCTCCACAAAAGGGAGGAAAGCTGGAGATGGCTGGGCTGGAATTCTGTCACCGGCTCCGGGGGAGTTTTCATGGAATAAAATAATCCCAGCTGGGTAATTGGACATGTGATGGAGATTGGAGACTGAGGTTCTATTTCTGGAGCTACTTCTCTTGAAAAAACCACAAAAATGAGGAATAACGAGATCCAAACATTCCCCTTCCTCCAGGGCTCACAGGCTCCTCAAAAGTACAAGAATCCACCTTGGAGAGATGCAGCGATGGAGCTGCATTCCCAGGAATGTCGCTGGAAAACCACTTCCCACACAAAAATCTGGAGCTCGACATTTCCATGGCTCAGAGAGAAACTTCTGAAACCCAATGCCCAAAGCCTCCAGGGCAGGAGGATTCCGGAGCTACCTGAGCACCGAGGAGGGCTCGGGAAGTTCTCTGCCTTCCCCATGCTCCTGGAAAATCCCAGCTGGACACACAGGGCCGGAGCAAGGGGTGACACAACCCAAACAAGGAGTTTGTGTGGGATGTCCAGTTGTTCCTTGGACACTCCAGGGATGGGACCCCAAACCCCCCCGGGGAGTTGGATCCAAACTGGGAAGCTGAGAGCAATTCCTGATCCGCATCTCCTGGCCTAAGGGTCCCCTGGGCAGCTGGGATGGGCTCAGGGAGGGTGGAACATCTGGAGGATTTGCTGGGCTGCAACATCTGGTTCTCCACGACCCCAATGATCCTGGAATCCGCAGAGGCCTCCAAGGAGAAAAGACCTCCATGTGGATTCCAGGGACAGGGGGAAGGAAAACTCCGAGTCCTTGAGCAGCTCCAAGGAGAATCAGAGATCTCAGTGTGGATTCCAGCATTCCAGGGGCACAAGGGGAAGGAAAACCTGTTCCTACAGCAACAGGAATGGGGTTTGGCGCAGATTTTGGGGAAACGCTTGGAGAGAGTTGTCACAACCCCCAGAGTGACTCCAAAATGTTCTTGATTGCCCTGGAATCATTAAGGAACGTGGTAAGCAATGGGTATTCCCACTCAGTGATTTGGAAGACTGGGAATGCTCTGGATGGTGATTCCCACCAGGAGCCCGGGCCTGGAGCAGCTCCAGTCCCAGCTGTGGCAGCGGCTCCTGTCCTCCCACAGCTTCCCTTGGATCCCGGGCTACGGACACAGCTGTGGACAGCCACAGACCCCTGCCAGGGGGAGGCCGTGGGTGCTCCAGGATCTCCTCTCTTTGCCACAATGGGAACGGCTCTGGAGAAGGGCAGGCAGGTTCGGGAAGCTTTATCCTTGTGGAATGTGGTACAGACACTTGTCTGGAGAGGAAAACGTCCCAAATGTGCCAAACCAGGAATAAACACTTCCCTCCTGCGAGGAAAGCACGGGAAGAGGTGAGAACATCCCAAATAGGATGGACATGGAATGGGAACAGCTGGAGCTGGGCTGGGGAGGGTTAGGTGGGATATCAGGGAAGGTTCTTCCCCCACAGGGTGTCGGGCACTGGACAGCTCCCCAGGGAACGGGCATGGCTCCAGAGCTCCAGGAATGTCTGGACAACGTTGGGAGTCTTGGGGTGTCCCGGGCAGCTGGACCAAGGATCCTGTGGGTCTGGCTCAGGCCATTCCCTGATCCCGCTGGGAACCCAGCTCTGCCCATACCACAGTGCAGAGAGGAAAAGCACCTGGAGTACAGCTCGGATCAGATCCAGTGGATCCAATTCCACACAATCCAAGTGCACTGAGAGCTGGGGAAGGAGAGGCTGCTTCCAGCACAGCTGAACTGCTGTGCCTCTCCTCACCTTCTGCTTCCCACCAAGCCACAGCCCGGCCATTCCCAGCACGCGGAGCGCATTTATCACAGGTAATGCATTTATCAAATGGAAATTATTGATCAAAATTAAGGCATTTATCAAAATCAATGCAATTATCAAAATCAACTCTATTTATCGGAATTAAGGCAACTATCACAACTAATGCATTTGTCAGAATGAGCTGCCTCCAACCAAACAGACCTTGGGAAAACTCCTGCCCTCATTCCAGGGAATTCTGCAATCTCAGTGGTTTCCCAGCCCCCCGGGCCCCCAGGAGCTGCTGCTGGCCGAGCACACTCAGGGATGACCCCAAACTGTCACCAACCATCGCTAAAGGGAAGCTCCTGATCCTGAGTCAGGCGCACAAATCCAGGGACTCTGGTAAAAAGCAGGAGGAAATACATGGAAGAGGACGAGGAAAAACCTCAGAATCTTAAAACTGGGAAAAATCTTTGTGGATGCAGCAGCTGCTGACTGGGCTGGGCAGCAGCTCCCCCTCCGTGATTGGAGCAGGCTGGATTGAGGATCCAATTCCTACAAACCGCTGCCCATCCCAGGATCTGCTCCAGCCTTTGCTGGTGGTTTTATCACTGATTGCCTTTGACACCAAGGGGAAAATGAGAACCTGAGTGGGTTAAACCTTCCCCCCATGGCTGCAGGAGGATCCCATGGGAGCCTCTGCTCCGCTTTTCCAAGCGATCCCACCCGGATCCCTGCCCTGGGCCTGGATCCCAGATCCACACGGACAGAGCTGCTCCTGCTCCTGTGACACCAGAGTGCCCAAAGGACAGGGACAGAGCTGCTCCTGTGACACCGGAGTGCCCAAAGGACAAGGACAGAGCTGCTCCTGTGACTCCGGAGTGCCCAAAGGACAGGGACAGAGCTGCTCCTGCTCCTGTGACACCGGAGTGCCCAAAGGACAGGGACAGAGCTGCTCCTGTGACTCCAGAGTGCCCAAAGGACAGGGACAGAGCTGCTCCTGCTCCTGTGACACCGGAGTGCCCAAAGGACAGGGACAGAGCTGCTCCTGTGACTCCGGAGTGCCCAAAGGAGCCCCAGCCCTTCCTTGGAATAACCCTGTGCTCAATGTGTCCCTCAGCCGTCCATGTGCCAGGCCAGGGGCAGCACCTGCTCCCAGGGGACACCGGGACACGGAGCCCATGAGAGAGGGGATACCAGCACCACGCAGGGCCACCCCAGGGGCCATCCCAGCCCGGGGCCACCCCAGGGGCCATCCCAGCCCGGGGCCACCCCAGGGGCCATCCCAGCCCGGGGCCACCCCAGGGGCCATCCCAGCTGGGGACCACCCCAGCCCACGGAGATCTCTTCCCACCTGGTGGGAGCTGCCCTGTCCTTCCCGGCCTCCTGTGGCGTGGCCGTGCCCGTGGATTCCGTGCCAGCCTTGGCCTTGCAGTCGTCGTCATCGTCGCTCTCGGAGCTGTCTGAGGAGCTGCTGTCCGAGTCCACCAGCGGCGCCTTCCGTGTCCCACACGCGTTCCACACACAGGGAGAGGCAGCGCTGGCTGGGGGAGGAACAGCCCATGCTGGAACCTCGGGAAAACTCCCCAGGAGCGGCCCAAGGGCTCAAATGGGGCCTGCAGCTGCTGCAGAGGGTCAGGGAATCGTGGAATGCTTGGGTGGGAAGGGAGCTCAGAGCCCCTCCAGTGCCACCATGGGCAGGGACACCTCCCACTGTGCCAGGCTGCTCCAAGCCCTGTCCAGCCTGGCCTTGGACACTTCCGGGGATAAATGAGATGTCCCTGTGATATCAGCCCCAACTCACTGCAACTCCATCCCTTCCCTGCTGGCATTGTCCCAACAAACCCTCGGGATTTCTGCCCTTGCCTCCATTCACTGATCCCGCAGGGAACCCTCAGGGCAGGGACCCTGCAGGGATGTTCTCCCTTCCCCAGGTGCTCTGTGCACCCCGGGGGTGGCCCCGTGTCACTCACAGCTCTTGTCCTGGCCCTGCGCCGGGGTCCTGTCGGTGCCGCCGCTCTCGGTGTCCATGGGGGAGCTGCAGCGAGGGCCGGACTCGGAGCTGGGGAGGGAACAGCCCTGAGCACGGACACCGGGATCATCCCAGAGATTCCCACCGGGATCATCCCACAGCTTCCCAACAGCCCTGCAGGAGCAGTCCCCAGGCCCTGCTCTTCCTTCCCACCAATGTTCTGAATTTCTATAAACCTTATTTGCTGATTCTGTACCCCATGAGGACACAGGAAGCGGGGCTGTGTCCCAGCCCCAGGCAGGAGCACTGGGAAGCACTGGGAAGCATGAAGGAGCCCCGATCCAGGATCACCAGACAATATTAAAACGTAAAAGGGAAGCAACGGGAAGGGAAGGGGAAGAAGAAAGGATTACAGCCATGCGCTCCATCAACACGTATCCCAAATATTCCCCCACTGCAAGGCTCCAGGGGAGCTGGAATTGCGTAGCTCTTACCAGCAGAAAGGCTGGAAGTCCGTGAACTTGGCCCAGCCCTTCTCCTCCGGGGCGCTGCTCTGCGGGGCGGCCGAGTCCCACACGCTGGATCCCACATCCATGGCCACGGGCGGCGTGGGGCTCACGGGCTCGAACACGGCCGTCCAGCCGGCCCCTGCGGGCACAACAGCCTGGGCTGCCAGCACAGCCTCTGGCCGGCCAGGAACAGCCCAGGGATCCCAGGGACAGGGCAACCCATCCCAGGGCACATCCGTCCCTTCCAAAGTCCCACGGAAATCCCTGTGGATGTTTATCCCCAGGAGAGGCATCCATGGAGACAAATGACACCCTGGGTGGCTCCATTCCCTGAGCCAGAGATTCCCAGCTCCAAGTCCCTCAATTCACTGCCAAAAGCTCCCATCTCCATCTCCAGTGGGTGCATTTTGGCAGTTTCAGGTAAGGAACTGACCAATGGATTGCAATATTTAAGACCCCAGAAATCACCGGTTAATGGCTTTTTTTATAGTCCTGGACGAATCCTCCTCCAGAACCTACCTCCATCGTCCTACTCCCAGTCCTACAAATCCCACCTTTGGAATAGCATTTTTCCTGAGCTTTTTCCAGGGGAGAGGGAGGATTACAGAGCTCTGCAGGAACAGAACCGAGCGGGAGGGACCCGCTGAGGCTGCACCCCCAAAACTGATCCCAAATTCCAGCTGAGTCTCCAGAGGGTGACTGGGCTGTCACACACAACCCACTGGGACCATGAGGTTTATACTGGTTCTTCCCAACGAACTGGAATTATCTGACACTTCCAAAGGGGTGCAGAGAGCAGGATCCTGGGATAACCCTGCCTGGTGCTCACAGTGACAACACAAGGGCAGCACCCGCAGAAAGAAATGCTTTAGAACTGAAAAAGCTTGGAGAAATGGATGGTTGGGAAAATGTTTTTGTCCCTTGGAACTGTTCTGCTGACAGCACCATGGGTGTCCAGCATTCCCACAGTGTCATTTACATGGAGAGTTGGGAAAATCCCTGAAGGAGCAGACAAGATGGGAAGAGACAGGGGCCTGGAGGGACAGGACACAGGGAATGGCTTCCAGCTCCAGGTTTAGTTGGGATCTTGGGAAGGAATTGCTGGCTGGGAGGGTGGGCAGGCCCTGGCCCAGGGTGCCCAGAGCAGCTGGGGCTGCCCCTGGATCCCTGGCAGTGGCCAAGGCCAGGCTGGACATTGGGGCTGGAGCAGCCTGGCACAGTGGGAGGTGTCCCTGCCATGGCAGGGCTGGCACTGGAGGGGCTCTGAGCTCCCTTCCCACCCAACCATTCCAGGATTCAAGGAAAACCCTGTCCCTCTGCACTCCTCCTCCGGGCACTGTAGGGATGGGTTTGCAACAGGCAAACACAGCTGGGAAAGCAGAACGGGCAGGGCTGGGGGGTGTGGAGACACCTGGCAAAGGTGGGCACAAAACTGTCCCGGGATGGGAGGAGTTCAGGTCCCATCCCTGCACTGCTGCTTTGACTGGGATTTGCACTAAAGGAGCTGGGATCCCGGGAATCACAGAACCATGGAATGGTTTGGGTGCGAGGGGACCTTAGAGCCCATCTCATCCTGAACGCTGCCACGCGCAGGGACCTTTCCCTGGGATTCTCCCTGTGGGGCTGCCTGACACGAGGGCTGTTCTGGGGCTCGTGAGGCTCCCTGAGGCTCCAGAGGCACAAAGTGAGCCCTGACATCCCCATTTCCCCCGGCCAGGAGGACCTGGGGACTCTCCATGGGCAGCTGGCAGCATGTGAGCACTGCTGTGCACAGATCCCAGGATGTGCTCCCGCAAATCCGGTACCTTGGGAGGACTCCGAGTCCTTCTGCTCCGCGGTGCTGCCCTTGTTTGGTGAGGGGGGGGGTGGCTGCTGCTCCTCCTCCTCCTCTGAGTCCACGCTGCCGTCGTGGTCCCCGTTCTCCAGGTCACTCTTGGAGCTCTCCGACGTCTGCGATGCTCCAAACCTGAGCGGGAACTGGGAATGAGCCACTCCCGGAGCAGCTGCTGCACCCATCCCTCAGCTTCTCCTCCCTGGCCCTGGGGAAACAGCCCAGAGCTGCCCAGAGCCTTTTCCACGGTTGTTTCCCCCAAAATATCTCCCCAGATTGCTCAGGGCAGTCGTGGGCACTCGGAGGGATCCCAGATTCCCGAGGGCTTTGGTGTCAGAACTCCCCGCAGGTGCAGGACAGACCCAGGGCTGGGGGCACCACAAACCAGTGCCCAGCGAGGGGATGGGCACGGGCGTGGAGCCCACCCTGTGCCTGGCAGGACCTGAGGCTGCTGATGCTTGGCAAGGACATGCAGAGCTCTGGGATGTATTCCCTGTTTCCTGTGATCACATTTCAGATTGGGAATTACAGAAATAACTTTATCTAATAAGTGGCTCTGCCAAAAGGATGAAAAATTATTTCAAAGCCTGAGATGCCCCAGGAAGCCTCTTGCTCTCACTTTTCTGATTTGAACATTCTGAGAAAGAATGTTCTGCCCACTCCCCTCAGTCTCATCCCCTCCTCCTCCTCTCCAAGGATGAGGGAAGGAGCAGATTCCAAGTGTCTCACACTGAGGGTGGGGGTTTTTCATGCGTTTGATGGAAGAGTCATTAATTAGGTGTTCCCACTGTTACTGAATTCCCTCAAACTGGGTCTGTCTCCAGCTCAGGAGAACCCCAGCACAAGTGGCAGGGAGAGTGCTCGGGGTTGCGTCAGATAAAACCTCGCAGCCCCCAAATGACACAAACCCCAAGGAATTGAAACGTGCAGATTCCCAGCATGAGGGGGAAATCAGGGCTGTGTTTTCACCTTACCGTGTCCTGGACTTGACCTGGGTTGCGTAGGAGATCTCCTTCTCCTCCCAGATATCCTCCTCCTCCTCGTTGTCGTCGAACTGCTGGATGCGCTCGTTGCAGCAGGCCTCGAACAGGGAGGCGTTGGGCTGCAGGGATCAAAGGGAAATCACATTCCAGAGGTTCTCTGGAGACACTGCTTTAAGGCCAAGTCTCAGGGCTGAGCAGCCCCAGCTTTGCTCAGGAGCTGGGATCACCTGGATCACCACAGCCCAGCTGCTGCTTTCCTTTGGGGCAATAAACCAGGAAAGGCCAGGAACAGCCCGGCAGTGTTTACATCCATGAGAAACCCATCTCTGCCTGTGCTTCCCTAATCTGTGTCTGGAAAGATGACCAAAGCTGGGAGAGCTGGGGGTGCTCATCCGGAGAAGAGAGGAATCCAGGGAGAGCTGAGAGTCCCTTGCAGGGCCTGAAGGGGCTCCAGGAGAGCTGCAGAGGGACTGGGGCCAAGGCATGGAGGGCCAGGAGCCAGGGAATGGCTTCCCAGTGCCAGAGGGCAGGGCTGGATGGGAGATTGGGAATTGGGAATTGCTGGCTGGGAGGGTGGGCAGGCCCTGGCCCAGGGTGCCCAGAGCAGCTGGGGCTGCCCCTGGATCCCTGGCAGTGGCCAAGGCCAGGCTGGACATTGGGGCTGGAGCAGCCTGGCACAGTGGGAGGTGTCCCTGCCATGGCAGGGCTGGCACTGGAGGGGCTCTGAGGTCCCTTCCCACCCAAACATTCCAGGATTCCCTGATTCTAAGAACAACAGACTGGCACTGCAGGAAGTTTCCCTCAGTGCCGGGGGTGCTGCTTCAGAGGAAACATTTCCTGGGAGGAGCCCCTGAGGGGCCGGGCAGTGCCCATGAGGCCCCTCTGCATTGCCCAAAGACCCCCCCCAAACCTTTGTTCTCTCAGAATCCAAGCAGGACCTTTCCAGAACCACATTTATTCCAGCACTATCCCAGATTCCCACTCACGCTGTCGTCGTCGGCGTCGATGTTGAAGTTGATCTCGGCGATGCGGTCGAAGGGAGCGCTGGGAGGGAGGAGGGAGGGGAGAGCCTCAGGGATGGCTGCGAGGAGCCACAGCCAGAGCCACCCCTGGGCTGTGACCCCCGAGCAGCCACCCCTGTGCCCAGGCCGTGGTGTCCCCTCGCTGCAGGAAGGGTTATTCCAGCCTGGAACATTCCCTGCCCATGGCAGGGGTGGCACTGGAGGGGATTCCTGGGGTGCAGCCGGGGGGGTCGGGCTCTGCTGCCAGGGAACAGGGACAGGAGAGAGGGAACGGCCTCAGGCTGGGCCAGGGGAGGGGCAGGGTGGGCACCAGCAGGAATTTCCCCATGGAAAGGGTGCTCAGGCCTTGGCAGGGGCTGCCCAGGGAGCTTTGGAGTGCCCATCCCTGCAGGTGTCCAAGGAATTCCTGGAGGTGGCACTCAGGGCTCTGGGCTGGGGCCAAGGTGGGGATGGGGCAGAGCTGGGAGGGCTGGGAGGGCTTTTCCAGCCTCGGGGATCCCAGGATTCTGTGAATCTCAGTGCAGCAGGGGCCCAAAGCCCGAGGTGTGGCTGTGCTGTGAACATCCCGAAATGACCCAATTCCCAGCCCGAGCCAGATGAGCCCCTGGTGGGAACAGCAGAGGGTGCTGCAGGCCCAGAAATTCCCAATTCCCAGAGAATCTGGATCCAGGGGTTCACTCCCCCTACTTATGGATCTGTAGCTTTTCCAGTGATATTTTCCTTGAAGAACTCCTCAGTTCAGTACTCCTGCAGTCCCAGGGACACTGACACATGGCTGACACTCCTTACATATTCCCATTCACTTCCATCCCAGTGTCCAGCAGCTGGAAACAGCGGCAAGGGAGCACCACTCCCAGAATATTCCAGGTGTTGCAGGATATTCTCCCTTTCCAACCACAAACAGAGCCATAACATCCCAGGCACGGACTTTCTCCAGCTTCCTGTTCATTTTACACTGGGCACGAGGCTCCTGGGGCAGCTCCTCAGGGATTTAACTCCTCCCTGCCCCTCACTCACATCGGGCCATATTTGCCAGCAGTCAAAAGTTTATTTTATTTTATTTTATTTTATTTTATTTTTATTTGGTTGTGGTTTTTTATTGGTTTGTTTTCAGTTTTGTGGTTTTTTGGGTTTTTTGGTTCTTTTTGTTTTGTTTTGTTTGGGGTTTTTTTTATGTGTAGAACAGAATAATTTCTGTTCAATTCAACTCTGATTCTAATCTGGAACTTTTTGGCCTTATCAAGGTTCTGACATCTCCAAGGCTCAGGAAAAACCCTGGATGGGAAGGGCCTTGGATCCCAAGGAGTTTCTGGGATGGAGACAAACGCAGGAGCTGAGGAGCAGGAGCGCTGGGATCCCCTGGAGCACCGCTCTGTCCGTAACTGAACGGTCCCAGTTTCAGGACTGTTATGGCCACTGGGATAATCCCAGTGCCAGGTACATTTCTAAGGAGAGAGGATGAGCTGCAGCTTTAACGGGATTAAAGGAATTCTGTAAAAGCAGCAAAGTCTGAGCTCTGGATCCAGCCAGTTGTGTAACACTAAATCCCCTTCCCTGTCTCCCTGAACTGCCTCTGCTCCTGATTATCCCTGTTCCCTTCCTCTGGAGGGGGAAAATGGCTGCATTTCCCTTGGATTCCATCAGAGCACTGTCCCCTCACTCCTCATTCCAATAAGGATTTAATTCCTTGGGAAAGATCTGTTAAGATGCCCAGGCTTTGCTCTCATGCTTTGCTTTTAAACTCATCCCAGACCAGGGCTGGACAACAGTTGCCTGCTTTATTTCCATTATCCCTCCTTCAAAAGAAGGAATACTTTTCCTTGCTTCTCCACCTGGCTCTGGAGATCGGGCTGTGCTCCTGGAAAACAAGGAGCTGTTTCCAACCTGAGGAGGGATAACGAGGCTCATTTGTAAACCTGAACCAGAGGGAGGACGGGATGCAGAGGCTCTAACGCCAAACTCCCCCAGGCTCACTTGCTGCTGTCACCAAACACCCCCAGACTCACTTGATGTTGTCATCCTGGTCTGCAAACTCCTCGTCGTTGAAGCCGAACTGATCCACGAAGTTGGCCGTCATCTGCTGGATCTGGTACTCGGAGAAGGCCTGGGAAGGGATCCCAACAAATCCATCGTTAGGGTGTCCAGAGACACTCCAGAAACAGTCAGTGGAGATGCATGGGAACAGCTGCTCCAGGAAGGCATGAACATCACAGAAGTGTGGGAAATCCTCAATTCCAACCCCTTCCCAGAGCAGGGTCACACAGAGCTCTGGGATTCCTGCTCCCAGGTGGATCCCAGCCCATGGCACTGCTCTGGGAAAGCCCAGAGGAGCTGAATGCACGGACTGGGAGTTCAGGGAGCTGCTCCACACTGGGACGGACCAAAGGCAGTCGGAGCAGGAAGTTTCCCAGGAATAGTGAAGATGTTCCCAACTCACCTGTTGCAGAGTGAGTTCGTTGGGAAAAGCACTTTCAATGTCCTCATCCTCGCTGGAGGAGTGCAGGTGGTGGGTGCTCACCTGGGAAAGCACAAACCAGTCAGGGACCAGGGAAAGCTGGGAAAGCTCCAGTGTCTCAGTTCCACCAAAGCCCAAACTCCTGCCGAGGCAGGAGCTGCCCCGAGGAATGCCAGGGACCAGCCCAGCACCATGGATCAGCTCTGCTGAAGGACTGTTAGGGAATGCTTCTGGAAGTGCTTTCTACTCTGCCTTGGAAGCGTTCTTAGGCAAAACAAGGGCAATGAGAAAAACCAGGAATATCCCTTTTTTCTGTCAGGGGAAGCCCAGGAGCCACTGGAGTGACCAACTCACCAAATCCACCGTGTTCCTCCGGTTCGTCTCCGTCAGCGTCTCCTCCACGAAACTCTCCCACCTGCCCCTGCAGTCCTCGGGCAGCTCTGGAACGAGAAGGTCACACAGCCCATGGGATTTGGGTGCTCTGAGCCATCTGAACTCCTCAGGGACTCACCTGGGCTAAGGACACACAGCTTCTCTCGCCTTGCTGGGAACAACCCCAAGCGGGGCTCCAGCTGTGCTTGGCTCTTCCCTTTCCTCCTGGGGACTGGGGGAGCCCTTCCCTCTCATCCCTCCCATCCCAGCACAGTGGGACAACTGGGAGCCCAAAGGTGAGCAGGACTCGAGGGTTGAGGAAAGGAAAGTTTAATAACTGGAGAAAAGGGCAAAAGATTGTGCCCCCAGATTGTCACTGCCTGGCTGTGGGGATGGAAAATGGAGAATCTTCCTTGCTCCCACCCAAACCCATGGCACAGAACCAGTTCTCCAGGTGGGTCCAGTGAGGGCAGGGTGGACACAGCCTGGCAGAGGGAGTATCTCTGACGAGCACATCTGGGGCCTCTGGGGACATTTAACCTCGTGTGTCTTTCCTCAGAAACGTGTCTCGGATTCATGGAATGGTTGGGTGGGAAGGACCTCAGAGCCCCTCCAGTGCCAGCCCTGCCCTGGCAGGGACACCTCCCACTGTCCAACCTTAACTTCACTGAGTGGAAACCAAGAGCAGCCAAATGCGGTCTCAGCACACTTTAAATGATGGGATACTGTGGGATTTCACTGGGAATCCTTTCATTGGGAAAGGACCTTGAGGAAACACCTGCAGTGAGTTCTTCCAGGAGCTCCCAAGGGTTATTTTTCCCTGGAGAGCAGTGAGGGGGAGCTGCAGGAGGAGGAAGAGGAGGAGGAGCAGGCGGTACCTTTGATGAAGTCACTGATCTGGGCCTGCATGGGCCCCTTCTCCATGTTGTGCACCACGGCGTTGGCGATGCGGGTCAGGTGCCCCATGTTCCCTCTCCTCCTGCCGCCCTCTGCCCTGGAACAGAGAGCAGCCGCTACCCACGGAGCCGGGATACCCTCGGAGCCGGGATACCCGTGGAACCAGGATAGCCGTGGAACCGGGATAGCCACAGAGCCGGGATACCCGTGGAACCGGGATACCCATGGAACCGGGATAGCCACAGAGCCAGGATACCCTCAGAGCCAGGATACCCATGGAACCGGGATACCCATGGAACCGGGATAGCCACGGAGACGGGATACCCGTGGAACCGGGATACCCGTGGAACCGGGATAGCCACAGAGCCGGGATACCCGTGGAACCGGGATACCCGTGGAACCGGGATAGCCACAGAGCCAGGATACCCTCGGAGCCGGGATACCCGTGGAACCAGGATAGCCACAGAGCCAGGATACCCTCAGAGCCAGGATACCCATGGAACCGGGATAGCCACGGAGCCAGGATACCCTCGGAGCCAGGATACCCATGGAACCGGGATAGCCACAGAGCCAGGATACCCTCGGAGCCGGGATACCCGTGGAACCAGGATAGCCATGGAGCCAGGATACCCTCGGAGCCGGGATACCCGTGGAACCAGGATACCCGTGGAACCGGGATAGCCATGGAGCCAGGATACCCTCGGAGCCGGGATACCCGTGGAACCAGGATACCCGTGGAACCGGGATAGCCATGGAGCCAGGATACCCTCGGAGCCGGGATACCCGTGGAACCAGGATAGCCATGGAGCCAGGATACCCTCGGAGCCGGGATACCCGTGGAACCAGGATACCCGTGGAACCGGGATAGCCATGGAGCCAGGATACCCTCGGAGCCGGGATACCCGTGGAACCGGGATAGCCATGGAGCCAGGATACCCTCGGAGCTGGGATACCCGTGGAACCAGGATACCCGTGGAACCGGGATAGCCACAGAGCCAGGATACCCTCGGAGCTGGGATACCCGTGGAACCGGGATAGCCATGGAGCCAGGATACCCTCGGAGCCGGGATACCCGTGGAACCAGGATACCCTCGGAGCCAGGATACCCTCGGAGCCAGGATACCCATGGAACCAGGATAGCCATGGAGCCAGGATACCCTCGGAGCTGGGATACCCGTGGAACCGGGATAGCCACAGAGCCAGGATACCCTCGGAGCCAGGATACCCATGGAACCAGGATAGCCATGGAGCCAGGATACCCTCGGAGCCAGGATACCCGTGGAACCGGGATAGCCACAGAGCCAGGATACCCTCGGAGCCAGGATACCCATGGAACCGGGATAGCCATGGAGCCAGGATACCCTCGGAGCTGGGATACCCGTGGAACCAGGATACCCGTGGAACCGGGATAGCCACAGAGCCAGGATACCCTCGGAGCTGGGATACCCGTGGAACCGGGATAGCCACGGAGCCAGGATACCCTCGGAGCCCCTGGAATGGCCCCGGCATTCCTGCCCCACTGGCCACAGATTTCCAGCCCCACACATCCCAGAGTTCCCTGCAGAACCCAGCAGGGATCAGCCCTGCTCAGGCAGGATGGGATGAACTCGCCCCCAGCACAGGGACCTTCCCTCATTTTGCCATGTTTTGGGATCCCTGATCCCGCTCAGGTAACGTGGGAGGAGCTCCAAACAAGGAGCTAAACATGGAAAATATGCAGGAATAAATCTGACTGTAACTCCCAGAGCTAAGGATTTACAGCACAGCTACTGACAGAGCTCCAGCGTGGGACTGGGGCTGCAGCAGTGCATCCCAAACACACGACGTTCCCATCCAACCATGGGATTCCCCCTTGGGATAAAACCAGATCCCAACACAGAGCCCGAGAAGCCCCTGAGTCCCTTCCCTGGCTGCTCACTCTTTCCTTCCTGAAGCGTGAAGCCGTGCTAAAAACCAGATCAGGGAATCCTGGAATGGCTGGGTGGGAAGGGACCTCAGAGCCCCTCCAGTGCCAGCCCTGCCATGGCAGGGACACCTCCCACTGTGCCAGGCTGCTCCAGCCCCAATGTCCAGCCTGGCCTTGGCCACTGCCAGGGATCCAGGGGCAGCCCCAGCTGCCCCCGCTGGTCTCCATGTGCCCACTGAGAGCAGGCAAGGACCTTCCTGGAATCTCCACCTTCCCAAAGCCCCAGCTGAGATTCCTCTGCTTCAATCCCTCTTTTTTCCTTGCCATCCAGATCCTTTCCAGTGTGCTGCTGACTGGAGTGCTTTGGCAGGAAACAGGGATGAGCTCTGGCTCCTTTCTGGTTTAATCAGGAAAGCTCCCAAGCAGCACCCAGGGGTATTTTTGGTCCTGCAGAACTGGGCAAGGAAATGCCCAGCAGAACTCCTTATGCAGACAAGGGGCTGTAAAAAGGACCAAAACCCCAAAAACCCAAACCAAACCAACAAAAAAAAATGTAATCCAAACCCCAACCCACCAATTATGGCCTAAACAATTCCAGTGGGATTCCAAAGCCTTTGGAAGCCTCCAAGAGCTCAAAATAGAGAGGGAGGACCAAACACTGAGCTGGACACGGAAACGGAGGCCTCCAGAATATTTTCACTTTCATGTTTTGGTTCTTTTAAAATATTTAGTTCTTATCAGCCCAATCAGCACAAAATCCAAGGGGTTTATGAAGCTAAAATATGAAATCCAGAGCACAAATGCTTGGCCACCCCAACTTCCAAGAGTTTTCCACTCCAGGGAGAATAAAATCGTGCATTTAAAACAAAAAAAGAATGAAAGGAGTGAACGTTCCCTGGGATTCCCTGAGAAAGCAGGAAAGCAGCAGACTGAGTGTCTGGGATGAGGTGCTGGAAACATCCATAAACCCCATCACGCTTTCAAATCCTGCCTATTTGGGAATTTGGCTTTTCAGCATGCAGAGCATCCCAATTCCAAATCCCAACCACAATCCAAGCCTGTTTGGGCACCATTAAATGGGACATGCTCCAAGAATATTCCAAAGTCAAGCGCAGCCCTGGGCCAGCAGCTCCTTACTGGATTTTGTCATTGGCTTCCCAGGCATCCAATATCCTCTGCACCAGGCAGCACTTCTGGAACAGCTGGGGGGAAAGGGAGAACATTCAGAACTGTGGATCCTCCTCTTGCTTCCCTCTCTCCTCCCCAGGAACTCAAACCTCAGCCCTTCCCCTGCCCAAGAGCCCCAGTTCTTCCCTGATTATTTCCCAGAGGATCCGGGGAGAGCAGCAACACCTGGAACATCCCCAGGCTGCTTTGGGCTTCCCAGCAGCAGGAATGAAAACGCTGCTGGCATTTTCCAACCCCCACACCGGGCTCTGACCGGAATGTTCAGGTTCTTGTCCCAAATGTATAGTTATTTTTACTAAAAAAATGAAATTTTATGAATAAGTAGGGCTAATTTTACTAGTAAATAGGGATAGCTTTACTAATAAATAGGGATACTTGAATACTAAGTAGGGATAATTTTAGTAAATAGCAAGGGATTCACAGGGCCATTAAATGAGGGGAGTTTTGGAACGGGATGCTACAAATAAAGGTACAAACCACAGTTCCACGAGAACCACTACAAATGGCAATAAATAATAATAAAACCCACTGAAATTGGTAATAAATAATAATAAATCCCACTAAAAATTGATCATAAATAATAATAAAAATCACTAAAATAGATAATAAAAAATAACAAAACCCACTAGAAAATGATAATAAATAACAATAAACCCCACTAAAAATAGATAATAAATAACAATAAAACCCACTAAAATTGATAATAAATGATAACAAAACCCACTAAAAATGACAATAAATGATGACCAATGCACACCGAGCCCAGCGGCCGCTCTGGGCCAGCCCATCCCAGAGAGGCCCCGCTGACCCCAGCCCAGGCCCAGCTCTCACGTGGGTGACCATGATGTTCTCGGTGGCTCCGGCCGCAGGCTCCGCGGGCTCCGCGCTCTCCGGGGCCGCGCTCCCGCTCGGAGCCTCCTCTTTGCTGCCCAGCTCCCCCGGGCTGGGCTTCCCCTCGTGCATGGAGTGGGACAGGATGGCTGCTATGGACAGCTCCACTTGGAAATGCAAAAAGTTATTCCACGTGTATTTAAAAAATAAGTCCTGGAGGAGAAATGAGAGATGGGAGAATTTACTGGGGATAAATTTTCCTGCTTTTAATGATCAGTGATATCAGGGATCTTTAAGGATCTTCCCAACCCATCCCATCCCAAGATTCTGGGGCTTTGTGATATGAAGTTGTTGCCCAAGTTGTTGTTTGATCAGCAGTTCCACTCAGTTTTCCTGCTACAGCCCAGCACCCACTGCTGGCTGGGCTCGGCATTCCCAGGGTGCTCGGTCTGTCGGGAAACCAGTGAGTATTCCCAATAAACTGAGCACTTGGGAATTCTCTCACACACAGACAGCACTCACAGCACAGACACACTGAAAACTCCAAGTGAACTGTGCTGGGGCTGAGTGAATCCTCAGAGAAACAGGAACTAAACAATTGCTAAGGACGGGATCAACTCTCTTAAGGCTGCCCAGGCGCTGGGAGGCCTTTTCCAGCCTCAGGGATCCTGGGATTGCGGGAGGAAGTTCATCTCTCAGCATTCCAGGAGCTCACACACAGCACAGACTGTTTCACACCCTCTCCACGGAACTAACAAGGAGCTGGAAGTGTGAGGCTCAGTCCAAATCCCCAAACAGTGGGATTTGGATCTCAAAAGCTCTTCCAGGGATCTGCTCCTCCTCGGAGCAGATCAGAGCAATAACGGGACTTTGTCCCCCTGGCACAAGCCCTGCACAGAGCGGATCCCAGGGAAGGCAAAGCTGCTCCCAGCTGGAATTCCCCCGCCCTCAGTACTCACAAGTAACAAGTCCATGGTGCTGAGCCGGCAGAGCTCCTGGTTGATGCTGGGAGTGTTGGTGTGCAGCAGCGCCGCGATCAGCCGCGAGCCGTGCAGCCGCGCGTTCCCCAGCGGCTCCTCCAGCACCCCCAGCGTGGTCAGGATCGCCGGTTTCTGCGGAGCAGGGACGGCAGTCAGGGAAGGACAACACTCCTGCCGTGCACCTGCACCAGGGGCTTCCCTTCCATGGTGCCCAGTGACAGGACACGGAGCCATGGCCGGAAATTCAACCGTGGGAATTCCACCTCAACAGAAGGAAAAACTTCTTTCCGTGGAGGGGGCAGAGCCCTGGAACAGCTGCCCAGGGAGGGCCTGAGCCCCCCACTCTGGAGACATCCCAAACCCCCCTGGACGTGTCCCTGTGTCACCTGCTCCAGGTGACCCTGCCCTGCAGGGGCTTGGACTGGATGATCCCTCCCAGCCCCAGCTATTCTGGGATCCTGGGATTCAACAGAACCTGCTCATTTCTGGAATGTTCTCAGCAGGGCAACCTAAACCACCTTCCCAAGAGGATGGTTCTGGGACCACTGGGAGATGTGACCTCCAAATCAGAAGATTAACATCCAACTAAAAGTTCCTTCCTCTCCATCCTTTCCCATCTCCACTCAACCCCCAGTCCCAAACTGTCTCCGCTTCCTGGATTTCCCTGAACACAACAACCCTCAGGTGCTGGCTGCAGATTCCTGCAGCAGATTCCTGCAGCAGATTCCTGCTGCCTCATCCCTGCACGCCCCAGTTAGGAAATTTCACTGTGGGTTTCCCTTCCCCGGCCGCGTGTCCGTGCTGGAGCTGTGTGATTCCCGGAACGCCGGGCGGTACCTTGGGCGGGCACAGCAGCAGCTGGTGGAAGTCCTTGAGCCGGGGCTCGATGCCGTGTAAGATGCTGCTGTTGACAGTGTAAGACCTCTCGAATCCCTGAGTGTACGAGTCCATCAGGCCTTCCACTCTGAGGGAACACCGGGATTCACTCACAGATCCCTCTTCCAGTGATGATACCAGATGGTCCTCAAGGTCCCTCCCACCCCAGCCCATCCAGGAATTCTGGGACTTTATGACATTAAACCATTGCCCAGCTCGGTGTTTAATCAGCAATTCCACTAAAACCATTTTCCTTCTACACTTCCCACTTTCCATCTTCCTTCTCCTGGGGCCCAGAGCTGCCCCCAGTACCCAGAGGTAGAGATTTCATTAAAGAGCCTCCAGTCACACTGGCCATAGTGGTTTTCTCTTCAAAAATAAGGATGAAAAATAATAATTTTCAGCTCCTGAACATATTCGCATACCTGCATTATATTAGTTACATTAATTAATTATAATATTTCTTATATTGAATTAATTAATATTAGTATCATTGCCAAGGTGCTGCTCACACAACAGAACCTGTGCCGAGCTCAGGGGGAGCTGACCATGAATAACCTCCCTGCAGAGCTGGCAAACCACATCCCCAAAGGGCTCCCTGGGGTTCCAAACTCCCAAACACTTCCAAAGGAAATGGCTCAGCCACAATTACCTACAAATGTTCGTTCCTCCCACTGTGCCAGGCTGCTCCAGCCCCAATGTCCAGCCTGGCCTTGGCCACTGCCAGGGATCCAGGGGCAGCCCCAGCTGCTCTGGGCACCCTGGGCCAGGGCCTGCCCACCCTCCCAGCCAGCAATTCCCAATTCCCAATCTCCCATCTCAAACTCCCCTCTTCCAGCCTGAAGCCATTCCCTGTGTCCTGGCAGTGCCTGTGCTGGCAGAGAGTCGCCAGCAGGCCCGGCCTGTCCCTCCCTGCCCTCAGCCCAGGCCGGAGCGCCGGGCGGCTCCCGAGGCGCGGTCCCGGCGGTCCCGGCTCACCCGGAGCGCCGCGTTTCCAGCAGCGTCAGGAGCACCTGGGTTCCGTTCACGATGCAGCTCTCGGTCTGCTCCCCGTCGAACATGTTCCTGAGGAGCTGCTCCACGCACTCCTGCCTGGGGACACAGCGCGGGGTCACGGGGCTGGGCTGCTCCCAGCGGCAGCACCGCTCCCGCTCCGGACACGGGCTGCTGCGCCCACTGACGGATCGATCGATCGATCGGGGAACCGGGGAAGACTCAGGGAAGAGCCCACTCCTCCCGCTGCTCTTTGCCAGGGCCAAGGAATAACGGGTGGGAGGAACAGGAGGCTGAGGCCAGCCCTGCTCCCAGCTCCAGCTCCTGCAGCTCCTGTTCCCCACCACATCCCAGCTCCTTCCCTCAGGGACAGCTCCCCAGAATCCAGCACTCAGGAAGTCCCTTCCCTGCCTTCCCCAGCCCCGTGTCCAGCCAAACCCAGCATCCCTGGAGTTCACAGCCCAATCATGACTATTTTCTAACATTCCCAAAAATCTCTTTCCGTGGGTATAAATAAAATATGAGACAAAAATGTAAAAACAGATGAATAATTCATGAGGCAGGATTATTTGAATAAGGAGTATCTAAATACCCTCTGGCAGCAGAGCAGGGGAGGCAGAGGCAGGAAGAGGAGTCAATTTTCTGGAATGAACCAAATTCCCTTTATTGCACTCAGCCAGCAGCTCCTGCAGCCTGGATTTGGGGCTCATCCCCTAACCCTGCTCCCATCTCCTTCATGCTGATCCTTCATTCCTGACTCAGGGATGATAAAAGTTATCCAAACTCCGAAAAGTCACTGTAAGGCTGGGGAAAATTGGCCAGGAAGGGTAATGAGCTCTGTGACCTTCAGCAGAAAGGGAAGAGGAGTGAAAGAATCCCCTTGCCCAAAATGTTCTTTATTCTGAGCAGGAATTCTGGAGATGGTGCCTGGAAGTGCAGGGTCCCACAGCCCTCTCCAAAACTACCAAGAAGGTCTAAAATTACCAAAAAAGTCTGGAAGTGCCACATCTTCCATGGCCATCATCCCTCCCACTGCAGGGAATCACAGCCCTCATTAAAGGTCCTGGGATTCCTGGGGGAATGACCGAGCTGGAATCTCATCTCCAAAATTTTGAGGGCTCAGAACTGACACAGAGTGAGGACAGGCCACAGGCTCTGGTGAGGGATGTGCCTCCAGCTGCAGAGCCCAACAGCAGCAGGACCTGGAGCTGCTGGAGAGAGCCCAGAGAGCTGGGCTGGAGCCCCTCTGCTCTGGAGCCAGGCTGGGAGAGCTGGGGGTGCTCCCCTGGAGAGGAGAAGCTCCAGGGAGAGCTGCGAGCCCCTTGCAGGGCCTAAAGGGGCTCCAGGAGAGCTGCAGAGGGACTGGGGCCAAGGCATGGAGGGCCAGGAGCCAGGGAATGGCTTCCCAGTGCCAGAGGGCAGGGCTGGATGGGAGATTGGGAATTGGCAATTGCTGGCTGGGAGGGTGGGCAGGCCCTGGCCCAGGGTGCCCAGAGCAGCTGGGGCTGCCCCTGGATCCCTGGCAGTGGCCAAGGCCAGGCTGGACATTGGGGCTGGAGCAGCCTGGCACAGTGGGAGGTGTCCCTGCCATGGCAGGGCTGGCACTGGAGAGGCTCTGAGGTTCATTCCCACCCAACCCATTCCAGGATTCCAGGATTCCAGGAAAAGCCAACACTTCCCTGGCACAGGATCCAGTCAGGCCATGGCACAAAGGCTGGATCTGCCTCATTCCTGCAGGAGCAGTGAGGGAAATGAAACATTTATGGAAGAGCAGCAGGTCCTGGCAGGGGCAGAGCTCCATGGCAAGCCCAGGATGGTCCCAGTGGCTCCCCAGTGCTGGGATGATCCACATCCCATTCCCACCTGCACACACCAGCTCCTGTCCACGGTCATGGAGGGACTGACAGCCCTGGATCAGGAGAAAAGATCCCAAATGCCCCAAAAATTCAGAGAGCTCTGGGTGGACAGAAACGTCCCATGGGATTTGGGAGCCCCAGTTCCTTCCATGGCTCCTTCCAGCCCTTTCCTGACAAAATGTCACCTCCAGGCCTACAGGAGCCTTTTTTGGTTTCAGTCTCCTGGAGAATCTCCTGGAGTTTTTAGGTTTGAAGTGAACATAAGAAGCAGAACAGGACATAAATAATTGAATGCTCCTTGCAAAGAGCAAAGGAACAACAGCAAGAATCGAGCAAAACTGGGAAAACCAACATTTCTGGTACACACTGAACGTTATCTGGGAAATCAGGGAATCCTGGAATGGGTTGGGAGAGAAGGGACCTCAGAGTCCCTCCAGTGCCAGCCCTGCCATGGCAGGGACACCTCCCACTGTGCCAGGCTGCTCCAGCCCCAATGTCCAGCCTGGCCTTGGCCACTGCCAGGGATCCAGGGGCAGCCCCAGCTGCTCTGGGCACCCTGGGCCAGGGCCTCACCACCCTCCCAGCCAGCAATTCCCAATTCCCAATCTCCCATCTAACTCTACTCTCTGTCTGTTTCCTGTCATTCCCCTTGTCCTGACACTCCAGTTCTGGATGAACAATCCCCTGCTGGCTTCCTCTGAAGTCCCTTCAGACCCTGAAGATGCTGTGAGGTCTCTACAGAACCCTCCCTTCTCCAGGCTGAACATTCCCAACTCTCTCAGCCTCAAATTCCCTGGGTCAGGCCGGGAGCTTTGGGCTCCCTGATCCCCTCTCCTGCCTCCAGACAGAGCCCCAAACCCCAAATCCCTGGAGAGGCCATTCAGTGCTCCAAAGGAACATCCCTGCTCCGCGTGCTCCCTGTGGAATGATCCAGGAGCCACCCCCGGTGTCCCCAGCACCCCCAGTGCCGCCAGTACTCACGATTCCAGTGCTGTGAGAAGTGGGTCTGGCTCCGGGACATCCTGGAGCTGAGCGCTCTGGTCTCTGCTCAGCCTGATGATGTCACACAGGGTCTGGGAAGCGTTGGATTGCCTCTGGAAACAGGAACAGGAGCAGCGTCAGCGCCGGCGCCGAGCTGGGAATGCACCAGCTGGGATCAATCCCATTCCTGCTCCACCCCGGAGTTACTCGGTGCTGGATACACCTGGAGTAGCAGCATCACCAGACTGTGCAGTCAAAGGCAATTGGCCCAAACGTGACCATTACCAGCAGTTCAGGAGCTCAGGGATGAGGATTCCTTTTCCTCTCCTCCTCAATCCCGCTAACCTGCACATTCCCAACACAAACATTCCATCCTTCCTCCCACTGCTCAGCCTTCCTGCTAGAGAAAACCCTTCACCATTTAATTCCCAGGGACTGAAAGGCTTTCCAGGGCTGTTTGAGGACTTTATCCTCTGGTTCTGGCCCCCAGTCAAAGCCTCTCTGGAGCTGCTGCAGCTCAGCGTTGCCCCAGCAGCTCTGCTCCAGCACAAATCCATGGGGATGTTCCCAGTTTTCCTCTCAGAGGGGGAGGTTTGCCTGGGATGAGCTGAGGGAATTGGGCTCAGAGCTGCATTTCCTGGACTTTACAACTGAATTCCTACTTGGGGCTAAAAAGATTTGAAAATGGCACAAAGTGGTTGATTTTAAGGGATTTTCCAGGACCAGCAGGTTCCTCCCTAATCCCAAGGGAAGTCCCCGTTCTGAGATGAGCTGAGGCAGCAGAACCAAGAAACTGGGAGTAAAGTAAGTGGAAAGCAGATGAAACCACTCCAAAATCCCCCATTTGGTGCTGAGCAGAGGATGGGACATCCCAAGGCCATCCCTGGTGGCTCCTCCGCAGGTCACCAGCACAGTGCCCAAGGACAACGGGAATCTCCGGGACCCTGCAGGACCCAGCACCCCAAATCCCCAGCCCTGGTCCCACTCACATCCTCGTCCTGGCTCGAATGGATCAGCTCCACGAGTCTCTGGATAATCCTGGCTTCATTCAGCCACTGCAGGGAAAGGAGAGGGAGAGAAAATCCTCGTTGGATGTCCGGGAACTCGGAACAAGAGGAGCTCTGGGAAGCCCTTCAGGAAGGGGAAGCCCTTCCTTCCCTCTCCTGATCCCATTCCTGAGGCAGGGACAGGGATGGATGTGGATTTGCATCAGCATGGATGGGGATGGATTTGGATTTGCATC
The DNA here is from genome assembly GCF_020740725.1 of Corvus hawaiiensis. Lineage (NCBI taxonomy): Eukaryota > Metazoa > Chordata > Aves > Passeriformes > Corvidae > Corvus > Corvus hawaiiensis. Next base: position 79,565,599 of record NC_063216.1, read on the forward strand.
CTGCCATGGAACTAACACCCAAACCCCTCTGGAAAACACGGAATGCTCCAGGGACAAACAGCCTCATCCGAGCAGCAGTGGCAGAACCAGCACCACGTTCTCCCACAGCTCCTGCTCTTCCTGCTGCTCTCACTCAGCAATTCCTCCTCCTCCCAGATGCTGGAACAGCTGTCACTGCACCTTGACCTTGCTCCACAACTTCCTGTTCTCCATGCAAACCATTCCTTATCTCCCTTCCCAGCCCAGGCAAACCAGGGACAGGCTTCCCAGTGCCAGAGGACAGGGCTGGATGGGAGATTGGGAATTGGGAATTGCTGGCTGGGAGGGTGGGCAGGCCCTGGCCCCGGGTGCCCAGAGCAGCTGGGGCTGCCCCTGGATCCCCGGCAGTGTCCCAGGCCAGGCTGGACATTGGGGCTGGAGCAGCCTGGCACAGTGGGAGGTGTCCCTGCCATGGCAGGGCTGGCACTGGAGGGGTTCTCCAACCCAAAGCATTCCATGATGCCCTGACTCTGATTCCTTGAACATGGTGAGGAGTTACACTGATTCCTGTCCCAATCAATGTCTGAATTTCTGAACACTGGGAAAGAACAGATTCCCTTTCTCCAAGCTCTCTAGCTGGACTACAGAGTGGTTGGGTTGCTCCATGGAAAAATGATTGGGAACCCCTTTGCTGCCAGGAGTGACCCAGGCTGCTGCCCCGGAGCCACAGTCGGGCTGAGGGACCCCACAGAAGCGACTCCAGCGCTGGGAACAGGATCTGCTCCTGGGATAGAACACCCCAGGATCCCGTTTGTCCCGACCCAGGCAGGGGCAGGGGCTGGGGGCGGGGAAGGCCCTCACGTTGAGCACGTCCTGGCGCAGCGCCGCGGGCTCCACGCAGCTGATGAGGCGCAGCAGCAGGTCCATCATGGCTGAGGTGTCGATGTGCTTTAGCACCAGGCTCAGGAACTTGTCCTTTTTCCTCAAAAACGAGATCACCTGCGGAGACAGGAGCTCCCATCAGCTGCCAGCAGGACACACAGCTCCCTCACAGCTCCTGGAGCTTCTCCTTTGTGTCTCAGCCACTGGCCTTGGGTTGGGAGCTCTCCAGGGAACAAGGGAATAATTCTTATTCCAAGGCAGTACCAAATCACATCTTTTCAGCCAACTTTTCTCCCCTCTGAGCCACAGAGAAACCCAAGGCCATGGAAATAAGCAGAGCTGGAGAATCTTCCTTTCCTCCCAAGCTCCCTGCCAGGCAGCATTTAAAAGCCCAGTACTGAGCAGGATGTGAGCATTCCTGAATCCCTGTTCAGCACACGGCTCAGCGCCCCTTCCGTAAGGATGAGCCTGAGGCCTTGTTTATGGACTGGGATGACTCTGGTGATCCTCCAAACGCCTTGGCATGGAAAGCGCAGCTTTAGCTGTGCCATGGGGATATCCCGGCTGTGGCCGATCCCAAGCCAAAACTCTGGGAAAAGTCTGTCCACACCAGCACCTCCCTGCACTGAGGAACTCCGAGAACTTTCCAGAGACTCCATTTAACCTCCGACCTTAAACCCAACTCCAGGAGTATCACGAGCTCACAGCAAGGACACGACACCAGCACTGACAGGGAATTCCCTGGATCGGGACAGATCCATCCCCACCTGTTCTGTTTTCCGTGCAATGAGGTTCCCGATGGTCTTGCTGAAGAAGCTGGCGAGCAGGGGGTTCAGGGGGGGCTCGTGGTCCAGGAAGTTGTAGAGGATGTTGAGCAGGGTCTCGTCCCCGCCCAGTTTGTCGTTGATCTGCGGCACGTCCGAGGTCAGCAGCTCGCAGGCCGTGTTGGGGTACCTGCAGTGACACACCCGGAGGTGAGATGGGAACTCCCTGGAGATCTCCCTCTGCAAAGGTCTCATAAAGTGAAGCAGTTCCTGGCTGGGAGGGTGGGCAGGCCCTGGCCCAGGGTGCCCAGAGCAGCTGGGGCTGCCCCTGGATCCCTGGCAGTGGCCAAGGCCAGGCTGGACATTGGGGCTGGAGCAGCCTGGCACAGTGGGAGGTGTCCCTGCCATGGCAGGGCTGGCACTGGAGGGGCTCTGAGCTCCCTTCCCACCCAGCCATTCCATGACTGATCCCCTCTGGTGAGGGCACTTTTCCCACAATGGGTTATTATTGATTTGTGACCAAACCAGGTTTGTACACCAGGATCTTTCCCAGTCTCTGCAATCCAAGCTTTGCACTCCCCACGAGCTCCTAAAACACTCCCAGCCCAGCTGGGAGCCCTGAGCCTTTCCCTGCACCATTCCCTTCCCCAGCAGCCTCCTCCTGTTCCTGCAGCTCCAGCCCCAAAGGTTCCCTAAGCCCCCCAGGCCCCACTGCTGCTGTTCCTGGGCTTGGTGCTGGCCAAGGAGCTGAGGCTGAGGATGTCCCTGTCACCACCTCAGAGGGACTTTCCAGCCCTTCCATTCCTTACAGCCCCGAGGGGACATGAGGACTCATTTCTCCTTTTCCTGGCTCATTCCATGCAAAAAGCATCCACAATTCCTAAAGATCCGTGTGTGGAGCCTCCCTTGGATACACATCCCACAGACAGGGAGAAATGGGAGCTCTCCTTGTCCCAGCGGGTTCTGCTCCCACAGCTCTCACAGCCCCAGGTCTGATCCAACCCCTCACCACTCCTGTTCTGGCACCACAGCCCAGCCCTGGAGGTTTCCCGGCTGCAGGGAACTCACCTCGCCCCAACTCCCCCCTGGAAGCTGAGCTTCCCTCACCCTGGGCTCAGCAGCTCCTCGGCACATCCAGGAGTTCACACTCTCCTTTCTTACTCCAGCCTCCCTCCAGGTGCTCAATTCCACAAGTTCTGCTTGGATGGGGATTTACTGGGGACTTCTCCTCTTTGCATTTTCCCCTCTGAACTTTATGAGCTTCCATCCCACCTTTCAGGGATAAAGCCCTCGGATGACTTCCTTTCACACATCCTGAGCCCCAGATCCTTCCCAAGCCATCAAGTTTCTCCCTGTTCTATTTCACAAACTTTCACAACCTCTCCTGAAGAGCCAAAAGTGGGATTCCATCTGGATTTACACAGTCCACTCCTCCTGCTCAGCCTGTATTTATTCCAAAAGCTTCCCTGGTTTCTAATGAGCTCAAACCTCCTTCCCCCCTCCAGGCTTTGGAGACGCTCCTGGGAGTCCCAAGGGCTGCCAAGAAAATGCTCCCTGAACATCAGCCCTCCCTGTCCACCCCTTCCCTCATTCTTCATCTCTTTGGTTACAATCAGGGAATCCTGGAATGGCTGGGTGGGAAGGGACCTCAGAGCCCTTCCAGTGCCAGCCCTGCCATGGCAGGGACACCTCCCACTGTGCCAGGCTGCTCCAGCCCCAATGTCCAGCCTGGCCTTGGCCACTGCCAGGGATCCAGGGGCAGCCCCAGCTGCTCTGGGCACCCTGGGCCAGGGCCTGCCCACCCTCCCAGCCAGCAATTCCCAATTCCCAATCTCCCATCCAGCCCTGCCCTCTGGCACTGGGAAGCCATTCCCTGGCTCCTGTCCCTCCAGGCCTTGGCCCCAGTCCCCCTGCAGCTCTCCTGGAGCCCCTTTAGGCCCTGCAAGGGGCTCGCAGCTCTCCCTGGAGCTTCTCCTCTCCAGGGGAGCACCCCCAGCTCTCCCAGCCGGGCTCCAGAGCAGAGGGGCTCCAGCCCTGCAGCAGCTCCGGGGCCTCTCTGGGCTCTCTCCAGCAGCTCCAGGTCCTGCTGCTGTGTCCCCAGGGCTGGGGCAGCTCTGCAGGTGGGTCCCAAACTCACCTTTCAGAGCAGCCCCAGGATACTCCAAGTTATTACCCAGCGTATTCCCAGGCATTCACTCACCTGGGAACAGCCACCTCACCACCGTTATCAACGCTCTTATCTAAAGCCAGATCTGAATGTGGCATTTCTGTGGGTTTCCATCAACACCAACCCCAGCCCTGATCCATTCCCACCAGGAAAAACCTGCCCAGTTTTATTTATTTACAGTCAGAGCAGCCTTTTATTTTTATATAAACTTCACAAAGGCAAACAAACTTCCCAAACCCAAATGTCAATATTTTTGAGTATACATTGAGTCAAAAATGCATAAACACAACTTTGGTGAGAACCAAACCCCTGTGAGGAGCTCGGCATGGTCTGAGCAGAGGCAGGGCCTGCCCAGAGCTGTGATCCCTGGAATCAGCAGGATCTGGACGTGCAGCACACTGAAAACATCCCAGATTTTATTCATTTTCCAGCTCACTTTGTTCTGTGGGATTGGAAATCCATCGAGTTCAGAGATTTCTACCTCTTGTGCTTCCCTTTCCTGTAATATAAACCCGTTCAGGGGGCTTTGGATTTTGAGGGAACAGCAGGATAAGATATTTTTGAGACACTGAGATAGGATTTTTTGGAGACATTATTTGAGGTAGGATTTTTTTTGGAGACCAACTCAGTGTTACACCACCATCAAAACCAAAGCAACAAATCCTGACAATTCCCTCCAAGCCCCAACTGCTGAGGCATCCCCAGGGCTCAAAGCCTCCCCCAGTGAGGAGCTGCCAGCCCCGGCAGCACGGACAGAACCCAGCTGGAATCTCTGTTTTCAGCCCCGGGACCCCTGGCTGGGATGTCCCGGGGGAGCAGGAATCCAATACCTACTTGAATCGGACCTTCTCGTCCATGTCCACGGGGGGCTCGTGGGTGATGAGGGTGACCAGCTGCTCCATGCACTGCTGCTGGCACAGGAAGTCCAGCAGCCGCCGGTTCTGGGCCTTGCATTCCTGCAGGACGTCATCCTCGTCCATCAGCTCCTCCAGGGTCACATCCTCCTTGTCCAGCAGCTTGTCCACGTGTGACGTTGTGTTCAGATCAAACTTCCAGAACATGGTGATGGGACACGACTGGCTGGGGGCAGGAAAGCACCGGTTACTGCTCCACATCCCGCCCGGATCATCACGGAATCGCTGAGGTCGGAGAAGACCTTTAAGATCATTGAGTCCAACCATCAACCCCATCAACCACCAAATCAGGTGCTCAAGTGCCACGTCCACACATTTTTTAAACACTTCCAGGGATGGGGACTCCGCCACTGCCCTGAGCAGCCCCTGCCAGTGCTTTCCAACCCTGCTGGGGAAGGAATTTCCCCACCACCCACCCTGCCCCTCCCCTGGCCCAGCCTGAGGCCGTTCCCTCTCTCCTGTCCCTGTTCCCTGCCAGCAGAGCCCGACCCCCCCGGCTGCCCCCTCCTGTCAGGGACTTGTGCAGAGCCACAAGGTCCCCCCTGAGCCTCCTTTGCTCCAGCCTGAGCCCCTTTCCAGCTCCCTCAGCCGCTCCTGGGGCTCCAGACCCTTCTCTGCCCTGGACATGCTCCAGCCCCTCCAAGGCTCTCCTGAGGCACTGCACTCTGTACCTCCCATTTCCATCCTCTCCTCCCCCAACCCTTGTTTGCCCTTTGGTTATCCCAATTTTTCCCAGTGTCAGTTCTATTAACAATGCTTTTCCACTTTGCTTTCCCAGTGCCTGGAATTTTAGAACAGCTGTGGGTTACACCAAACCAAGGCACTGTTCAGACCATCCTTAAGAGACTCTTCCAGGGCTCTTCCACTTGCTTAACATTTTATCTTCCAATTCTGCCCTTCACCATCACAGCTCAGCTCCTCGACAACCCTTCACAATCCGGCTTGGGCCACAGGACCAGGTACAGAATTCAGGGAATCCTGGAATGGCTGGGTGGGAAGGGAGCTCAGAGCCCCTCCAGTGCCAGCCCTGCCATGGCAGGGACACCTCCCACTGTGCCAGGCTGCTCCAGCCCCAATGTCCAGCCTGGCCTTGGCCACTGCCAGGGATCCAGGGGCAGCCCCAGCTGCTCTGGGCACCCTGGGCCAGGGCCTGCCCACCCTCCCAGCCAGCAATTCCCAATTCCCAATCTCCCATCCAGCCCTGCCCTCTGGCACTGGGAAGCCATTCCCTGGCTCCTGGCCCTCCAGCCCCTGGCCCCAGTCGCCCTCCAGCCGAACACCAGGCAGTGGCTGTCGCTCCGCAGGGATGTGGATGATGGCACAGCTCCCTCCAGACCCATCCCGGGCAGTGCCAGCGCTGGTCACACACACCCTGCACACGGAGTCCCTGGGCTGAGCCGTGTCCCTGTGCCACTTTCCCAGATGATCCGACAGCACCAAATGATTCCACAGCCAGGAATCACAGGGCTGTTTGTAACCTAACCCACATCCCCGTTTCCACATGCTGAACTCTATCCATCCATTCCTTTGGCTTTTTCCAGCATCCAAAAATGTCCCCATGCCTGATCCTCCACCAGTCCCACTCTGCATATCCTCAGCTACAGCACAGCTGGGACACTGTGCTCTTAAAAACCCCTTTTCCCTCCAGGAATGACACTGAGGGGCCTCTGCTTTCCAGCCACCAGAACAGGGCCTTGCAAAAGGCTGAAGACCCCAATTTTTCCATTAGATCTTAAATCACTGGGTCCTTCATGGTGTAACTTCCACACTGACACTCTGAGTGAAGCACTTACAGCAATCAGGACATGGAACAGGGGAAAAACTTTGAGTTTCTTTTACACTTCGGGTTTTTCCCACCCAGAATCCTGGGGGCAGCTCTGGAGAGCCCTGGAGGGGCTGGGGCGTGTCCAGGGAACGGAGCTGGGAAGGGGCTGGAGCCCCAGGAGCGGCTGAGGGAGCTGGAAAGGGGCTCAGGCTGGAGCAAAGGAGGCTCAGGGGGGACCTTGTGGCTCTGCACAAGTCCCTGACAGGAGGGGGCAGCCGGGGGGGTCGGGCTCTGCTGCCAGGGAACAGGGACAGGAGAGAGGGAACGGCCTCAGGCTGGGCCAGGGGAGGGGCAGGGTGGGCACCAGCAGGAATTTCCCCATGGAAAGGGCGCTCAGGCCTTGGCAGGGGCTGCCCAGGGAGCTTTGGAGTGCCCATGCCTGCAGGTGTCTGAGGAATTCCTGGAGGTGGCACTGAGGGCTCTGGGCTGGGGCCAAGGTGGGGATGGGGCACAGCTGGGACTGGATGGGCTGGGAGGGCTTTTCCAACCTCAGGATCCTGGGATTCTGGGATTTCAGCACTGAATTTGGGAGTTGGGAGCAGCCATCTGAATGTTCAACCTACGTGACACCGCAGTGACAGCGCTGCTGGGCTCGGTGTGTTCCTCACAAACTGTTCTTTGGGTATTTTTAACCATCTCAGCTTGGTTATAAATTCACCGAGGGAAAATCTGGCACCAAAGGCTTTCACTGAAGGAGGTTTGGGGGCTCAGTCAACCCAAATGCAGAAATATTCCCTCCACAGGTGTGGAATCCACATGGAAATCTCACCTTCCAAACTGACACCCATTGTAAACCTGGCAATTCCACAGCTTTCCTGAACTTTTTATGCATCTCTAGGAAAAGCTGCCTGACCTTCCCTGGTCGATGGTGAGGGGCTCAGGCTGGAATTCCCAGAGCAGCTGGGGCTGCCCCTGGATCCCTGGCAGTGGCCAAGGCCAGGCTGGACATTGGGGCTGGAGCAGCCTGGCACAGTGGGAGGTGTCCCTGCCATGGCAGGGCTGGCACTGGAGGGGCTCTGAGCTCCCTTCCCACCCAAACATTCCAGGAGTCTCTGATTCCATGGGATCTGCCACATCTCCCATCTCAGTACTTTAATTTAGGTCACTCTTGTCACCAGTAAAGCAGAAATATTTTCCCTTTTTCAGGTGGACACTCAAAGCCCTTCCCAGCTGCTCATTTTATTTCTGGAATATCCAACAAGAGCAAAACCCGCGAGAGCTCCAGGAGAGCAGCTCCGTGTCAGAACCTGCTGCTGCCTCTGGAGCTGAGCTGCCTTCCAGGGAGCATCTCCACACCTGACCCAGGGAAATTCCAGTGCCACCCCAACCCCTGTGTGTGCCACCAAGGCTCTGCAGGGAGCTGCAGCGCTGGGAAGGAGGAGAGAGGCTGCAGCCAAGGAGAGCCCCCGTCAACCCCTGCTGGCACCAGGCTCTGGGACAGCTCCTTAACAGCAGCAATTAAAGATCCTCTGTGTGAGCACCAAAGGCTCAGGGAATGCTGGAATGGTTGGGTGGGAAGGGAGCTCAGAGCCCCTCCAGTGCCAGCCCTGCCATGGCAGGGACACCTCCCACTGTGCCAGGCTGCTCCAGCCCCAATGTCCAGCCTGGCCTTGGCCACTGCCAGGGATCCAGGGGCAGCCACATCTGCTCTGGGAATTCCAGCCCAGCCCCTCACCATGCTCCCAGCCAGGAATTCCTGCCCAAGATCCCATCCATCCCTGCCCTCCTTCAGTCTGAGGCCATCAGGGAAGGGGATTGCTGTAGGTGTGTCTGGGCCTCACCGGGATTAAAGCCCCACTGTTGCAGCACAGCAGCACCGGTTTCCAAGCCACAAATTAATTCTTGTTCATGACCAAAAGCAGTGTTGGGGTGTTGAACTTGTTTGGGACAACGCAGGAGATGTTTCATCTCCCTCTTCCGACACAGAATTCCAAAACTAACAAACCCTGCCTCCTCAGGGCTGGGAATATTCAATTCCCTGCCAACAAAATTCCAGCTGGGTTTAGAAAAAGTTCCAACAGTTAATGCACTTGCTGTTAAAAACCCCAAACAAGGGACCCCTTTTGCCACCACTGCTCTGTTCCATTCTTCTTCTCCTTCTCCATCTGCTCAGGAGCTGGTGGGGGGCATTTTATTTTGTTTTGTTTTATTGCATTTCATTTTATTGTATTTTATTTTATTGTATTGTATTTTATGTTATTGTATTGCATTGCATTGTATTTTATGCTATCTTATTGTACTGTATCTTATTTTATGTTATTTTACTGTATTGTATTTTATTTTCCCCCCTCCCCAGAGCCGTGTGGGTGCCTCCTCCCTGTCCTGGACAGCTCCTGCCCCAGGCTGCTCATCTGCATGAAGGACAAAATCAACGTTTTACACAGAGCGCTCTGAGCCGGGGGAGCTGCTGGCTGGCAATTCCAACGGGGAATTTGTCCTTTTATTCTTTCTTTCCCGTGGATGTCTCCCAGCTTCCTGCCGCCGGCAGCCCCCAGGGAACGGCTCGTCCAGCACATCCCAAAGGCTCCCTTCGGCAGCTCCGGTGGGAACAGCAGGAGAGGGCCCTTGGTGCTGGTGACAGAGGCTCCGTCCCAGGTGACTCCGTGGCCTTGGAGCCTTTCCAGCCCCCCTGATCCCAGGGCTCCGTGAGTACCCCGGCCCTGGACTGGTGTGATTTCTCCCAGGGTTATTCCCAGTCAGTTCTGTGTCACCAAGGGCTCCCTGAGCCTCAGCAAACACAGGCACAGACCAAACACCCACAGCACTTCCCAACCTTTCCGAAATGCTCCCGGGACTCCAACACCAGGAAAAGTGAACATGGAGGGGCAGGAACCGCCCAGGCAACTCCTCCTGGAAAGCAGGACAAAATTCCCAAGATTTACTGATTTTTTTAGGCCCATTTAAGACCATTCCTGCTAAAATAAAACACTGAATGTTTTCCATGAAGTGGGAACACGTGGAGGTGCTGAGGGAAGGACGTTCCCAAAAAGAGTTTCAGGATCCTTCTGCCATCCCAGGAACATCCAGTACAAAATCCGAAAGCCAAACCCAACTCCAGCAGCTCTGGCCCCGCTGAACAGGTCCCAGTTCCACCCAGGGTGGATTTTAGCCTGCACAGACACAGCTTCCTGATGGGAACATTAAGCTTACTTCTTTTCCTTGCCAAGTTTTAATACAAAATCTCCCTTATTTCTTCCAGAAGAATAAATAATTTTAAGCTTTGCTACACAAAGCAACACAAAATACCCCAAAACGTAGAGAATTCCCTCCAATTTCAGTATGGGAAGAAGTGTGGAGCACACCAGGACCACACATCCATCCAAGAGCTCTCCGCCTTTAATCCCAGTTACCCAGTAACACTTATCCAGCTCCAGGGAATAAAATCTCACTTTACTGAACCTGCTGAACCTGAAGCCCCAAACCAGCTTTTTCAGCAAACTGTTCCACCACTGGAAAATCCACCTGGAAAACACAGATGGACAAGGCCAGGCTGATCCATGGCTCAGGTGAATTCCCACTGAAGGGTTTGGCATGGAATTCCCAGATAGCTTTAGAGCAAAACTCCCTCACTTTGGTGACTCAGCAGCTGGATAAAGATAAGAAATGAATCAACAGCAAATTAGGAATAGGAAAAGGCACAGGCAGGTCCCAAACCAGGGCCAGTGGATTTGGGAGTGATCCCAGAAGAAAGAGGAATAGCAGGGAATCAACACCTGCTTGGGACACAAAAATTAATTAGGCTGAGCCTACCAAAGCTGTCACAAGCACCAGGCTGCTCCCAGCCCCAATGTCCAGCCTGGCCTTGGCCACTTCCAGGGATCCAGGGGCAGCCCCAGCTGCTCTGGGAATTCCATCCCGGCCCCTCACCACCCTCCCAGCAGGAATCCCTTCCCAAGATCCCACCGAACCATTCCCATCTGTGCATCTTTAACTCATCCCCTATTCCCATGGGAGAACTTGTTTTACATCAAATCTCTCCCTTTGGAACATTAGGGAAACTTTTCCCAACGAAATTCCCAACAGGAAGATGCCTGAGTCAGCTGACCCACTGCTGGCACTGGGAAGGATCCCACTGCTCCCACACCTCCAGGGCATCCCAGGGCAGCGAACCCCCAATGGAATTCCTGCTGCAGGAAAGGGCAGCTGCTCCTGTGTGCCTTGAGCTGCTTTGCTGCACGGTTCCCATTCCTCCCCTCGGGAGCTCGGGTGAGAGATCCCGGCCTGTTCCCTCTCCCTGCCCGTGACGAGTGCACAGTGTGGCACAGGGAACTTCCCGGAGCAGCCACAGCAGTGCCCAGGAGAACAGGGACACAGCAGTTCATCCTCTTCCCAGCAATCACAAACCTGAGCTCAGATTCTGAGAGGCACTTCCCAGCTGAACTTGGGTTTAGGGAGGATCCTGCCCAGCACACCGTGAATCCCAGGATCCCTGAGGTTGGAAAAGCCCTCCCAGCCCATCCAGTTCAAGCTGAAGAAGACTCCAGGAAGAAAAGGGAAATGCTCCAGGGAGAGCTGAGAGCCCCTTGCAGGGCCTGAAGGGGCTCCAGGAGAGCTGCAGAGGGACTGGGGCCAAGGCATGGAGGGCCAGGAGCCAGGGAATGGCTTCCCAGTGCCAGAGGGCAGGGCTGGATGGGAGATTGGCAATTGGGAATTGCTGGCTGGGAGGGTGGGCAGGCCCTGGCCCAGGGTGCCCAGAGCAGCTGGGGCTGCCCCTGGATCCCTGGCAGTGGCCAAGGCCAGGCTGGACATTGGGGCTGGAGCAGCCTGGCACAGTGGGAGGTGTCCCTGCCATGGCAGGGCTGGCACTGGAGGGGCTCTGAGCTCCCTTCCCACCCAACCATTCCAAGATAAAAAGACAGGAAGATGTTCCTACCTTCAGTAGAAGTTACTTCAAACGTGAAATCTCCTCCACGGACAGAGAAACATTTGGGTTACAGTTCCTGGAATAGACCCAGCTTCAGGAAATGGTTTTCATCCAGTGTGAATTCCTTCGCAAGCTTCCAATCCTGGAAAAGATTTTTAAAGTTACCAATAACCAAAGGTACCTGAGGGCCAAAGGTTTTTATTTTCTTCCCTAAATGAACTTCCACAGAACCTCTCTGCACAAAGGAAAATCGTAGGGACTGACAGCCCCTGCCAAGCCATCACCATGGGGTCACACAGGATCCTCCCAGGTATCCCAGTTCCCCCCTCCTGCAGCACTGGGCAAAGGTGAACTTCTTTGGAGTGTTCAGGGCAAGGCTGGATGAGGCTTGGAACAACCTGGGATGGTGGAAGGGGATCACAGAGGAAGCAGTGACAGAGCCAAGCCTGGCTCAGCCCCTGAGCTGCCCCACAGCTCCAGAGCTGGGCTTTAACCAATCTCCTCAACTCCAGGAACTCTTGGTGTGCTGTGGGGATACACTCAAACCAAAACCAACCAGCAGAAGGTCCCTGCATCAAATGGAAGTTAAATTTAATGTGAAAATAAATGGATTTCCTCATCTTCCAATCTGTGATTATTTAACTGGAGGTACAACATCAAGCAAAACCAAGGGCACTGATCTGAACAAAAACTGTTCAGGATTTTATTTCTAAGCTTTGATGCCTTTTTCCCTGGAATTTGTGCCCAAAAGTCTTTCACAGAGTCCAGGATTCAGGGAGGCTGGAAAAGCCCTCTCAGCCCATCCAGTCCCAGCTCTGCCCCATCCCCACCTTGGCCCCAGCCCAGAGCCCTCAGTGCCACCTCCAGGAATTCCTTGGACACCTGCAGGGATGGGCACTCCAAAGCTCCCTGGGCAGCCCCTGCCAAGGCCTGAGCACCCTTTCCATGGGGAAATTCCTGCTGCTGCCCACCCTGCCCCTCCCCTGGCCCAGGCTGAGCCGTTCCCTCTCTCCTGTCCCTGTTCCCTGCCAGCAGAGCCCGACCCCTGCCATGAGCAGGGACACCTCCAGCAAGAACCTCAACAATTCTCTGCTGAGCCACAAATGCTGAGAATTCTGTAAAATTCTGCACATCTCTGGTTTAAATGGACACTGAAGCTTTGGAGAGCTCGAGGCTGGAAGAGCCACGGAGGAACATACGGAATTCTCACAACACACAGAAGCTGCTCCAGGGACAGGGAGCAATGGGGGGTGGAAGGGAGAACTTGTCTTGTTCTCAGTTGGCTTTGCATTCCACAATCAGGGAACCCTGGAATGGCTGGGTGGGAAGGGAGCTCAGAGCCCCTCCAGTGCCAGCCCTGCCATGGCAGGGACACCTCCCACTGTGCCAGGCTGCTCCAGCCCCAATGTCCAGCCTGGCCTTGGCCACTGCCAGGGATCCAGGGGCAGCCCCAGCTGCTCTGGGCACCCTGGGCCAGGGCCTGCCCATCCTCCCAGGGGGGATTTTTTCTGAATATCCAGCCCGAACCTCTCTCTGTCAGTTCTCACACGTGCTGCAGGTCCCCACAGGCTGGGACATGGAGCGATCTGGCCTGGCCGACCCCAGCAAGCCCCGAGCTCCAGCACATCCTCACAGGAACTGCTCTGGAGAGCCTCTGGGGACAGCCCGGACACAGCAGCACTCCCTGTGTGTGCCACCACCCCGTGTCACTGCTGTGTCACCAGGACACATCTGCTGGCCAAGGGACATGCCTGGTGACACCAGCAGCTGCTGGTGCTGTTCCTCAGGAGCGAGGGGCTGACGCAGCTCCTGGTGATCAGAATTCCTTCACATCCAGCATCGTTCCCACGTCAGCAAAACCTCCCCAAGGTGTCAGGACCAACAGGGCAGAAGGAATGGAGCCGTTTCTCCTTCTGGAAGGAGCAGTGGCCAAACGCCCAAAGAACTCACCCAAAGTTTAGTGGGAGCAAAATCCAAAGGAGTTCAAGAGGCTTCTGAGCTGCAGCTCCTTCCATGGGACAGCAGCTGCTCCCAAATATCCCAAATATACACAAAGAGCTGTGGCTGTCATTGCAAAGGCACAGTCCCAAAAACATGAACAAATTAAAAATATCAGTCAAGAGTGAAAGTCTATTTTGTATAAATCACAGAACCCTGGAATGGTTGGGTGGGAAGGGAGCTCAGAGCCCCTCCAGTGCCAGCCCTGCCATGGCAGGGACACCTCCCACTGTGCCAGGCTGCTCCAGCCCCAATGTCCAGCCTGGCCTTGGCCACTGCCAGGGATCCAGGGGCCAGAGCTTTCAGGGCTATGGTTCAGTTCCAAGCCACAATGAAATCCAAGTGTGCTGCAGCTTTTCCACACATCTGTGTGCCAATTCCTGGTGAACAGAGCCCACCTTCCCCACCCTGGCTGCACCTTCCAGGCCTTAGGACAGATTGTGCCGAGATATTCCACAGCCTTTCCATGGAATCCACTCAGGCAAGTAAGGAAGGCTCAGTTAGTGAGCAGACTAAAATCCACTAAAAACCTCTCCAGTGCCTTTGGAAAAGCATTTACACATTAGCAAGTCATGAACAACTGCTCAGCATGTCCCAGCTCCTCTCCCAAGCTCCCCTCAGGGAATTTCTACCTGGACCAGCCCTGCTGGAGGATCTGCAGAGCCCAGGAGGAGCAGATCCGCTGCTCCTGTGGATACTCCTGTGGATAACTCCTGTGTGCCCAGTGCTGTGTGTGTAACACATCCCTGCTGGACACAGGGCATCAGAGCCCACCCTGGAGCCTGCACAAGGATCCCTGGGTCCAACCAGCAGCAGGGATGGGCACCAGCAGAGCCTGGAGCCTTCCCTGTGCTCCTCTGCTTAAGGGAGCTGGGAATTAAACATCAAGCACATGGATGGCAGCAGGGAACTGTCCTTGGACTCATCGAGTCATGGAATACCCTGAGCAGGAAGGGATCCACAGGGATCACCTGCACAGACCCCCCAACAACCCCACCCTGTGCATCCCTGGGAGTGCTGCCCAAACACTCCCGGAGCCCTCGGGGCCAGGACCATTCCCTGTTCAGTGCCCAGCACCCTCTGGGGGAAGAACCTTTCCTGAGATCCCACCCAACCCTCCCTGCCATGGGCTCCTCCCGCTTTTGTGCCTGCTGCTCCAGGGAAGCCGGGAGAAGGGATCCAGGGAGGCTGGAATGCCCCCTCCCCGTGGTGAATCCATACCCACCACTGCTCCCAGCCAACTACAAGGAAAGGGTTCTTTAGCTGCAAAAGGCATTGGGAGAGGATGAGAAGAATCAGGAATTCCTCATTAAAAACAACCAAAAGGTCCATTTAACCCTTAAAAATGAGCCTCATGAGAGGAACAGAATTCCTGCCTGTCCCATACATCCCGTGGCACATCCCAGGAGGCAGCAGTGGGATGGGAGCATTTGGAAAAGGACAGGCATGTACAAAACCCAGCTATTTTTAACAAAATTTGAAATCTTCCCACTGCCTCAGTTACTTTATCATGGTTGATCAGAAATATCAACCCAGATGAGCTAAATTCAACCTTTTATATAAGTCAGAACTTCCCTCAAGACTTCACTGATAAAGGAAGAGTCAGAGCTGTTGGGATTAAGGAAAAGCAGCATTTCCCAGGGTATCTGCACCGCTGACAGGAAAATGGAACAAACACAAACTATTCCCTAATCAATGTCCACTCACATAAATTTTGGGATTTATTTAGCCTCTTCCCACCTGCTTTAAGAGTCCCAACAAAATCCCAGAATCCCTGAGGCTGGAAAAGCCCTCCCAGCCCATCCAGTCCCAGCTGTGCCCCATCCCCACCTTGTCCCCAGCTCAGAGCCCTCAGTGCCACATCCAGGAATTCCCTGGACACCTCCCTGGATGGGCACTCCAACCTCCCCGGGCAGCCCTTTCCATGGCTAAATATAGCCAAAGGAAAAAAAGTAATCCCAGCCTAAAACACTTGGACTCTCCAACTTCTTCACTCCAGCAGAAGTGAGTGATGCAGACTGGAAAAAGCAGTCCAGAGCTTTTCCCATTTTGGGGGTTTTATACCATCAATCCTTGCACTTTCTGAAGTTGGGATTTCATGACATCTTCAGCTCTTTCCTAACCCTCCTTCTCTCTGCCAGGAATTCAGGGATTAAAGGGTGGAAGAGCTGTAAAACCATCCAGGCACCGCCCCAATGCTTGGCCAGAACAGCCAAGTGACCACAAACATCAACTGACCAAGATGGTCACTCCAGATAGTCCTGCTTAATTCTAACCCACAAACTCCTGCAGCCCATTCCTGACTCCACACAGCCCCAGGGTCACTGGGATGGGCTTTGGTCTCTGCTGCTTCCTCGTTTCCAGTAAATAAATAAATAAATACATAAATACATAAAGATCCTTCCACCAACTCTTCTGAACCTCAACCATAATACAGGAATTGAAATATTCCCAGAGCCACTGGTTCTAACAGTAAATAAACAACAGCTGAGATAAACTGCTGGAGAGAGAGTCCAGGGATCACGGAGCTGCTCCAGGGCTGGAGCCAGGCTGGGAGAGCTGGGGGTGCTCCCCTGGAGAGGAGAAGCTCCAGGGAGAGCTGAGAGCCCCTTGCAGGGCCTGAAGGGGCTCCAGGAGAGCTGCAGAGGGACTGGGGCCAAGGCATGGAGGGACAGGACAAGGGGGAGCCCATGGGCAGGGACACCTCCCACTGTGCCAGGCTGCTCCAGCCCCAATGTCCAGCCTGGCCTTGGCCACTGCCAGGGATCCAGGGGCAGCCACAGCTGCTCTGGGAACTCCAGCCCAGCCCCTCTCCACCCTCCCAGCCAGGAATTCCTTCCCAAGATTCCATCCATCCCTGCCCTCTGGCAGTTTTCTGGAGCTCCTGTTCCATCCCCATGGAGGAGCAGCCAGCCCACCCCTCTGCCCGAACGCTGCCGGCTGTTCCCAGCCCCGGCTCATCCCTAAATCCACACACTCCTCATGGCAAACATCATTTCAACACTTCCTTCATCAACTCAGGTTCACAGCAACAGCAAATTTCTTTTCCTCTGTATGTGGACATTTGGAAAATGATATGCAAATCATGAGATCCTTGGAATGATCCTGGTAACTGGAGAAGCCACCAAGAGCAGTTACTATTTTAAACTCTTGGCTAAGCTCTGGGAATCTTCCACAGGAGCTGATCCAGCACAGAACCAGCACCTTGTGGTGCCAGAGCCTGCTCCAAATCTTTTCAGATCTCCATGGAGCTGTGCCAGGCAGGGTCAGGTTGGAGATCAGGAAAGGTTCTTCCCTCAGGGGGTGCTCGGCACTGCCCAGGCTCCCCAGGGAATGGGCACAGCCCGAGGCTGCCGGAGCTCTGCTCCCAGGGATGCCCAGGGTGGGGCTGTTGGGTGCCTGGGCAGGGCCAGCAGCTGGATCCACCATCCCTGTGGGTCCCTTCCAGCTCAGGATGTTCCATTACTCCGTGATTCCAGGTGCACCACAGGATGGACGTGCAGCTGTTGTGGTTTTTCAGTCAGACACTCAAACCACAGCAGGTCCCCCACCAAGGTCAGGCAGCCCTGATGAGGAAACGCAGCCCAGGACTCCCCAGTGCAGTCACAGATGGCACTGAAATGCCCACACCCACAAGCAGAGGGAGTTGTTACTGTGTTATTGTTGTTGTTGTTATTAGGGTTATCCCAGCCCAATGCTGCCTGGGAAGAAGCTGGAGCCTGCAGTGCATCACCTGCAGGGACGTGGAGGGTGCCCAGGTGTCCCGCTGCTGCCTCGTGACTCCCAGGGCAGCAACAGGGTCATCCCAAGCCTTTTCCCACCTCCTGCCCGCACAGCCAAGCACTCTCCCTCCCTGCCCAGCTGGAAGTCAGCCCTGATCCATTCCCAGACCTGTCAACCACTCCAAGGAAAGCAGGCGAGGAGCGGTGCCAGGCTCATACATAACACCCCACTGCCACCTCACAACAATTTACATTGGCAGTATTTTTATCCCCAAGCTCTTCCCAATTGGAGCATTTGGGTTATCAACATTTTTCAACTGCACAATTTCACTTCCCTAAAAAGGACCCAGCTTTCCTTGAGAGAAGCAAACACCCTCCAGAATTCAGAGCACCCTGCAAATGTCCTGACAAGGGTCAGCCCTGACAAGGGCTGCATCTCAGAGTCCTCCTCCTGTGACTGCTGGAGAAGGGAGACAGAAAGTCACCATCCTGCAGGAATTCAGCAGGAATTTCCCCATGGAAAGGGTGCTCAGGCCTTGGCAGGGGCTGCCCAGGGAGCTTTGGAGTGCCCATGCCTGCAGGTGTCCAAGGAATTCCTGAAGGTGGCACTGAGGGCTCTGGGCTGGGGCCAAGGTGGGCATCGGGCACAGCTGGGACTCAGTAATCCCAGAGGGCTTTTCCAGCCTCAGTGATTCTGGGATTCTGGGATTCAGTCTGCCAGGGGAAGAGAATCATGAGCTACTCAGTTGTTTCAGAGCTCTCTCAACCTCCTTAGGCTCCCACCTCAGACTCCTGTGGAACACACTCTGTCTTTGCTTCCAAGATGGAATAATTCCCATGTCCATCTTTAAATCAGCAAAGATTGAATCCAAGGCCAGGCTGGACATTGGGGCTGGAGCAGCCTGGCACAGTGGGAGGTGTCCCTGCCATGGCAGGGCTGGCACTGGAGGGGCTCTGAGCTCCCTTCCCACCCAAAGCAGTCTGGGACTCCATGATTCCATGAACCCAGCCATGGGTTCTCAAACCACCCCCATGCCAGGAGCCCATCCCATGCCAGCAGCCAAGAGGAACAGCCAAGGGATAGGACCTGCAGAAGGTTCTCCACCAAGGGGCAGCTCTGCAGCTCCAGGACACCCTCCCAAGGGGCAGCACACGAACAAAACAACTCCTTTAACATCAGGATTTTACACAACTCCATTCTCATCCAGCACCATTCTCTTTGTTTCCTCCTTCCCTCTTTTGCTCGGTTCTTTTTGGAATCCCTGACTAAAGGCAAGGCAGGACACACCACGGGCCTCGGAGGCAGTGATCCCAACTCACTGGGGGTTCATCGTTGTCACACGCCCCCAAAGAGGCGTTTCAGCTTCCTGAGACATCCCCTGGCCCAAGCTGCTGATTGAAAACCACTTGGATACACCTAAAATTCACAGATACTATTTATTCTCAACCAAAATATTTCAGCAGTTTCCCAAGAATCTCCTTTTGTTTTCCCTTTCTGAGCTACAAACATGAATTTCTTCATTATTCCTTAACATCTGACAAATTAACGAAATCTCTGCATTTGTGTTATAAAATCCTGGCATCCTTTAGGTTGGAAAAGCCCTCCCAGCCCATCCAGTCCCAGCTCTGCCCCATCCCCACCTTGGCCCCAGCCCAGAGCCCTCAGTGCCACCTCCAGGAATTCCTCAGACACCTGCAGGCATGGGCACTCCAAAGCTCCCTGGGCAGCCCCTGCCAAGGCCTGAGCACCCTTTCCATGGGGAAATTCCTGCTGGTGCCCACCCTGCCCCTCCCCTGGCCCAGCCTGAGGCCGTTCCCTCTCCTCCTGTCCCTGTTCCCTGCGAGCAGAGCCCGACCCCCCCGGCTGCCCCCTCCTGTCAGGGACTTGTGCAGAGCCACAAGGTCCCCCCGGAGCCTCCTTTGCTCCAGCCTGAGCCCCTTTCCAGCTCCCTCAGCCGCTCCTGGGGCTCCAGACCCTTCCCAGCTCCCTGCCCAGAGGGGCCCGGAGCTGCCCCAGGATCCCAGGGGGTCCCTCAGCAGGGCCAGCACAGGGGACAGTCCCTGCCCTGGGGCTCTGCCCACGCTGGGGCTGCCACAGCCCAGGGGCCATCGGCCTCCTCCTGCCCCCTGGGCACCCCTGGGCTCCTGTCCAGCCGCTGGCACAGCACCCCCAGGGCCCTTCCCAGCTTTCCAGCCCCTCTGCCCCAGCCTGGAGCGCTGCAGGGCCTTGGGGTGACCCAAGGGCAGGACCTGGCACTTGGCCTGGTTGTCCCTCACTTCTCTGGCCTCATCCCATGGATCCAGCCTGTGCCCATCCCTCGGCAGAGCTCCCACATCCCACCCAACTCAGTGCCACCAGACATGCCCTGGCCACCAGTAGTTAAGTCCCCAGCACTGTGGGATGCTGCTCTACAGGGAAAGGGGCTGCGTTGGGTTTTTCCTTTAATAAAAAACTGCCCCTGGCAATAAACCCTTGAAGGCCTCTGTGTTGGACAAATGTGCACCCAAAATGAAGAGCTCCTTCTAATCCTGCCCGGCCTCTGAAGCTCCCAAAGAAAGAGATGCTATCAGGAGTACTTTGTTTTGATCACCAACCTTATCCTCACCCAGTATCTCGTTAAGCAGCCTCCTAATTGCTGCCCTACCCCATGCTAAGGACAGAATTTGCACAGCTTCTTGATTTAAATGTTACTTTTTAAATTAACTGCTCCACACCCAGACACAAAGAAACCGCAGCGCCTCAAAAGCTGCAGGAAAAAGGATCCCAAACGCCCTGGGAACGGAACAGCACATAAAAAGCCTTTTCTGACAGCTCAGCGCACATGGAGCTCAACACATCCCTAAAATTCACCTCCATGGGCTGCTGCGCTCACGTCAGCTCGGAGGGCAGAGGAGTCTCCCAGTCTGTGACCTGTATTCAGCAATAATTCAGCAGGATTGGTATTTCCAGCTGCTCCTCTGTGCTGACGGCCCCACGGAAGCAACAGCAGCCCCGAGGAACCCCGGGGGGATTCTGGGCTTCCCATTAGACATTAACCTTTGAGTGGGAGATTTGCACCTGCATTTGAATATTAAACCAGCAAAACAAAGTCCTGGGGTGCTTGAAGTGCTGATTTCCATCCCTTGCAGGACTCCAGGCTCCTCCTCCCTCTCCTGCCTGCCCGGATCACTTTGATGCCTCTCAGGGCTGGTTACTCTGTCTGCTCTAAGCAACAAGTGACATTTTTTCCTGGGTCACCACAGCTGAATCCCCCAGAAATCATTGCTAATGACCACACTGGGATCTCAGTGCAGGGTGATGGTTTTTACTGGGATGCACGAGCAGTGTTTCACAGCAATCCCACTTTGTCCAAGTCCTTCCACGGACCTTGGATGTTTTCATCTTTGCTGCCCACACAGAATAAGGCAATGTTACAAAAGACACCTCTTTGTGCTCAGACTGAGGGCCAGCATTTGCAAACTGAGATTTCCTGCTGCACGCCACAGGGAGATCAAGAGCTGCCCGTTCCATAGACACCTATTTGATCAGCACACGGCCTCGAGTGAGCCAGAAAAACAACTGCTGTGCTCCTTTCCTGCTCCTTCATCCCAGTTCAAAGCTTCCAAGGTGAGTCTGTGTCTGTACCTGCACTAGAACAGCCCAGCCTGTCACACGCTGCAGCTTCTACCAGAATATTTCAGCGTTCCTCCACCCAACAGACCTGGAACCGAGGCCCCAGCAAAGCAGAGCCCTCAAACAGGACATTCAATAAATGCATTTTCATTTCCTCAAGCTCTCAGGGCATTACAGACACAGTCCATGCAAAGTTTAAGTAGTTTTGCAGTTAAAAGAAATAAAGACACTTCAGAAGGAGCTCAGAATGGCTGGGGTTGGAAAAATCCATCAAGTCCCAGCTGTGCCCCATCCCCACCTTGGCCCCAGCCCAGAGCCCTGAGTGCCATCTCCAGGAATTCCTTGGACACCTGCAGGGATGGGCACTCCAAACGCCCCTGGGCAGCCCCTGCCAGGGCCTGAGCACCCTTTCCAGGAGGAAATTCCTCCTTCTTTACCCAATTCCCCAGAACCGGGTAAAACATCTTTCCCAGGACAAGGCACCACCAGCCTGTTCTCCCTGCGTGGCACCACTCAACCTCTATTTATGGGCCAGGCTTCATCCATCATAAAATATCCTGAAAGGAAAACAGTCGCTGGGAACTCTCAGACCCACCCTTAGGAGTTCCATGGGTTTTACCTGGACAAAGAAACATCAAAGCTCAGCCTGCTCTGGCAATCCCAAGCCAGCAGGACACGGTGCTGGCCTGAGGCCACAGCTTGCTGGGTTATTTAAACCTGCACTGCTGAGAATAAATGGGTTTCCTTTGCCATGCAGTATCAGCAAGAAAAAAATAATCAGCCGGGTCATTGCCCCAAACTGCCTTCCAACACTGCTGCAGGAATGTGTGAGCAGGGAAGGAGGGCAGGGAAGTGAGGAAGGATGGAGCAGTAGGAAGGGGACAGCATTCCAGCTGAAATGCCCATCCAACTCCCCCTTGGAGCACTAATTCCAAGGAGTCACTCACACTGTGACTGAATTCCCTTAATCATAACCAACATCACTCATAAAACCCATGGAATCTGTAAGATGAACATTTCAAAAGACTGAAAAGGATGACATTTATTTTTCCAAGCTTAATAAAGAATCCTAGGGATTGTATCAACATTGGGAAAATAACTGAACATCCCCCTTGCACAAAAGATCATCAATAGTTCTCTTGGTCACGGAAGCATGGAACGGTCTGGTGGGGCTCGGAGTCACCTGGGGTAGTGAAAGTGTCCCTGCCCTTGGCAGGGGTTGGAATGAGATGGGCTTTAAGGCCCCAAACCATCCTGGCATTCCATGACTCCCCCCAGGAGTCTGAATGGGCCAACCCACAGGAATTGCAGTGATTTCCTCAGCAGGAATTGCCTCTCAGCCATTAAAACCTAAACCCAGCAGGGCACTGCTCCTTTTAGCCAGGGCCCTGAGATCCTCCCAGTTCTCCCAGCACCAGCTCTGCTGGTTGGCTGCTGGTGATCCCACCTGCTTTTCCCAAAATGACACATTCCTGACCAGGGCACAGTCCACAGCTCCAAACAAACTGGGATTACACAACAGGATTTTCCCCACATGGCCAAAGTCTCCCAAGCCCATCAGGTGATCCCGTCTCACTTCACTGCGCCTCGGAACTCCAGCATGGATCCAAACCCCAAGGATACACTCAGTGCTTTTCCTTGCTGTTCTCTTCTAAAACTGAAAATAACTCAAGAGTTTTGTTCTTGGGAACTGCATCGCTTCATTCCAGCATTTGCTTCCAGGTATCTGAGAAAACAGCACAGAGAAGCTCAAAGAATCCTGGGATCCCTGAGGCTGGAAAAGCCCTCCCAGCCCATCCAGTCCCAGCTCTGCCCCATCCCCACCTTGGCCCCAGCCCAGAGCCCTCAGTGCCACCTCCAGGAATTCCTCGGACACCTGCAGGGATGGGCACTCCAAAGCTCCCTGGGCAGCCCCTGCCAAGGCCTGAGCACCCTTTCCATGGGGAAATTCCTGCTGATGCCCAAAAGTCACCTGTGAAAAACGAAGCTGAAGTGGCCATTTTTTTCCTGCAAGACACAACATTCCTCAGCAAAGCTGCTGTTGGAGGGAAAAGCAGGAGCAGGGAGGCCATGGACACACTGGAAGCCCTCGCCACATTAACACCAATGCCCTGTACCAATTATTTCACGTGTCACAACAAAGGTGACAGAAGGGAAGGAAAAACAGAAGACCTGAAATTGCCTGTTTTGCAAGAGGAAGTTACAGTGTAACAGCCATGAAATCGGGTGTGCAGCTACTGCTGGCACCACATCCCAAAACCCCACACCAACATCTCGCATCCTAAAGCCCCTTCCTAGCTTTTGGAAACTCCTCTGCTGCGTCATCCTTGAGTCTTCAGAGCCCTCAGTCACACGCAGCAGTCTGGGACCAGCCATAATTAAATGAACTCTCTCCAAAGCAGAAGGAAAAAACTCAGTAAAATATTGATAAACTTCTGAGCCTCAGGTCCTCCCCGTGCCAAGCACTGAAGGAGGTGGGGAAACTCTGTCCTCTGCCTTAAGGGCCTCAGAGCCCCTCCAGTGCCAGCCCTGCCATGGCAGGGACACCTCCCACTGTGCCAGGCTGCTCCAGCCCCAATGTCCAGCCTGGCCTTGGCCACTGCCAGGGATCCAGGGGCAGCCCCAGCTGCTCTGGGCACCCTGGGCCAGGGCCTGCCCACCCTCCCAGCCAGCAATTCCCAATTCCCAATCTCCCACCCAGCCCTGCCCTCTGACACTGGGAAGCCATTCCCTGGCTCCCGGCATTCCAGTCCCTGATTCAGGGTCCCTCTCTGGCTCTCCCAGATGCCTTCAGATCCTGGAAGGTTCTGTGAGGTCTCCACACGACCTTCCCTTCCCCAGGCTGAACATTCCCCACTCTCCCAGCCTGTCTCTGCAGGTGCTCCAGTCTCTGTATGAACGTGCTGGGCTCCTCTGGACTTGCTCCAGCAGCTCCGCGTCCTCCTGATGCCAGGAGCAGCAGAGCTGTGCCCTGCGCTCCTTTCAGAACTGAAATCCAACTGTGCTGGGCACGTGCACAACAATAACTTTAATTTGGTTCAGTGCTTTGGCCTTAGAGAGATCTCCATGGTTCTGAATCCCTTCCTGCTTCCAGCATCAAACTCATCCATCTGCTGTGGAACAGGGAGAAGTTTCCCCAAACAGAACTCAGGGTTCAGACATGGCAAAACATCCAGCGTCTCACAACCACGGAATTGCTTAGGTTGGGAACGCCCTCAGGGAGCACTCAGTCCAATCTCTTGTCTCGAGCAGCTCCCAGGCCTGACCCGGGTGAGGAGGTCCCTGTTCCAGCCCTGCAGGTGTCCCCTGCCCCAGGCTGGGTCTCACCCCACGTGCAGATATTTATACTGGGGATGACTAATGCCAGTCAGTCACCCAGACTCCCTGAGCACTTCCCCAGCACAACTCGGCTTTATTTCAGACCCCTGCATGGACAGGGAATGAGCATCTGGCTCCTCCACTGACTAAAAAAGGAACCCTGAATGGTTACCTCAGGAGGAGGGATTTACATCACACAGGTGTGAACTTTGGGAGAGGTTCCAGCCTCTGGAAAGCCAAGGCAGAGTCTGAAACACATTGCTGGGGGGAGGGGAAATACTTAGAAAGTCATGGAAGAAAACTGAGGATATACCATGGACAGTGCAATGTAAAGAGTGATACAGTAATTTAGGGAATCATGGAATGGTTTGGGTGGGAAGGGACTTTAAAGACCGTCTCATTCCACCCATGGCAGGGAACAAGAACTAGGAGAATGCAGAAGCAGTAAATAACAACTGAGAACAAAGAAAAGCAATCTTCCAACAGAAAAATAAAAAGGAAACAAGCCACAGAGCGAAGCTGAAAAAACATCCTTTAGTGTTTTCTAATTTGCTAAATGGTGCAGACTGGTGCAGGTGCTCAGCAGGAATGGGGTATCCTGGCTCAGGGGCTGGGGGCTCCCAGGATGACCCGGATATTCCATTCCCTGGGCTGAGCTTGATTTAACCTAACAAGGAGCCATGGCTGTTGTCAGCACCACTGCAGCCCCACTGCTGCAACCCCGTCACATTCCAACCCCATATTCCAACTGCCTGGCAGAACTTCCAGCAGTGGCACTCATGTTCAGTGAATCTGAAGGGCAGAGAATGGTTGGGTGGGAAGGGAGCTCAGAGCCCCTCCAGTGCCAGCCCTGCCATGGCAGGGACACCTCCCACTGTGCCAGGCTGCTCCAGCCCCAATGTCCAGCCTGGCCTTGGCCACTGCCAGGGATCCAGGGGCAGCCCCAGCTGCTCTGGGCACCCTGGGCCAGGGCCTGCCCACCCTCCCAGCCAGCGATTCCCAATTCCCAATCTCCCATCCAGCCCTGCCCTCTGGCACTGGGAAGCCATTCCCTGGCTCCTGGCCCTCCATGCCTTGGCCCCAGTCCCTCTGCAGCTCTCCTGGAGCCCCTTCAGGCCCTGCAAGGGGCTCTCAGCTCTCCCTGGATCCTTCCCTTCTCCAGGGGAACATTCCCAGCTCTCCCAGCCTGGCTCCAGAGCAGGGGGGCTCCAGCATCTACACGGCCTCTCTGGACTCTCTCCAGCAGCTCTAGGTCCCTCTGTTGTTGGGAGCTGCAGGCTTAGCTGAAGCAGCAGAAGTTCCCAGGAAGGGGAGGTGCTGAGCCCTGCTCCCTGTGAGCCTGGCACCAGCACAGCCACACCAGTAACACGCTGCACCACAATGCTGCCAGTGCCATCCAACCACGCCCTGGTTAAATCCCCAGGACAGCCCCGGCCGGCCCTGTCACTCTGCTCCTTCCTGGGTCCCACGTCCCCGTGTCCTCCCTGGTGCCAGCGCTGCCACTCCCGCGGGTGCTGGAGGAGCTGCTCCAGCTGCGGAGCTCCCGGCGCTGGCCCCGTGCCCGCGGCTCTGCCGCTGCCATCCCGCACGGACACGGTGCCAGCACAGGGCAGCCTGGCCTTCTGCCTGCTCCTGGCGCTGTGCAACTGTGCCCTTCGTCCTCTGCCTCGGGGACACGGGGACAGTTTTCAACCTGTGAGCTCACAGGCTCAATTATCCTTCTCAAAGAAAAGAAATCCATCTTAACATAAAAGAATTCAATTAAACGGCGTCCCGGGGGATCTGCCGAGGGAAGAAAACACAAATAAACAGCTAAGGAAACACAACCTTCTCATCCCACCCCACTGCACGGCCAAGCAAGGAGCTGGAACGAGCTGCAGGCTGTGCAAGGCTGCGAGGAATGGAAGGAAAGGAAGAAACTGCCACATGGAAGAGAACCCCAAATGTCACAGCAGAGCCACCGGTGCCTTCCCTGAGGTGTGACAGAACTCAGTCCTCGCAAGGAATCAAATGCAAAACTGAAACTGAAGCAGCTTCTTGTGCTCTATTTCCGTCTTCCTTCCTGTGGCTGCAGCAGCCAGACCATCCCCGCTCCGGCAGGTTTGCGTCTCTCCCAGTGCCAGGCTCTGCTCTGCTGCCCCTGCTCCGAAAGCTGCCCAAGGAAATCAGAATCAAAGCAACTCCAGAGTCATCAGTGCCACTCCAGGCCACAGAGCTCTGAGCAGCAGCAAACTGCAGGACTGAAATCGCATTTCAACCCCAGGTTCCCAGCACAGGAAGTGCAGCAGGGGGGCTGCCAGCCCCACACAAACCCTGGACTGAGCAATCCAGGTGTTTGGGAAGTTTTCCCTGCAAAGCCGAAGTTCCACAGGGCTCCAGCTCAGGCCCAGTTCTCTTCAGCACCTTCACAATGACCTGGATGTGGCTCAAAGGGACTCCAGGGAAGTCTCCAGATGGTACAAAACTGGGAGGAGCTGCTGACTCCCCAAAGGCAGAGAGACCCTGCAGAGAGACCTGGACAAATCCGAGGGCTGGGAATCACCAGCTGTGTGAGGTTTAACACAGGCAGGTGCTGGATTCTGCATCTGGGCCGGGGCAGCCCTGGATGCACCCACAGGCTGGGATGGACGGGCTGGAGAGCAGCTCTGGGAGGGGACCTGGGATTCTGGTGGATGGCAAGAGGGATCTGAGTCAGCTGTGCCCTGGAGCCAGGAGGGACATCCCTGTCCTGGGGGACATCAGGGACAGCACTGAGGGAGGGAATTGTCCTGCTCTGCTCTGGGGAGGCCTCACCTCCAGTCCTGGGATTGGGCACCTCAATATTAAAAAAACCTGAAAGCTGTTGGAGAGCATCTGGAGGAGGGACATGGGGATGGGGAAGGGTCTGGAGGGGCCACAAAAGGAGTGGCTGAGGGCACTTGGAATGTTCAGCTGGAGGAGACTGAGCTCAGATGTCCCCAGGGGCTGCAGCTCCATCCTGAGGGGCAGCTCCAATCTCTGCTCCCTGTGACAGGGACAGGACCCAGGGAATGGCTGGAGCTGTGCCAGGCAGGGTCAGGCTGGAGATCAGGAAAGGTTCTTCCCTCAGGGGGTGCTGGGCACTGCCCAGGCTCCCCAGGGAATGGGCACAGCCCGAGGCTGCCGGAGCTCTGCTCCCAGGGATGCCCAGGGTGGGGCTGTTGGGTGCCTGGGCAGGGCCAGCAGCTGGATCCACCATCCCTGTGGGTCCCTTCCAGCTCAGGATGTTCTGTGGAAAGCTGTGCCAGAGAAGTTTTTCACTCTGCCCCGGCCAGGGAAGAGCTCTGAGCTCTGTCTCCCCCAGTGACTCCCTGCCCTTTGCCATTTCACCAGAAGGTTTTTTTCTCACGCCTCCTGCCCAGATCGGCCCCGTGTCCTCAGGCACCCCAGGTTGACTCCAGGGGAAGGAATGGGGTGTGTGTGGGTGCTGTGGCACCGGGGATGGCCACCCCAGAGCACTCCCAGCTCTCAGGTAACAGGCAGACACAGGAAAGAGAGGCTGAGAGGGACAATGAGGAGCACTCCCAGCCCAGCAGCTGCAGAGCTGCCAGCTCAGGCTGAGGAGCTGCACTTCCTCCTGACATCACCTCACCCTCGCTGTGGTGACAGCCCCCGGTCACGGCTCTGTGCCACGTGGGGTACGGTTTAAAGGGGCCCCTGACAAAAATGACAATTTTGGTCAGGCTTCAGGCCTTGCAGACGTTTATTATTGTCACTCTCGAGGTGCCTCTGCTTCATCTGGGACTAAGAGGCACTAAGAAACACAAAAATGGAACTTCCCACTTCCACACCTTGTCCAACACCAATATGTGTGGCACTCAAATTCCACCTAAATCCAAGTTTTTTTCACCTGAGATTTTCAAGCTTGGCTGCAAAAGCTTCATTTCCTGAGATAACTGATATTTATTTACCCAAGTTCCCCTCCAAACCAGAGTTAAGGTGCAGGTAAAAATAGTACAGGTGGTCATAATAATGTCAATATTGGTTATTGCAGTGCTGGCGGCTGGGGAGGATCAAAACAAGGAGCAGGGAAGCCCATCAGGAGCGAGGGGAGGATGGGAGGAGGAATAGGGACCAGAGAGGGAAAGAGAAAAGCTCAAGTAGAGAAACACAGCAGCGGCCAGGAAAGACAACACACTCCTGCTTCCAATAATATTGAATCAAAGGAGACACTTAAGAGCCTTTGTTGCTACTCCTGGTCACACAGAGGCCACATTCCTTCCCTGAGCCTTCCATAAACCCCCGACATCTGCGGATTTTCCGCGAAAAGAAGGTAAAACCGCTGCAGCCCATAAATGTAATCAGGAGCAGGGCTGTGTTCCCTGTAAATAGGGCCAGGAGTGAGGGACTGCTGCTCCCGGCCGAAGCTCCGTGTCCGACAGCCCGGCCCGAGCGCTGCCGTCACTCATTAACTCACTCTATTAAATCCTCAATTAGTTCTTCAGGAATTCTGCATCCAGCAAAACAAGACCTCCCACAAACCTTCCTCCCTGTAAAGTTCTCTGAAGTTCTGTCAACCTGGCACAGGCTCCCCACGGAATGGTTCCAGCCCCGAGGCTGCCAGAGCTCCGGGAGCATTTGGACAACGCTCCCAGGGATGCACAGGGTGGGATTTGGGGGGTCCTGGGCAGGGCCAGGAGCTGGACTTGATGATCCCTGTGGGTCCCTTCCAACTCAGGATATTCCTTGATCCTATGATTGAAGCACCCAGCTCCTCCTTTGCTCTCAGCTCACCGACCTCACCCGTTTCTCCTGCACCATTTGCACCCAAATTTCCCAGTTATTCTTGTTCTACTCCTGTTCCAAAACCAAGATTTACTCCAACAAGAGACTCTCCTATTTCCTGGCATTCCAGTTTGCTCATTTTTACGGCTGAGCTGCAGCTCCTGCCCTTCAGGCGCTCTGACTCGCAGCCCCTGTTAAACCATCCTGCTGGATGGTATCCACAGAGTCATGATCCCGAGCACAGAACCCACGGCTTTTCCACCTGCACCTGCACCCCTGGCTGTCAGCAGGGAGAGAGGAAAGCTCATCCCTCTGTTCCCAGCCCTGAGCTCTCCCCAGACTCTGGTGACCAGGGGCAGGACCCGAGGGAGCTGGGCCAGGGGAGGGTCAGGCTGGATATCACCCTAGAGGCTGGTCGGGCACTGCCCAGGCTCTCCAGGGAATGGGCACGGCTCCAGGGCTCCGGGAGTGTTTGGACACCGCTCTCGGGGATGCACAGGCTGGGGTTGTTGGGGTGTCTGTGCAGGGCCAGGAGCTGGATCGATGATCCCTGTGGGTCCCTTCCCACTCAGGAGATTCCACAGTTCTGTGATGCTGGAATTCCTCTACACCACTGCTGGGCTCAGGGAAGAAAACTCTTGGGTCCCCTTTGCCACCAGAAAACTCAGGGCAGACCTCGAACAAAGCATTCCTTGCACAGAGCACAGAAAACCACCACAGGAAAACATTGGGATATCTCCCTACCAAAGAGAAGAGGAAGCATTAACGAACCAACCCCCCCTTCTCGCTCAGGATCTCACTGTGTGGGGACAGCAGGGATGGGATTCCCTCCAGCTGCCTCCCAATCCAACCAGGAAACTGTGATCAGGACCGGGGTATCCCACTCTGGAACACTGCTGGGCCCCCCAGCCCCCTGTTCCCCAAGGCAGCTCTGCCAACAGCGGCCTGGAGCTTCCCAAAAATCCTGTAAGCCCACAGAGCGCTTTTCTCCTGGTAACAAACCCCCGAGCAGCAGCTCTCACACAGTGCTGCCTCTTCGTTATTATTTTTGACAGTTTCCAATTTGTGAAGTCAGAAATCCACCCTGTCCCTCCCACAGCACATGCAGAGCTCCTGGAACACCAGGGCTGAGCAGGAGATGCTCCACAGCTCCTGCATCCCACAACAAACCTTCCCCCCAGAGCGAGGTTCTGCAGGAGCCTTTCCTGCACCACCTGCCCAACAGGCACCTGCCGCAGCACCCCCAATCTGCCACCACTGCCAGCCAGGACGCTGTCCCACATCCCTGCATTTCAGCGTTAATCCAAAGAGAGTACAAAAATCACCAGGAATAGCTGGGTACACGCAGAGAACAAGCCTTAGCCTCAGAGTGGTTTGTTCCTGCCCAGCCCTCATCACCTTCTCCCGAGCAAATGTCACCCAGGCCAGCCCAGGCCATGATGTGCTCCCACTGACAGCCCAAAATCTAACTTTGCTTCCCATGAGATCACCATTGGTTGCCATGGAAATCCCTATACTACCATCCACCAAGGGTTTTTTTTACCTCTGAAGTATTTTGGCAGCATGCTCGCTTTTAAGTGTCAGAGTAATAAGAGAAAACATAAATGTTTCTTCTCTCATCAGGCTTTAAACAGAGCTTTATAACCCAAATCTGCTCCTAAGAGCTTGGTTCAAACCTGTGGGGCCGGGCAGGGCTGGAATCAACACCTTCTCCTTTCGGAGACACAAAATAAATGATGAAAACAACCTTCAAGTTCTTAAAACATGAATTTCCAAGTGGGGGATCAAACGAGGAAAAACCTCTCAGGCCCCTCCAAGTTCTCTCAGTTTCTCTTTTTCACTTCCTAGTTTGGTTTTTTTTTTTTTAGCTGGTGCAAAACAAGGCCCTCAAATTGAGCAGGGCCCTCCCAGCCTCTGCCAGGAGCCGCTTTCCTGTCAGATCAATCTTGTGGTGATTCCAGCCGGGGCCTCCACTCCTACCCCGGTTTCTGGTCATTAATAAAACCAGCACGGTGATATTTATGGCCAAATTCTGCACCCTGAGGTGGGCAGGTCCCCAAGAGGGTGACACTCGTGGGAGGCTGATCCCCCCTCCTGTGACCCCCGGGAGGGACCTGATCCCGGGAAGGGATCAGACCCTCGGGAGAGGGACCCTGACCACTGATCCCCCTCCTCTCACCCCCGGGAGGGACCTGACCCCCGGGAACAGAACCAGAACCCCGGAGGACAGGCCAGACCCTCGGGAAGGTGACCAGACCCCCGGGAAGGAGATCTAACCCTTGGGAAAGGGACCAGACCCCTCTGGAAGGGGACCCAACAGCCGAGAGGGACTTGGCCCATAGAAGGGGAACAAGACCCCCAGGAAGGGGGACCCTCGGAAAGGTGATCTGACCCCCAGGACGGGGACCTGACGCCCGGAAGGGACCTGACCTCCGGGACTGACCTGACCCCATAGAACCTCGAGGGGGGGGCCTGACCCTCGGGAAAGGGACCAGACCCCCAGGGGGGTGATGCGAGCCCCGGGCAGGGGACCCCCGGAACGTGACAAGACCCTGGGGAGTGCGCTCTGAGCCCTGAGAGGGGGATCTGAGCCCCAGGAAGGGTGACCTGACCCCTGACCTTGCCACCGCCACCACTCCCGACAGCTCCGGCCACTCCCGGCCGACCAGGTGCGATCCAGGACCACCTAGAGCCCGCAGCCCCAGCCCCGCCAGCCCGCCCCGCACGCACCAAAACACGGCAAAAGGAAACTGTCACGCGCAGAGCAGCCGGATTTAACCCAGATCCGCACGGAACGAGGCGGCGGGACCACGGCCCAGCCCCGGACAGAGGCTCAGCGGGGGTGGTTTGTAACCCCCCAAACGGTGCCGAACCCCCGGAGCACGGGGGGCGCCTCCGGGAGGCCGGAACGGAGCTGGGGGGGCGGCGGGGCCCAGCCCGCGGCGCCGGGCCCAGCCCCGACCCCGGCCCCGCGAGGGCGGCGGTGACAGCCGGGTCTCACCTGCGGGTGCCGGGCTGCCCTCGGGCGCTGCCGGGCCGGGCTGCGGGCCGGGCCCGCGGGCTGGGCCGGCCGGGGCTGCGCGGGCAGCGGCGGCGGAGCGGCGGCTGTGGCGGCTCCAAAATGGCGGCGGCGCCGCGGCTCCCTCAGGGCGGGGGGAGAGGGGCGGGGCCGAGGGCCGGGGGCGGGGCCGGGGGCGGGGCGATGTGGCGCGGGGGCGGGGCGGGGCGGGGGCGGGGCCACCGGCTGTGGGCGGGGCCACCGCAGGGGCGGGGCCGCGGGGCCACCGGGATGGGGACACGGGGACGGGAATGGGACATGGAGATGGGGACACGGGGACGGGAATGGAACATGCAGATGGGGACACGGGGATGGGGACACGGGGACGGGAATGGGACATGGAGATGGGGACACGGGGACGGGGACACGGGGACGGGAATGGGACATGGAGATGGGGACACGGGGACGGGAATGGGACATGGAGATGGGGACACGGGGATGGGGACACGGGGACGGGAATGGAACGTGGAGATGGGGACACGGGGACGGGAATGGGACATGGAGATGGGGACACGGGGACGGGAATGGAACATGCAGATGGGGACACGGGGATGGGGACACGGGGACGGGAATGGAACATGGAGATGGGGACACGGGGACGGAAATGGAACGTGGAGATGGGGACACGGGGACGGGAATGGGAACGTGGAGATGGGGACACGGGGACGGGAATGGGACATGGAGATGGGGACACGGGGACGGGGACACGGGGACGGGAATGGAACGTGGAGATGGGGACACAGGGACGGGAATGGAACATGGAGATGGGGACACGGGGACGGGGACACGGGGACGGGAATGGAACGTGGAGATGGGGACACAGGGACGGGAATGGAACATGGAGATGGGGACACGGGGACGGGGACACGGACATGAGGACATGGGGACGGGGCAGGAATGGGCACGAGGATGGGGGCACGGACATGGGGACACGGACACCGCGGGACAGGGAGGAGGACGGTGGGACAGGGATCGCGACACGGGGCGGGAACGGAGGGACAGGACGGGGGGACAGGGACGGGAATGGGAATGGTGGGGCGGGGATGGAGACGAGGACAGGGGGACGAGGATGGGGACATGAGGATGGGGGAATAGGGACGGGGATGGGAATTGGGATAGGATGGGATGGGATGGGATGGGATGGGATGGGATGGGATGGGATGGGATGGGATGGGGTCGAACATGGGGACGGGAATGGGGGGACAGGAACGGGGACATGGGGAGACAGGGACGGGAACGGGGACAAGGGGACGGAGACACGGGGGCGGAGATGGAGACACCGGGGCGGGGACTGGGGACAGGGAGATGGTGAGACGGGGACAGAGACACCGGGACACTGGGAAGGGGACGGGGCGATGGGGACACGGGGACAGGGGGTGAGGGATGGTGCAGGGCGGGGCAGGGGAACAGTGGGGCGACCCCAGGCGCGGGGACAGGGGTGAGGGGACAGCGACAGCCCTCGGGCCCACGGGGTGGCGAGTTGCGGCCCCTGGGGGTGGTCACGGCCTCGGGGGGAGCAGGAGGAGCACGAGGACAGGACCTCGGGGCTGGGGGGACACGGGGACACCGGGAGCCCTTCGTGGCCACGGCCTTCAGGTGACTCCGGTGCCACTGCACAGGGGGGACCCCAGAGATGGGGCCTGTCAGGGGACGAGTGGGGGACAGGGTCCACTGTGTCCAGGGAAGTGGGGATGAGCATGGAGAGGGGAGGGAAAAAGAGGAGAAGGAGGGACCAGGGAGCCAGGGCTGGGAACAGGGATCTCTGAGTCATGCTGGCAGCCTGGGCTCCTGGATCCGCTGTCTCCGTGCCCAGATTTGTCTTTGTCTCGTGGATAAACTGCTTTCCAAGTGCCAGCATCCTCCAGGAACCCAGCAGGAAGCGATCCAATCCTTCATTCCAAAGTGAATTCCTGCCATGAGATTTACCACTAAGCTGCTCCGCGCTGCTCTCGCTGAGGCCTTGACCCTGCAAATATTCCTGCACGTGGTTAAACTTTACCGGGAAAACGTGGCCTTTGCCATGGGAGAAGATGGACAGTTTTATCCTGCCCTGCTTGCAGGGGGCATGGAATCACGGGATTGTGGGACGGTCTGGGTTGGAAGGGAGCTTGAGGCTCATCCATGTCACTCCCCTGCCACAGGCCGGGCTTTGGCCATGGGGGTTTTGCCACAGAAATGCCACTAAAAGTGTCTCCCATGACTAAGTGGGTAAAATTCCTCATTTATGGACACTTTTCCATGTGAGGGCTGCAAGGGAAGGACTCCAAGAATTTATACAGCACCCAGTATGGTAATTAGCACATTGGTGGCCATTAATGAGGGAAAAAATAGCACAACCTCAGGAGTTTCACTTCCCTGTTTCATCTGTTGGAGGGAAATGGGCTTATAAAGCATTTTTTGTGGCTTATTGTGGCTTCTGGGGACAGGACGGAACCCTCCAAGCAAATTCCCAAATCTTGCAGCCACCCCCAGAGCCTATTCCCGTCCCCGGCAGGGCCGGGGTTGTACAGCCTGACTCCTCCAGCTGATTTCTAGAGTTCCAGCCTTGGAACAGCTTCCTTCTTCTCTGCTCTAGCCCTCTGGAACACGCTAAAATACAGCTGAGCTCTGGGCTTGGCAGCGGCAGGGCCAGGAGCTGCCAGCTCCCCTCTCCCAGCAGGGACAGGGACAGGGACAGGGACAGACACGCCAGCCCATGGTTCCAAGCCCTGGTTGGGGCACAGGGCAGCTGGATCCCACTGGGAACAACTGCTGGAATCTCCTCCAGCACCGACACGAGGGGCTGAGCCCAGGTGCGGCAGGGCCGGGCTGGAAGGGGCTGGGAGCAGCCTGGAATCATGGAAGGCGTCCCTGCCCGTGGCAGGGGTGGCACTGGGCGGGCATTAGGGACCCCTTCGGTCCAAACCATTCCAGGATTTCCTGGCTCTCTCGGTGTGCGCAGCCCCTCAGCACAAGGAGCGCTTTGGCTGCAGAGCCTGAGCTCCCGGCTCTGGAGCAGGGAGTGAGCCCGAGCCTGAGCAGGATTCCCAGCGGGAGCGGGACCAGGCACACGTCGGGTGGGAGGCTGCAGGCCCAGAAATAGGCTGTGGATGATGAAGAATTCTGGGATCTATTCTTGGCTCAGGATTGAGGCGTGATCTGGTGCCTCCACCAGGCATCAGAACAGGATCTCCCAGTGCCAGTGTGACATTAATCTGAGCAGCCCCGCGGGGAGGAGGGGACGAGCTTTCCTCCCTTCTCCCGCAGCCACAGCCTCTCCCGAGCACGCGGCGCTGCTCTGGGAGCTTTTCCAAACCCCAGCATTTCTGTTTGGCTGCCTTCTGGGCCGAGTGACCAGGCCTGGTTCAAATCACACAGCTCTGAGTGCCCGCAGCACAAACACCCCGAGGAGCAAGCCCGGCTCACATTCCTTGGCCTGCGGCACCCTGCACGCTCCTGGGGCTGCAGGGAATGTTCCTCCTCTGCTCTGGGGAATATTATCCCGCCTGGCAGTGCGGGAGCACGGGCAGCCGGGGCAGAGGCTCCTGCGGGAGCGGCGGGCTGGGGCGCAGAGTTAATTATAGCCGCCAGGGTTGGGCAATGTTGTGTTTGTGGGGTTGCTGCGGAGATGAGCGGCAGCCCCAGCGCAGCCCCGGAGCTCCGAGCGCGGCACCAGGGCTGCGCTTGCAGAGCTGCACAGCCAGCCTTGCCCAAATATGGTCCAGACCCAGCCGGGAGCTTCCAAGGCTCAACCCGGCTCTGCGATCAGCCGGTTCCTGGGACCGGACCCTCAGCGGCTCCTCCTGAGTGCACTGAACGCTGCTCTCCGGGGAAATCCCACTCTGCAGCTTCCCCAGGCCGGCACCAGCAGCCCCTGGGCTGGGCAGAGCCGACCCCAGCAGGGCTCCAGCAGGGATCGTCCCGGGATGAGCTGAGGAAAGGAGTCCTGGGATCTCTGGGGTTTGCACAACAGGAAACCAAAAATGCTTTGGGAAGGTCCTCAGTTCATGGAAACCGCCTGTGGAGCCAGGCTGGGAGAGCTGGGAATGCCCAGCCTGGAGAGGGAAATGCTCCAGGGAGAGCTGAGAGCCCCTTGCAGGGCCTAAAGGGGCTCCAGGAGAGCTGCAGAGGGACTGGGGCCAAGGCATGGAGGGCCAGGAGCCAGGGAATGGCTTCCCAGTGCCAGAGGGCAGGGCTGGATGGGAGATTGGGAATTGGGAATTGCTGGCTGGGAGGGTGGGCAGGCCCTGGCCCAGGGTGCCCAGAGCAGCTGGGGCTGCCCCTGGATCCCTGGCAGTGGCCAAGGCCAGGCTGGACATTGGGGCTGGAGCAGCCTGGCACAGTGGGAGGTGTCCCTGCCATGGCAGGGCTGGCACTGGAGGGGCTCTGAGCTCCCTTCCCACCCAGCCATTCCAGGATTCCCTGGCTCTGTGATTCCAACACTTGCCTGTCCTGCCTTGTGACTCTGGGAAATTGTCTGTAAAGGAATGGGGATCCTGGATGTGACCTCCTGCCCACGGCAGTTCCCTGGTCAGGTGCAGGGCTGTATTTCCATTCTAATTTAAACCCTTCAGCCCTCACTTTTATACTTCTCAGATGTTCTAAGCACTTTTATTGCCCTTTTTATTCACCGTGAGTTTTCTCCTGCTTGGCCAGGCGGGAATGTTTGTGTGGCTGCAGCGCAGTCAGCCATGGGAGACCCCTGGGACAAGGTTAAAACTGATTTTTGTTGCGGGACAAAGAGCTACTGAACAAAAAATGTCCAGTATTTTTTATTCAGGTTATTTTTCTTATATTTTCCTCCTGTCCCTCGTCTGGCAAGAATCAGCTCCAATGTGGCAAGTGCAAATAAAGTGTTACAGGCTTTATTACAAGCCTGCAATAAATCATAATCAGCATTAATTAGCAGTGCATGGGACAGGGCAGTGTTTATGTAAGTGCAGCTCCTCTGCTCCCAGATCAGGGGAGTTCATCAGGGGCAGGACAGGCTGGGCAAGGACCTTAAAGGGCTGAAACTGCACAAACAGCATGGGGGGACCAAAGAAGTGCCAAAAATAAATGACCACAGCCCCGGGGGTGATGCTGCTGGTGGGAGCTCAGCAGCCTGGCCATGGGATTCCTGTGGAAAACTGCTCCTGCCCCATGGAGCTGTCGCACACTCGGGGTGCCTGGGGGGACACTCGGGGTCACTTGGACACCTCTGGGCACTCTGGAATCACGGAATGGTTTAGCTGGAAGGGGCCTCAATGTCCATCTCATGCCACACCTTCCACTATCCCAGGGTGCTCCAAGCCCCGTCCAACCTGGCCTTGGGCACTTCCAGGGTGGAATTCTTCCTTCTCACACCTTCTCTTTACAGTGGTCCCACTCCTCCTCTGCTCTGGGACTGACCCTGGCAATAAATAACCTCCAAAAGCGCCTGGCTTTTCCCCAGCCCCTCAGGAAATCTGCCACAAAACTGTGATTTATCCCCGATATTTCCCATTTCCCAGACGTCCATGAGCAGGAAGCAGCTCGTGCATTGTATTCACGTGTCTGAAATCTCACAAAAATCACCGCGTCAAACAATCCCGGGGCACCCTTCGCCCTTTGCCTTGGAAACACCCCCGGGGCTGCTCCCAGGCCTGGCACCGCCCCCGGACCTCCCAGGTGAATCCTCATTCCCGGAGAAAACTTCTCCAAAACGAACCGGTGTCATTTTCTCACCTTTTGTGACCGTAACTGTGGCATCAGGTGGCTTCTACAACAGAATTCGCTTAATGTAAGAACTCCCTTTCAAGCGCTGCCTCAGGTCAGGTCACACAATTAAGCGTGCATTAGGCCCAGCGGGGCGGGTTCGTGTAAATTCAAAAGATGTAATTTTTTACCCCTTCCTGAGCTTGATTTGTGGAAATCTCCTCCTCGCGCCTGGCAGGGAATAAACGGCGTCTCTTTTCTAAACGGTGTTTGGAGCGCTCCTAAAATCGGCCCCGCGGGACGGGCCCGGGGGGCTGCGCACGGTGGTCGGGGAGGCTCAGACCGGGCAGAACCGAAGGTCGGGGAGGCTCAGACCGGGCACAACCGAGGGTCGGGGGGGCTCAGACCGGGCACAACCGAAGGTCGGGGAGGCTCAGACCGGGCACAACCGAGGGTCGGGGGGGCTCAGACCGGGCAGAGCCGGGGGCCGGGAAGGGCCGGGGCTCGGGGAGGCCCAGACCAGGCACAACCGAGGGTCCCGCAGGCCCCGGCCAGGCACAGCCAGAGGTCGGGGAGGCTCAGACCGGGCACACACGGGGGTCGAACAGGCCCCGCCCGTCACACACAGGAGCCGGGCGCCGAGCGGTGAAGCCGCCGCGGGTTCAGCAGTCCCGGAGCCGCCACGCCGCCGCCATGACACCTCCACGGCCCCGCCCGCGCCGCTCTGCGCGCCCGCTCCCGTCTCGATGGTGCGGGCGGCGCGCTCGGGACCTCCTGGCCGCTAGGGGGCGCGCTGGCGCGGGGCGGCAGCGCTGGGCGGGGTCCTCCCCTCCGGCAGGGGGCGCGGCGCGGGGCGGGCCGCGGGCGGGCGGCGCCGTCATGGACGCGCTGAGCCGGGCCGGGCCCCGGCCCCGCCGCGCCGCCGCCGCCTCCCCCCTGCCCTGGGGCCGCTTCGCCGCCTGGATCGACTGCGTGTGTGTGGTGACCTTCGACCTGGAGCTGGGCCAGGCCATGGAGGTGCGAGACAGCGGCTCGGGCCCGGGGACACGGCGGCAGGGAGCGGGGGTGAAACGGCGGTCAGGGACTGGGGGTGTGGAGGGATCAGGGATGGGGAGAGAGGGAATGGGGGATGGCGGAGTGAAAAGGGGATCAAGGGTAGGGATAGAAGGGGATAGAATGGCGTGTGTGAAAAGGGGGTCGGGGATGGCGGAGTGAAAAGGGGATCAAGGGTAGGGATAGAAGGGGATAGAATGGCGTGTGTGAAAAGGGGGTCAGGGATGGGGGTGTGGAAAGGGGATCAGGGATGGGGTGGGGGCAGCGAACAGGGAGGGGAGGGGGTTTCCAGCAGAGATTTGGGGTGAGGGGGATGGGGGATGTCTGTGGGGTGGGGGGTGCACAGGGCAGGGAGGGGCCAGGGCAGCATCCAAGAGACCTTTATGGATCCCTTCCATGGAATAAGACCTCCCCAGGGTGACACATCCCATGGAGCCAGGCTGGGAGAGCTGGGGGTGCTCCCCTGGAGAGGAGAAGCTCCAGGGAGAGCTGCGAGCCCCTTGCAGGGCCTAAAGGGGCTCCAGGAGAGCTGCAGAGGGACTGGGGCCAAGGCATGGAGGGCCAGGAGCCAGGGAATGGCTTCCCAGTGCCAGAGGGCAGGGCTGGATGGGAGATTGGGAATTGGGAATTGCTGGCTGGGAGGGTGGGCAGGCCCTGGCCCAGGGTGCCCAGAGCAGCTGGGGCTGCCCCTGGATCCCTGGCAGTGGCCAAGGCCAGGCTGGACATTGGGGCTGGAGCAGCCTGGCACAGTGGGAGGTGTCCCTGCCATGGCAGGGCTGGCACTGGAGGGGCTCTGAGCTCCCTTCCCACCCAAACCATTCCAGGATTCCAAACACACAAATTCCCAGCAGGCAGGGCAGGGAGGTGTCCGTGCAGGATTCCCGGGAAAGGGAAGGTCCCTCGCCGGGCTGGAGCAGAGCTGAGCCCCTTGGGGGAGCAGAGGCGGTGAACTGGGACGGGAAGGGCTGGACAGTCGTTCCCAGTTCCCTGGAATATGCCAGTGCCGCTCCTGAAGGAGGATTTGGGGGAAGTTCCTGGGTTCCTCAGGGGCTGCTCGGTGCTCTGAGGACAGGCAGCAGGGAAGTGTGGATTTCTCTGGGCCTGAGGATCACCTCCAGCTCCTTCTTATTTCTCCCGTGACTGTGGGATTCGCTCCTCCATTTGCCCTTTTCTAAGGATGTTACTCTGGTTTTTGGAGGTTTGAGCCTTCCCAATTTTAAATGCTGGAGCTTCCAAAGGGAATGGGAAGCAGGAGGGACCAAGTCCACCTGTTGCTGCTCCCTTGCCTTGAATACTTGACTGTTTCTTCCCGTGGAGCCTGAAAATGAATAAAAAAATCTCCTCCAGACCTGAGTTTCACCTGTTTGATCCTTTTCCCTGCAAAAGCAGGCCTGAAATACCCCAGGAAAGAGAGGAATACTGGGATAATAACTAGCACGGAGGATTTAATGCTTTGTAGCTGTGTTTTAATGTGTTGAGCTAGGTTCTCACCTGTCTGGGTTTCTCGGGAGGGGCCTTTGCGGATGGGGGATGCAGGAATGTGGTTTGTTCATCCCTGGAAAGGAATTTTCCTTCTTTTTCCTCCTTTTCTCCCTTTGTTTCAATGGGAAAATGTTCCTCGTGTGGCAGAAATGACTCAGGAAAACTGGGAACGTCTCAGTGGGGAGGACACAGCCCCAATGTCCCCATTCCTTTGGAAAAGCAGTGTGGATTTCTGTTCCAGAGGGAAGGGGAAGGAGCAGGGATGAGACACTGGAAGGGAAGCCAGGAAGAGGAGAAGCTGTGGGGGCTTGGGGCGCTCTGGGGGCACCAATTTAGGGGATCCGGGGGTGCAAACTTGGGGTCTGTGGGTACAAACTCAGCATTTCTTTGGGTACAAACTCAAGGTGTTTGGGTACAAATTTGTGGGGGCTCTGCGGGTACAAACTCAGGGGGATCTCTGTGGGTACAAACCTGGAAGGTCTCTGAAATTCAGCTCTGAGAGAGTCATAAATTCAAAAAACTCTGAGAAAGATCCCAAAGATTCTGGAATTCAGCGATTCCCACTCTGCTTCCACAGACAGCGGGGAAGCTGTTGGAAAGCAGAACCCAAATGAAGGCAGAAATTCAATGGAATTCCTGTTCCTGGCCCCTCCACCCTCAGATAATCGGTGACAGATGGCGAAGGGAGCAGGGAGGGGGGAGCCACTTTCGGGGCGCTCCTGCCTGCCCTCCCCGCAGCCCTTTGCCATCCGAGGCTCCGACTGCTCTCCCCCGCTGCCACAGAACCTGGCAATTCCTGCCCCTCCTTCCAGACCTTCCCTGGGACGGGGCTGCTCCCCCAGCCCTCCCAGACAGGGCACTGGTGGGGCCGGGCTGCTCCAGAGGCAGTTCCCGGGATGTTGGCCGGGTTGCCATGACAGCAGTTCCAGGCACCTCCCGAAATCCAGGGATTTGGGCGGCAACAACTTGTGTCACTTCCATGCTCCTTAGTTCATGTGGAATCACATTAGGATGTGATTGAAGCCCTTTCGGGCTGCTCTGGGGATATCCAGGGGTTTTTGCACATCCAAACTTCCTTTTCATTTGCCTTTTTTTGCCTTTTGGAAAGTTGTACTGACTCGGGTTCCTTTTGGCTTGGATCCAAGGTTTTGAACTTTTTGGGTATTTGGTGATTTTCCCCCACCCCAAACACAGAGAAACATCAGAGTTAAAGTGAAGGGAAAGCAGAGATGTGGAATTAAGGTTGGAAAAGACCTCTGAGATCATCAATCCCAGCCCTGGAAGTTAGATCCTGATTTTCCAACCGTTTTCTTGCAGAAAGCCCCCCCCAAAATCCAGCAGGAGAAGCAGAAGCCTTGTCCAAACCCCTGCTCTGAATTAGGCAGCAAATGTCGAGGAAAGCACAATTATTCCTGGGATTCCCAGGCTCCTCGTGGATCAGGATCAGCTGTCCAGGGCTCCCCACTCCTGGTCTGGCTGTGATTCCCAGGGAATTAACAGGATAAGTGTTTGGGTGGGGATTAATTGGTCCCAGCCACAGGAATGTGTTCGAGGTCCTGGTGCAGAGCAGGGGGAGCAGGGAAGTGATTCCCTGGGACCATCCCAGTCCCTTCCCCTGCAGCATCCCGGCCTTCCCTCTCCATGCTGCCCCATCCCTGGAGCTGCTCCGGGATCATTTTGCCTCTGGATTTTCTCAGCTTTCTGCTCCCAGCGCGGGCTCATCAGCGTCGCTGTTAATTGGGAATTTGGCTGGCTCGGCTGGAGCACCGCCCTTGCCAAGGGATCTGCGGGAATTGTCGGAGCTGGATGAACTTCCAGCCTCTGGCACGGGGCCACCTGAGCTATTTATAGCCTGGAGAGGAGAGTCAGGCACTGATTTGAGCTCCTGATTGGAGCAGCGGCTGCCTCTGGAGCAGAACTCCTGAGGCTGAGGACGGAGCTCCATGGCCCAGCCGAGCCCGTGCCGGCTCCTTTCGGCTCCGCTGCAATTCCTGCACTTCCCAGTCAGCAGAGGCTCTGTGGGATCCTTCTCCTCAGGAACCTGCCCAGGAACCTGCCCCTGTGCCCCTCAGGTGAGACCCCATCTGCAGAGCTGCCCCAGCCCTGGGGACACAGCAGCAGGACCTGGAGCTGCTGGAGAGAGCCCAGAGAGGCCTCGGAGCTGCTGCAGGGCTGGAGCCCCTCTGCTCTGGAGCCAGGCTGGGAGAGCTGGGGGTGCTCCCCTGGAGAGGAGAAGCTCCAGGGAGAGCTGAGAGCCCCTTGCAGGGCCTAAAGGGGCTCCAGGAGAGCTGCAGAGGGACTGGGGCCAAGGCATGGAGGGCCAGGAGCCAGGGAATGGCTTCCCAGTGCCAGAGGGCAGGGCTGGATGGGAGACTGGGAATTGGGAATTGCTGGCTGGGAGGGTGGGCAGGCCCTGGCCCAGGGTGCCCAGAGCAGCTGGGGCTGCCCCTGGATCCCTGGCAGTGGCCAAGGCCAGGCTGGACATTGGGGCTGGAGCAGCCTGGCACAGTGGGAGGTGTCCCTGCCATGGCAGGGCTGGCACTGGAGGGGCTCTGAGCTCCCTTCCCACCCAGCCATTCCAGGATTCCCTGGCTCTGTGACTGCCGTGGTCTCCATGGATTATGAGAACCACAGACTCAGGTTGGAGAAGCCGTCCAAGGTCATCAGGTCCAGCACTGATGGAATTCCTCCCTCCCAGGGGTGTTTCCCCAGCCATGGCTCATAACCCTCTCTGTGCCACCCTGCAGTGCTGTCCCCACCCCTCATCCCACCCACACCCACCTGCTTTTTTCCAGCTGCATTTCCAGCCTGTCCCTCCTGTGTGTCCTGTCCTGCTCCTGACGGAACAGATGTTTGCACATCTGGAATGCTCCCCGAGGATCTGGGGGTGCTCATACACTTGGCCATCAGCTCCCAAGATTAAATCTAAAGCAGGAGCCTCTGGGTCTGTCCCCAGATCCAAATAAAACCAGGCTCTGTGACAGGTTCAGAGTTGAAATCATCCCGGGTGCTTTCCTGTAGGATCTTTGGGACCAGGGGGTTGTTGTGGGGAGCTGTGGGGCACAGGGGCTGACAGGCTCTGCTCTCTCTGCAGCTGGTGTATCCCCACGACTTCCGGCTCACCGAGAAGGAGGTAACCACCCTTTCTCCCCGTTTCTCCCTCCTTTGGGGGCAGCTCTGGGGGGTCTCACTGGCTGTTGGTTTTTTTGCAGAAAACGAGCATTTGCTACCTGTCCTTCCCAGACTCCTACTCAGGTAGGTGACTCTGGGGGTGACAGGAGTGTCCCTGGTGGAAGGACAATCCCTGGGCTGCAGCGGGGGTGAGGGGCCAGCAGGGAGCACCTGGGGCTGAGCCAGGGGCTCCTCGTGCTCTGCTGGGTGAGGCCCCCAGGAGCCTGTGCTCCAAGGAAATTCCCAGTGGAGCCAGGAGGGTGAGTTCTTCCTGCGTTTGGGAGCTTCCCAGCAGAAATGTCCCCAAACCTGTGTTTGTGCATCACAAAGGGACAATGAGATGTAAATCTGCTCCTCCAGCCGGGCCCTGGGGCTTTAAGAGGTGGCTTTCTGCACTTCCATGGAATCTTGGAATGGCTGGGTGGGAAGGGACCTTAAGTATCATGCAGGGACACCTCCCACTGTGCCAGGCTGCTCCCAGCCCCAATGTCCAGCCTGGCCTTGGCCACTGCCAGGGATCCAGGGGCAGCCACAGCTGCTCTGGGAATTCCATTCCAGGGCCTCCCCACCCTCACAGGGAAAAGTTTTTTCCTATAGTCCCTTTTCCTTTCCCTTCCCATTTCCCTTCCTTTTCCCTTCCTTTTTTCCTTCCTTTTCCCCTTTCCCTTTCCTCTCCCTTTGGGATTTCTTTGGTTTCTCCCCTCTGTCCCTCCCCACTCTGTGCTGGATTTCCCCGTAGCCCCATCCCCGCTGCAGCAGGGCCATTCCCAGCTCCCAGCTTGCTGTCCCTGTGTCCTGTGCTGTCCCTGTCCCAGGTGGCCTCGGGGACACCCAGTTCAGCTTCCGGCTGCGCCAGGCGGGGGGGCCCCGCAGTTCCCCGTTCCAGGATGACGGGAGGTACAACCGGGAGGCCCCGCTGATGCTGCAGGTGGGTCCTGGCCCTGCCCTCCCCTGCCGGGGGAAAAGCCGAGGATTCCGTGGGT
Organism: Corvus hawaiiensis; assembly: GCF_020740725.1. NCBI lineage: Eukaryota > Metazoa > Chordata > Aves > Passeriformes > Corvidae > Corvus > Corvus hawaiiensis. The sequence continues at coordinate 79,609,790 of NC_063216.1, forward strand.
TTGGTGTCCCTGTGGAAAATCCTCCTTTCCTTTGGCCGTGGGAGTAGTGAGAAAAGGAGGATTCAGCACAGGGGATTCCTTCCGTGCTCACAAGGAGGGGGAGCGGGACAGGGAACTGCTGGGGGAGGGAATGGGATCGGGGGGCAAAGGTGGGACTGGATCGGGGGAGAGGGAACTGAATTGAGTCAGGGGGACCTCCAGCTGTTTTGGGAGCTGGAGGGCAATTAGGGAGACCCCAGTTTCACTGGGAGAGGGAACTGAATCCAGGAGACCCCAGTTATTTTGGGAGAGGGATCCCAGCCTCAGGGGGATCCCAGCTGGGAGAGGGAACTGAAGCAGGGACACCTCCCACTGTGCCAGGCTGCTCCAGCCCCAATGTCCAGCCTGGCCTTGGCCACTGCCAGGGATCCAGGGGCAGCCCCAGCTGCTCTGGGCACCCTGGGCCAGGGCCTGCCCACCCTCCCAGCCAGCAATTCCCAATTGCCAATCTCCCATCCAGCCCTGCCCTCTGGCACTGGGAAGCCATTCCCTGGCTCCTGTCCCTCCATGCCTTGGCCCCAGTCCCTCTGCAGCTCTCCTGGAGCCCCTTTAGGCCCTGCAAGGGGCTCTCAGCTCTCCCTGGAGCTTCTCCTCTCCAGGTGAGCACCCCCAGCTCTCCCAGCCTGGCTCCAGTTGTGTCTCCTCCTGTATCCCCATGGAAAGCTCTCCCAGAGGGCTGGGATGTGCCGGAGCAGGGGGGTGGCTCAGGAGGGGTTGGTGATTGTGCAGCTGGGCTGTCCCTCACTCTCTGTCCCTCTCTGTCCCTCTCTGTCCATCTCTGTCCCTCTGTCCGTGTCCCTGCAGCGAGAGGCCGCTCACTATTTCGGGTACGTGTACTTCCGGCAGGTCAAGGACAGCTCCATGAGGAGGGGCTACTTCCAGAAGGTCAGTGCTGAGTCCAGATCCCAGAATCATCCCTGAGGCTGGAAAAGCCCTCCCAGCCCATCCAGTCCCAGCTCTGCCCCATCCCCACCTTGGCCCCAGCCCAGAGCCCTCAGTGCCACCTCCAGGAATTCCTCAGACACCTCCAGGCATGGGCACTCCAAAGCTCCCTGGGCAGCCCCTGCCAAGGCCTGAGCACCCTTTCCATGGGGAAATTCCTGCTGATGCCCACCCTGCCCCTCCCCTGGCCCAGCCTGAGCCATTCCTTCTTGTTTTGTGCCGGTCCTTGGGGACATCTCGGTCCCAGCAGTGTCCTGAGCTTTGTGCTCTCCACCTCCAGGAGCTCCTTTCAGGCTCCTGCTGATGCAGAACTGAATTTTTCCATCTCCACTAAACCAGTGAGTTTTCCACTGGAACAGTGGGATTGCTCGGGGAAGGAACTGTCACCCTTGGGTGGGGTTTGGATTCAAAGGGCCAAGTTTGGGGTGGGACAGGAGGTGTTTAAAGACCTCTCACATTCCTCATTAATGCATTCATTAATGGTTAGAGGAGTCGGTGTAACAGTGAAACCCCCACTGGGGCTGGGCTGGGGCAGTTGTAAAAACAAGGGTTTATTTCACAGGGAAGCCCCAGTGAGAACAGAAACGGCCCTGCTGGACACTATTCATTATTCCAAGTTCCTTTGTCCTTCCCCAGAATTCCTTGACTTTGTTTATCTGCCCAATTCCCATTTCTGGAGTTGCTCCTTTGTGCTTCCCCACTTGGAATGGTTTTTGGGAGCTTTGAACCCACCAGCAGTCGATTTTTATTCCCTCTCCAGCTGCTCTCTTGCCAGGCCATGCTCCCATCCCTTTGCTCTCCCAAATCCCAGCTCACGAGCTGGTGGGCAGCAGGAATTCCACCCAAGTGCTGCTTGGGAGCTGCTCCATGGATTTTGGGTTGGGTTTTTTGAGTTGATCCCTCTCTGAGCAGTACAGAGACGTGCAGTGGTGGGGTCAGGGGGGTCCTGATCCCAGATGTGCCTTTCCCAGTCCCTGGTGCTCGTGTCCCGCCTTCCCTACGTGAACCTGTTCCAGTGCCTGCTGCAGCTCATTGCTCCGGAATACTTCGACAAGCTGGAGCCCTGCCTGGAGGCAGGTGAGCTGGGGGCAGGGATTCCAGCTTGGCAGTGCAGGGGTGGATCGGGAGGTTCCTGAAAAACAGCTGGAATGCTCCAAATGGCTTCGTTCTGGAGCAAATTCCAGCAGGGAAGGACTTCCTCCTGCTTGTCCAAGTGATAAGCAGGTGTGAAGGAGGGATTGCTGGGAAGGGAGGGGATGGGGCTGTCACTGTGGATGCAGGGCATTCCCAAGGAGTGCAGGGCATTCCCAACGCCAGGAATCCGCTGCCCTTCTGCCGGGCCTTTATTGCCCAGGTCATTCTTCCTGCTTCACCTGCTCTGGGTTTGCCATGAGCCAGGGGGATGTGTGAGCTGGGAACAGGGAATAATTCCATGTCAGAACCCCAGGATGAGCTGGCTTTTCCCTCAGGTGACTCTTCCCTCCCCTGTGTCCCTCAGTGTGCAACGAGATCGACCAGTGGCCCCCGCCGGTGCCAGGCCAGACCCTGAACTTGCCCGTGATGGGAGTTGTCATCCAGGTACCTGGGCTGTGCCAGCGGGAAGGGACCTGTATCCCCCAGTCCTGGGTGTTAAATCCCTGTTCACTCCACATTCCCAACCTTTCCAGTCCAGCAGTTGGAATTGGTGACCGGGGAAGTTCCTCCCCTGCCGATCCCATCCCAGGGTGATCCCTGCTCTCTCTGCACTGCAGGTGAGGATCCCGTCCCGGGTGGACAAGCCAGGCTCCAGCCCCGTGAAGCAGTGCAACCAGGAGGTGAGGGGGTGGCACGGAGGCAGCAGGCTGGGAAGAGCTGGATCCTGAATCCTGTTGGGAACCCCTTTGGCCTGGGATCCGTGTGGTCCCCGTGGTTCCACTCCAGGCTCTCGTGTCTGGAGTCACACAGGATTCTCTGCACCCGATCCGGGTGCTTTCCTCATTGTCCCCTTGCTTTTCCTGGGAATTCAGGCCCTGCTGGGTCTCCTGCCTTCACCTTCGAGTTGTTTTGAATTTGCTTTGGATTCGTGCCCCTTTCCCTTCCCTCTGCTGTGACTAACACTGCTTTGGTGCCACATCTCTAACCCTGCCCGGCTCTGTCTGCCTCAGGCTCTCTCCCACCAGAGGAAACCCTGGAAGATAAAGGAGCAGACAAGGGCAGCCCTTCCCATCTGGGAAAGGAGGGAACCTTCCTTAGTTACAGGCACAGGAGTTAAACTGGGATTGAGTGCTGCACTCAGCCCTGCTCCTGCTCACGCCTCAGGGTGGTTCCGTGTTCCTCTGTGGCAGTTGCTCAGTGCAGGTGGAATTCCAGCCGGATGCTCCCATCTCCTCACCGTTCACTAACAGTTACTAACGGGCTTTTCTCCCTTCCTCATCCAGAATCTGTTGCCAGCCCCCCTGGTTCTCCCCAGTGTTCATGAACTGGATCTGTTCAGGTGAGAGGCTCCTCCCAACCCTCTCCCCTCCTCCTGCCACCCTCTCCCTGCTGGGAGCGTCCCACGAATCCCTGGGATGGTGCAGAATCGGACACTGCTGCATTCCAGGGACTCCTTTGGGATGCTGGGCGGGGTTGGAGCTGAGGGTTGTGCCCTGCGCAGCCCCGGGGCAGGGGAGGGGCCGTGTCCTCCCCAGCTCTGCCCAGAGCATCCGCGGGAGTGTCCCAGCCTGGAGGTGCCATTCCCGTAGCCATCCTCTGGAATCCAGGAGTGTTCTGCTCTCTCAGACACTGAGAGCAACGTTTGTCCATGGGAACCTCCTGAGGTTTAGCAAGGCCGAGTCCAAGGTGCTGCACCCGGGTCAGGGCAAGCCCTGGGATCGATCCAGGCTGGAATGAGCAGCTGGAGCAGCCCTGGGAGAAGGATTTGGGGGTGCTGGGGGTGAGAGCTGGACCTGGCCCAGCCCAGACCCCCCCAGCGCTGGGCTGATCCCAGCAGGGGAGGGGGGATCCTGTCCCTGTGCCCCTCAGGTGAGACCCCACCTGCAGAGCTGCCCCAGCCCTGGGGACACAGCAGCAGGACCTGGAGCTGCTGGAGAGAGTCCAGAGAGGCCCCAGCATGGCAGGGGTGGCACTGGAGGGGCTTTGGGGTCCCTTCCCACCCAAACCATTCCAGGATTCCCTGATCACAGATTGCCTGGCTTTGCTTACAGCGTTCCCTTTAACCTCGTGTAAAACAACTGAGTGACACCTGAATTCCCCTGTGGAATGCTAAAGGTCCATCCTAGATCTCAAATTCCCGCATGGAAGCACTCCTGGGGGGGCTTGCAGGCCACAGTCTGGTCTGTCCTGAACTGCCCCTCTGAGCTCGGCCTGTTCCCATCATCCCAGGTGCTTCCAGCCGGTGCTGATCCATATCCAGATGCTGTGGGAGCTGATGCTGCTGGGGGAGCCCATGGTGGTGATGGCACCGTCCCCAACCATGTCCTCAGAGATGGTCCTGGCCCTCACCAGGTAACACCCTCGGTCTGAGGGACTGGGAGCTGGGACAGCAAATTCTGGCAGCTTTTCCCTCTCCCATCTGCTCTGTGCTGCTCACCTGGATTTGGTTTAGTTTGATTGTGGAAACTTTGCAAGACAAACTGCAAATATTCCATGCTGATATTCCAGCAAGGATAGAGAGGAGTACAAAGGAATCTTCCCTTATGGTTCCAGCCCTGAGGAATGTTCTTGCCCAGCTCTGAGCTGTCTTAGCACAAAACCCCACAAACCTGGAGCTTCTCCAGAGAGGTTCAACCAGGCCAATTGCCAGGTCCTGCCCTTGGGTCACCCCAAGGCCCTGCAGCGCTCCAGGCTGGGGCAGAGGGGCTGGAAAGCTGGGAAGGGCCCTGGGGGTGCTGTGCCAGCGGCTGGACAGGAGCCCAGGGGTGCCCAGGGGGCAGGAGGAGGCCGATGGCCCCTGGGCTGTGGCAGCCCCAGCGTGGGCAGAGCCCCAGGGCAGGGACTGTCCCCTGTGCTGGCTCTGCTGAGGGACCCCCTGGGATCCTGGGGGCAGCTCCAGGCCCCTCTGGGCAGGGAGCTGGGAAGGGTCTGGAGCCCCAGGAGCGGCTGAGGGAGCTGGAAAGGGGCTCAGGCTGGAGCAAAGGAGGCTCCGGGGGGACCTTGTAGCTCTGCACAAGTCCCTGACAGGAGGGGGCAGCCGGGGGGGTCGGGCTCTGCTCGCAGGGAACAGGGACAGGAGAGAGAGAACGGCCTCAGGCTGGGCCAGGGGAGGGGCAGGGTGGGCATCAGCAGGAATTTCCCCATGGAAAGGGCGCTCAGGCCTTGGCAGGGGCTGCCCAGGGAGCTTTGGAGTGCCCATGCCTGCAGGTGTCTGAGGAATTCCTGGAGGTGGCACTGAGGGCTCTGGGCTGGGGCCAAGGTGGGGATGGGGCAGAGCTGGGACTGGATGGGCTGGGAGGGCTTTTCCAACCTCCCTGAATCCCTGGCAATGTCACCTGTGGCAGGACAGTGCCCTGCTCCAGGCCCCATCCCAGGTGCCCTGTGCCATACCTGGGGTCCCTGTGCCGTGCCCAGGGTGACCGTGCCATGCTCAGGGTGACCGTGCCATGCTCAGGGTGACCGTGCCTGTCCCTGTCCCTGCAGCTGCCTGGCCCCGCTGCGCTACTGCTGCGACTTCCGGCCCTACTTCACCATCCACGACAGCGAGTTCAAGGAATACACCACCCGCACCCAGGCCCCGTGAGTGCCCCCTGAGGCGCCCTGCCACCCCTGAGGGACACCCAGAGCCACCGGGGCTCAGCCTGTCCCCTCCTTCCAGGCCCAATATCGTCGTGGGCGTCACCAACCCCTTCTTCATCAAGACCCTGCAGCACTGGCCGCACATCCTGCGGGTGGGAGAGCTGCGGATGTCGGGTGAGCTCGGGGTACCAGGGGAGCTCAGGGTGCCAGGGGAGCTCAGGGTGCCTGTCAGGGGTGCTCTGGGTGCCAGGGGAGCTCAGGGTGCCAGGGGAGCTGGGCCCAGGGCTCTGTGGGGCTGGAGGAGCAGCTGGAGGCTGCAGGGAGCTGCTGGGGCAGGGATTCCCTCCCTGCATTCCTGGGAGAGCCCGGCAGCCTCAAGAGCTCTGGCCTCTGGCTCTGGCTGTGTGTGGGACGAGCACAGAGCTGGGGCAGGGAGTGGGGAGCAGGAATTGCTGTCCTGGAGCTTCCAGGAGAGGAAAAGCCCTTCCTGGGCAGGAAATGGAGAGAGGAGAGGAGAGGAGAGGAGAGGAGAGGAGAGGAGAGGAGAGGAGAGGAGAGGAGAGGAGAGGAGAGGAGAGGAGAGGAGAGGAGAGGAGAGGAGAGGAGAGGAGAGAGCAAGAGAAACCTCCTCTCCTTCATTGAGCACCTCTGTGAATGGGGAAGCCAAGGAGACCCTGGGGATGAGGAGCTGGTTTAGCACATCCTTGTTCCAGAATTCCAGCCGGGAAGGGAGCTGGGATTGCTCTGAGGGAAGAGGGACAAGGGCAGGGCTGGGTGTCCTGCTGGCAGAGTCCCACCAGGAAGGGACAGAGCCTGAGTTGTCCCCTGTGTGTCACAGGTGACCTGCCCAAGCAGGTGAAGGTGAAGAAACTGGCCAAGCTGAAAACCCTGGACACCAAACCAGGTGGGTGGAGGCCTTTCCTCCAGCATCCTTTGTCTGGTTTTCCCTTCCCTGGGGCGTTTGGCAGCAGGAACTTGTGTCCGTTCCCTGTGGATCCCAACGAACGTCCGTGGTGCTGCGTCCACCTCTCTCTCCTGACCTGCTGCCAGTGCAGGACAACTGTGTGTCTTTGGGAGGGCAAAGGCCAAAATCAGCTCATGGGACGCCCGATGTGGGGATTTCCTGGGTTTATGTCATGGATCACGCCTGCTTTTAGCTGCTGGGGGTGGCAGGAATGTGCTCACCAGACAGAGCTGAGCGTCCATCCCAGGCCGTGCCAGGAGCTGCTCCCAGGGAGTTCCCTCTCCCTGAATTCATTGTGGGAAGGTGCTGGAGGGAGCTCAGTGCCCTTTAACGCTGCTGCACTGGCAATGCCATCATTTTCTATGGTTTGTAAATGATTTTTGGGATTCCCCGCGGAGCTGCCAGGGTTTGTGCAGGGATCCTCAGCCCTGTTCTCCCTGCCCCCTGCAGCAGCACCTCAATAGGCAAAAATGTGTTTCTAACTCCTGCTTTTTTCCTGATTCCGTGTTTTTCCCGTCTAGGAATCTACACTTCCTATAAAACATTCCTTCACAAAGACAAAACCCTGATAAAAAGGCTACTAAAGGTGAGCACTCCCACTCTGTCCTGGGTGGGAAAACTGTGCCAGGAGCTTGGTTTGAGCAGACAGAGCTCTCCAGAGGAGCAGAATTTACAGTTTGAGATGATTTAGTCCATATTGGGACATGTTTGTCATGCCAGGTTTAGGATTTTTCACTTGGTGTTAAGGGTTAAATCCTGGTGCTAATGATGAACTGGGGGGAACAACTGATATCAAACAAAGAGCCTGAGAAAAACCGGGTTTTGTGTAGTGAAACTTGAAATTTTAATGGATTTGAGTAGAGGGTGGAACCTGCGCTTTGGGATCTGGATGTTGGGATCTGGCTGTTGGGATCTGGATGTTGGGCAGCACTTCAGGCTCCCTTGGCTGCAGAGCTGCAGGTTGTGTGTGACACCGAGGGACACCTGGGTGACACCGGGTGATGCAGCTGTGACAGTGGGTGACTCCGGGTGACCCGGCTGTGCTGTGGGTGGCACTGGGTAACCTGGATGTGCATGACATGAGTGGCACTGGGTGGCCCAGCTGTGCCATGGGTGACAGCGGGTGCCTGGGCTGTGTGTGACACTGAGGGACAGCTGGGTGACAGCGGGTGCTGGGGCTGTGTGTGACACTGAGGGACAGCTGGGTGACAGCGGGTACGGGGCTGTGTGTGACACTGAGGGACAGCTGGGTGACAGCGGGTACGGGGCTGTGTGTGACACTGAGGGACAGCTGGGTGACAGCGAGTACGGGGCTGTGTGTGACACTGAGGGACGGCTGGGTGACAGCGGGTACGGGGCTGTGTGACACTGAGGGACAGCTGGGTGACAGCGGGTGCTGGGCTGTGTGACACTGAGGGACAGCTGGGTGACAGCGGGTGCTGGGCTGTGTGTGACACTGAGGGACGGCTGGGTGACAGCGAGTACGGGGCTGTGTGTGACACTGAGGGACGGCTGGGTGACAGCGGGTGCGGGGCTGTGTGTGACACTGAGGGACAGCTGGGTGACAGCGAGTACGGGGCTGTGTGACACTGAGGGACAGCTGGGTGACAGCGGGTGCTGGGCTGTGTGTGACACTGAGGGACGGCTGGGTGACAGCGGGTACGGGGCTGTGTGTGACACTGAGGGACGGCTGGGTGACAGCGGGTACGGGGCTGTGTGTGACACTGAGGGACGGCTGGGTGACAGCGGGTGCTGGGGCTGTGTGTGACACTGAGGGACGGCTGGGTGACAGCGGGTGCTGGGCTGTGTGTGACACTGAGGGACAGCTGGGTGACAGCGGGTACGGGGCTGTGTGTGACACTGAGGGACGGCTGGGTGACAGCGGGTACGGGGCTGTGTGACACTGAGGGACGGCTGGGTGACAGCGGGTGCGGGGCTGTGTGTGACACTGAGGGACGGCTGGGTGACAGCGGGTGCCTGGGCTGTGTGTGACACTGAGGGACAGCTGGGTGACAGCGGGTACGGGGCTGTGTGACACTGAGGGACAGCTGGGTGACAGCGGGTGCTGGGCTGTGTGACACTGAGGGACAGCTGGGTGACAGCGGGTGCTGGGCTGTGTGTGACACTGAGGGACGGCTGGGTGACAGCGAGTACGGGGCTGTGTGTGACACTGAGGGACGGCTGGGTGACAGCGGGTGCGGGGCTGTGTGTGACACTGAGGGACGGCTGGGTGACAGCGGGTACGGGGCTGTGTGTGACACTGAGGGACAGCTGGGTGACAGCGAGTACGGGGCTGTGTGACACTGAGGGACAGCTGGGTGACAGCGGGTGCTGGGCTGTGTGTGACACTGAGGGACGGCTGGGTGACAGCGGGTACGGGGCTGTGTGTGACACTGAGGGACGGCTGGGTGACAGCGGGTGCTGGGGCTGTGTGTGACACTGAGGGACGGCTGGGTGACAGCGGGTACGGGGCTGTGTGTGACACTGAGGGACGGCTGGGTGACAGCGGGTGCTGGGCTGTGTGTGACACTGAGGGACGGCTGGGTGACAGCGGGTGCTGGGCTGTGTGTGACACTGAGGGACAGCTGGGTGACAGCGGGTACGGGGCTGTGTGTGACACTGAGGGACGGCTGGGTGACAGCGGGTGCGGGGCTGTGTGTGACACTGAGGGACGGCTGGGTGACAGCGGGTACGGGGCTGTGTGTGACACTGAGGGACGGCTGGGTGACAGCGGGTACGGGGCTGTGTGTGACACTGAGGGACAGCTGGGTGACAGCGGGTGCTGGGGCTGTGTGACACTGAGGGACAGCTGGGTGACAGCGGGTACGGGGCTGTGTGTGACACTGAGGGACGGCTGGGTGACAGCGGGTACGGGGCTGTGTGTGACACTGAGGGACGGCTGGGTGACAGCGGGTACGGGGCTGTGTGTGACACTGAGGGACGGCTGGGTGACAGCGGGTGCTGGGGCTGTGTGTGACACTGAGGGACAGCTGGGTGACAGCGGGTGCTGGGGCTGTGTGTGACACTGAGGGACGGCTGGGTGACAGCGAGTACGGGGCTGTGTGTGACACTGAGGGACGGCTGGGTGACAGCGGGTGCGGGGCTGTGTGTGACACTGAGGGACAGCTGGGTGACAGCGAGTACGGGGCTGTGTGACACTGAGGGACAGCTGGGTGACAGCGGGTGCTGGGCTGTGTGTGACACTGAGGGACGGCTGGGTGACAGCGGGTACGGGGCTGTGTGTGACACTGAGGGACGGCTGGGTGACAGCGGGTGCTGGGCTGTGTGTGACACTGAGGGACAGCTGGGTGACAGCGGGTGCTGGGCTGTGTGACACTGAGGGACAGCTGGGTGACAGCGGGTGCTGGGCTGTGTGTGACACTGAGGGACAGCTGGGTGACAGCGGGTGCTGGGCTGTGTGTGACACTGAGGGACAGCTGGGTGACAGCGGGTGCTGGGCTGTGTGACACTGAGGGACAGCTGGGTGACAGCGGGTACGGGGCTGTGTGTGACACTGAGGGACAGCTGGGTGACAGCGGGTACGGGGCTGTGCTTGCAGGGCATCCAGCGGAAGCGCCCGTCGGAGGTGCAGAGCGCTCTGCTGAGGAGGCACCTCCTGGAGCTCACCCAGAGCTTCATCATCCCCCTGGTGAGTGCCAGGGACACCTCAGGGGACAGCGGGGAGTGGGAGCAGCACCTGGGACAGATCCAGGAGAGGGAACCCTGGAATGTTTGGGTGGGAAGGGAGCTCAGAGCCCCTCCAGTGCCAGCCCTGCCATGGCAGGGACACCTCCCACTGTGCCAGGCTGCTCCAGCCCCAATGTCCAGCCTGGCCTTGGCCACTGCCAGGGATCCAGGGGCAGCCACAGCTGCTCTGGGCAACACCAGAGGTTCCTCAGCTGTAAATTATTATTTTTATTTTTATTTTTATCTTTTCTTGCTGTAGGAGCATTACATGGCCAGCCTGATGCCTCTGCAGAGGGCCATCACTCCGTGGAAGGTGGGGTGCACTTCCCAGTCCTCCTTCCCTATGGGATTGGGAATGGTCACAGGGTGCTGGGCACACACCTGGGAACCTCCCCTGTTGAAGGAAGAGGGTTTTCACTCCTTTAAACATTAATTAAAGTCTGAAACAACCCTTGGGACGGATGTTCCCAGTTTTGCCAGGAGCTGAATTACCGTGAATCTCACGTGAAGATCAGCCTGGGGGTGTTTTTATCCTCTGTCCTTCCTCTCCCACTGGAAGTGCAGCCCTCATTTCCCTGGCTGCATTTGGGCTTCTCTGATGTGGACTTCCATGGATTAATCTGGATTTTCCCTGTGCAGAACCCGCCCCAGATCCGCCCGTTCTGCCAGGAGGATTTCATGAAGAGCCTGGAGCACGCGGGCCCCCAGCTCACCTGTGTGCTCAAGGGGGACTGGCTGGGGCTCTACAGGTGAGACCTGCAGGGAATCCTGAGCCCAGCCCAGCTGGGCCAGCCCCAACGCACAGCGAACCCTGGAGCAGCACTGGGAACACACAGGGAACTCGTCCATGGGTTAACTCGGGACGGGCAGCAAGAGCAAATCCAGGGAAAATTCAGCCCTGGGCTTGGTGTGTTTTAGGTGAGTGGAGACCCTGCAGGGGAGCTTGTCCAGGGCTTTCCTAAGGTTAATTCGTCCTGGATGGGATGGAGAAGACACTTGGTGCAATAGGAGTGGGAAAAATCCAGAAGTTGGATGCTCGAGGAAGGAAAATGGGAAATGCATGGATATGGGGAAGGAAAAAATCCCAGAAAGTGATCAGGAACAATAATCACAGAGTCAGGGAATGCTGGAATGTTTGGGTGGGAAGGGAGCTCAGAGCCCCTCCAGTGCCAGCCCTGCCATGGCAGGGACACCTCCCACTGTGCCAGGCTGCTCCAGCCCCAATGTCCAGCCTGGCCTTGGCCACTGCCAGGGATCCAGGGGCAGCCCCAGCTGCTCTGGGAATCTGTGCCCATGTCCTGGTGTGTCCCACAGCCAGCTCCAGGTCCCCCTGTCCCCTTCCCAGGGCCACCTCAGGGAGCTCTGGGGCACAGGGGGGTTGTTGGATTGGGATTGTCCCTCCCAGCTCTGGGACCCCACAGTTCCACGATTCCTGACCTCTCTCCACAGGAGATTCTTCAAGTCGCCCAATTTCGACGGTTGGTTCCGGCAGCGGCACCGGGAGATGACCCAGAAGCTCGAGGCCCTGCACCTGGAGGCCATCTGTGAGGCGGTGGGTGACAGGGACAGGGCTGTGCCAGTGATCCCTGACACCTGTGTGCCATCCCTCTGGCTCTTCCCAAGCCAGGCTGGAAGCACCAAGGGCTTTTAGTTTATTTTGTCCCAAGTATTCGGAAGAAATTCTTTCCTCAGAGAAGAGAAGGCTCCAGGGAGAGCTGAGAGCCCCTTGCAGGGCCTAAAGGGGCTCCAGGAGAGCTGCAGAGGGACTGGGGCCAAGGCCTGGAGGGACAGGAGCCAGGGAATGGCTTCCCAGTGCCAGAGGGCAGGGCTGGATGGGAGATTGGCAATTGGGAATTGCTGGCTGGGAGGGTGGGCAGGCCCTGGCCCAGGGTGCCCAGAGCAGCTGGGGCTGCCCCTGGATCCCTGGCAGTGGCCAAGGCCAGGCTGGACATTGGGGCTGGAGCAGCCTGGCACAGTGGGAGGTGTCCCTGCCATGGCAGGGCTGGCACTGGGTGAGCTCTGTTCGCTGTTCCAGGAATGAGGGTGAGAAATCCCCTGCTTACCTTTACTTCAGGCTTTCCTTAGGGGAATCCCTTGGGAAGTGTCCCTGAGAGAAGCCACTCTCTCCTCAGGACATCGTGGCCTGGATGAAGGACAAGTCTGAGGTGGAGATCGTGGACCTGGTGCTGAAGCTTCGGGAGAAGCTGGTGAGTCCCTCCCTGTCCCTGCACTCCTTCCTCTCCCTGGGTGGAGAAAAATGCGGGACATGGATCACCCCTGTGCCTTGGAAAACCTTATTCTCCCTCCCTGGAGGGCTGGGAAACTCAGGGAAGTTCCGTGTTTGTGTGAAATCCTCAGAGCTGGGAGGATCCAGGGATGTTCTTCACCTCCTGAGGCTCAGGTGGTGTTTCCTGCCTGTTTTTATCCTGAACTGCAGCGGCCACGTGCCAGGGGCAGGGGGAAAGGCCTTGGAACGTGTTCATTCCCATTTCCAGCGCCCGGGGCAGGGGAAAAGGCCCTTGGAATGTGTTCATTCCCATTTCCCGTGCAGGTGAGGGCCCGGTGCCAGCACCTGCCCGTCAAGGAGGAGACCCTGCAGAGGGTGAGTCTCTACATCGACACCATCATCGGCTCCCTGCCCGAGGACCTGCAGGCCGTGCTGCACCACCCCTGAGCCTGGCAGGGCTCCTGGAGCGGGAGAACCTTCCCGGCCGCTCCCAGCCCGCCGGGGCAGCTGCGGCGGCGTTCGGAGAGGAGCTCCTGCCCCGATCCAGCCGGGATCGCACCTGGGGCCGCTTGGAGCGCGCGGGGCGGAGCCGGGCGCTGCTCCCGGAGCTGGGCCGGGGCTGGCCCCGGGAGTTGTCCCCTGGTGGCCGCCAGCAGGGCAGGAGTGACCCCAGGGCTCCGGGCGTGCGGGGCCCGCTCGGACACTTCAACCACGCTTGGATCCTCGGCATTCCCACGGCCCCATCCCGCCCGGGAGAAGCAGGAGTAACCCTGGGGGGGCTGTGCTCAGGACAGCTCCCGAGGAGGATGAGGAGGTGACAACATCGTCCCTGTCCCTGGACAGCCGGTGGGAGCGGGAGGAGGAATTGCTGGACATGGAATGCTGCTCTGTTTCTCCAGGGCAGAGCCAGAGGAGGGGCTGGAGCATCCGCAGGGATCAGAGCTCCCGGAGTGCCTGGGAACGGCTGCTGGGAGGAGCTGGCCCCCAATCCCATTTATCCTGCTTGGAAACCCAGCCCGAGCTCCAGGGGCACAGCGGGGCCGGGGCTGTGCCCGAGGCACTGCGAGAGCTCCTGGCAGCCCCTTCCCAATAAAACCCGGAGAAGCTGATCCCCGCAGCCTGTGCCGAGCAGGAACGGGCCCTGCTGCTCTGCCCCTGCTCCAGAGGCGGCTCCTGTGCCTGGGACCCCCTTCCTGCCTCGGGAATGGATCCGCTGGGACCAGGGCATTGCTGCTCGCAGACTGCACTGCACCACCCGGGGGTCCACCCAGGGACGGAATTTTAGCCTAAAAAAAGGGTTTGGGAGGGATGCAGGAGCCTGGAGGGGTCGAACCCAGCACCTCTGCACGGGGCAGGATTGTGGGATTGCTCCTGCCCTGAGCTGGAGCAGCTCCCAGTGCTCCCAGTGGAAGCTGCGCCGTTTCCATCACTCCCTGCCCATTCTCGGGGCTGGGAAGGGGATGGGGGGCTCAGAGGGGGCTGAACTCTTCCCAAATTTCCCCTCTGGAGCCAGGCAGGAACAGCAGGAGGCCGCTGGGTCTCCCAGCCTCGCTGGAGTAAGGAATTCTGTGCAATATCCTTAGGGATGGTGTAAATCCTGTACGTGTTCCGTGTGTGTCCGTGCAGGCCCCAAACCCTCCTGCACAGTAGGAAATCTTAGCTTAAAAAAAACCCCTGGAGCCAAACTGGGTCCTGGTTTGGAGTCTGGGGGGGTTTATTGGGTTGGGAATGGTTGTCCCTGCTCTCGGTCACTCATGGCCATCCCGTTTTTCCAGAGGGTTCACAGCGCCTGGCCCAGCACCTATGGGAGGCTGTGTGTCCCTGTGCCCTTCCCACGGCATGGAATCATGGAATCATGGAATTTGGGTTGGAAAAGCCCTGGAGCCCCTTGAGTCCAACCATTCCCAGCTCTGCCACTGCCACCACTGCCCGTGTCCCCACGTGCCACATCCACAGGGCTTTGAAATCCCTCCAGGAGTGGGGACTCCACCGTGGTCTTGTAGCTGTTCCTCAACAGCCCAAACTTCCTCCTTCAGGAATTCTCCCTCAGGGATGTATTTTTAGCTTTGCATTCCTTGCGAGGAGGCCAGACCCCATCTGCAACCCCAATATCCTGGAATGGTTGGGTGGGAAGGGAGCTCAGAGCCCCTCCAGTGCCAGCCCTGCCATGGCAGGGACACCTCCCACTGTGCCAGGCTGCTCCAGCCCCAATGTCCAGCCTGGCCTTGGCCACTGCCAGGGATCCAGGGGCAGCCACAGCTTCTTTTCCAGCCTCAGTGACTCCGGGATCCCGTGCTCCGTCCCTGTGGATCTGCTCTCTGCACGGAGCAGGAGTTGGAAGTTGGGAGTCTCCAGCAGGGAGGGGCTGCGGGTGCCTCCAGCGCTGTGGGACCTGCCCAGCCCCACCTGTGCCCTCCCCAAACCGCTCCAGGCACGAGGGGCCGCATCCAGGGGGATCCTGCCGGGACACCGGGAGCCGTGGGAGGTGTCCCTGCCATGGCAGGGCTGGCACTGGAGGGGCTCTGAGGTCCCTTCCACCCAACCATTCCAGGATTCTCTGAGCTGCTGGGAATGTGCAAATCCCGCGGGGGCTTTGGGCAGCCCCCAGGGAACGGGATGAGGTGGGAGCTCAGGGAGCAGCCTCCAGGGAACGGGATGAGGTGGGAGCTCAGGGAGCAGCCCCCAGGGAACGGGATGAGGTGGGAGCTCAGGGAGCAGCCTCCAGGGAACGGGATGAGGTGGGAGCTCAGGGAGCAGCCTCCAGGGAGTCGTGGTAGAAAGCCTGGATCCCCCCGGGGCTCTGCAGGGGGGGGCTCCGGGCCAGCACCTCCCGCCGGAAGTTCTCCCTCATCCAGGCATAGACCAGGCAGTGCAGGAACCCCTGCAGGGACACGCTCAGGGCCTGGGGACACGGGGACACGGGGTCAGGGCTCCTTGTCCCTGCAGGGACAGCCCGGGCAGGGTGGCACAGGACACGGGAGACTTTCCTCTTGGTGTGGCCGATAAAGCACGTCCCGGGAAGAGCCAAGGAATGAAATTCCAACCCAAAAACCGTGGGAAGAGCCTGCCCGGGGTGTCCCCAAGGGCTGTCACAGCTCCCACGTGGGATGGGGGCAAATGTCCAGCCTGGGAGCCCTGGCAAAGGGGCTTTACTCACTGTGGACACGTAGAGGACAAAGAGCGAGGCAGGACTGATGCTGGTGAAGGAGAGGATGGTGAGGAGGAAGGCTGTGGGTGGGACACAGAGGGACATTCCTTGGTGGGGCACCCCCACAGTGACCCTGCAGGGCTGGGGGGGCTTTGGGACACCCTCTCTGTGACCCTGCAGGGCTGGGGGGGCTTTGGGACACCCTCTCTGTGACCCTGCAGGGCTGGGGGGGCTTTGGGACACCCTCTCTGTGACCCTGCAGGGCTGGGGGGGCTTTGGGACACCCTCGGTGTGACCCTGCAGGGCTCGGGGGGGCTTTGGGACACCCTGTGACCCTGCAGGGCTCGGGGGGGCTTTGGGACACCCTCGGTGTGACCCTGCAGGGCTTGGGGGGGCTTTGGGACACCCTCGGTGTGACCCTGCAGGGCTCGGGGGGGCTTTGGGACACCCTGTGACCCTGCAGGGCTCGGGGGGGCTTTGGGACACCCTCGGTGTGACCCTACAGGGTTGGGGGGGCTTTGGGACACCCTCGGTGTGACCCTGCAGGACTCGAGGGGGCTTTGGGACACCCTCGGTGTGACCTTGCAGGGCTGGGGGGTGCTGGGGACACCCTCTCTGTGACCCTGCAGGGCTCGGGGGGGCTTTGGGACACCCTCTCTGTGACCCTGCAGGGCTCGAGGGGGCTTTGGGACACCCGCCAGCCTTGCCTGGCGTCCAGCAGAGCAGGAAAACCAGCTGGAAGTACAGGGAGGCTTTGCTGACGCTGCGGCCGCTCCGGCCCCCGAAGCCGCCGTCCCTGTCCAGGCTCAGCAGCGGCAGCGCCGCGTTCCCCCGGCACCGGAGCCGCACCCGCCGGTACAGGAGCTGCGGGGGGGGTCCGGGGGTCAGCGGGGCGCTGGGGACCCCCCAGAACCCCCAGAGCCGGGACCTCACCGAGCAGCAGCCGAGCACCAGCAGCAGGTACAGCAGGAAGATGATTTTCTCCTCCAGCCCCGCGTTCTTCCCCCCGCCGGACTGGGAGGCAACGGGAAATGAGCGGGGCCGGGGCCAGCGACCTTCGGAGCCCCCGCGGCTCCCGGAGCCCCCCGGGCCCGCAGGGAGGGCGGGCGGGCAGCGAGGGAGGGGCAGCGCCCACCTGGGAGCAGATGTCCTGGTTCGGGTGGATCAGGAGGAGGCAGCTGGAAGGACAGAGCGGTGCTGCTGGTCCCAAACCCCCGGCGGTGTCCCGGGGGCCGCAGCGATGCCCCGGGCAGGGGCGGGGGCGGAGGAACCGTACCTGGAGCAGTAAAGGCTGAAGGTGTCGTTGGAGCCACGGCCGTCCCAGGGCACCACGGGCGCGATGTCGGCGACGGAGGTGCCGCGGGCGATCAGCTGCGCCAGGAGCGTCAGCGCCGGCACCAGCCTTGGGAAGGGATGGATATGACAGTCCCGGGACCCCCTGGCACGGCCGGGGCGCTCCGAGCGGGGCGGGCCGGCGGCGGGCACCTACCAGGCCAGGATGTAGGGAATCGCCTGCCAGGCGCGCTCCAGGCAGCGGCTCCGCTCCTGCGGGACAAGCACCGTGAGCCGGGGCCGGAGGGGCGGCCGTAGCCGGGGGGACGAGGGGAAACCCGAATTCCCGGGAAAAGGGGCTGCCCTGGATCGCTCCGCTGCTCCCTTGTCCTGACAGGGCTGTGTGTGGCCAGGGCGGGGCACGGACCTGCAGCGCTGCCGGGGGCCGGGCTCGCCCCCCGAGGACGGTGCGGTGCGACTCGAACGCGTAAACAACGACCATGAGGAACGAGACGGCGTAGGAGGTCTGGGAGAGGAGAGGGGATCCTGCTGTGTCCAGCGCCGCCAGGGCACCTTCTACCTTCCCTCTGCACCCCGACATCCTCCTGCCCCCTGTCCCCTCCCCTCATCGTGCTCCGCACCCTGACACCCACCGGCCCCCGCACACCTGTCCCGGTGCCCACCCCACGGAGGGGACCCCAGGACACTCCAGCCGCAGACAGGTCCCAGCTGTCCCCAGCAGTGTCCCCTTACCGTGGTCAGCATCCGCCCGTAGGGACAGGCGGCGTAGGCGGGCACGGAGAGCGGGGCCGGCAGCAGCGGGATGGTTCCCGTGCCCAGCAGCGCGGTGGCGGCCAGGAAATCTGCCAGGGCCAGGAGGAACAGGGGCCGCAGCTGGGGACAGGGCACCGCGTTAGCTCTGCTGGCAGCAGCCCCGGGAGCTCCCACGGCCCTTCCCAGGCTGGGCCCGGAGCTAATGCCGGGTGGTGGGCATCCTGCACCTCCTGCCCCTTCCCGGGGCTTTAAACCCGGCGCTGGCCCGGCTTTGCCTCGGGCTTAGCTGGGGCCAGACGCAGCTCTGTGTCCCTGGGAGCCGGTGACCCTCACCTGGACATGGCAGCACTGCCAGGAACCAGTGACACTCACCTGGTGTGGCGTCATTGCTTCTGCCAGGAGCCGGTGGCACTCACCTGGATGTGGCAGCACCGCCGGTGGCACTCACCTGGATGTGGCAGCAGCGCCCCTGCCAGGAGGTGACAGCGAGGACGGATCCGCTGCCCAGGAGGCTGGAAGGGACGGGGAGGGTGGTGAATGTCCCGGCAGAGCCGCTGCCACCCCCAGGGGCCAGCGCAGGGCGAGGGACAGGGGACAGGACCCACCTGAGCAGCGCTGCCGGGAGGGTGACGCCCGTCAGCGCCAGGACCTGCGGGAGGCACGGAGGGAGCGGGGCTCGGCCGGCCCGGAGCGGGGCCACCCCGAGCCCCGGCCCCCCCCCGGCAGCGGGGACGTGGGACCCTCGGCACGGCCGGACTCTCTCCCTCGGCCATCCCTCCCGAAGCCGTGCCCAGGAACCCCAGCAAAGGCGTTTCCCGTCGCTGCTGCGGGGAAAGGAGGGGCCAGGGCCGGTTCCTCAGCAGCCCCTCGGCGGCGGCTGCACTGTGGGGGGATTTCCCTGCTTCTTCTTCCCGAGTTTCCTGCTGGGATCTCCTCCTCAGCTTCCGTCGCCCGGGGCTGGAGCCGCGGCCGAGGAACCGGAGCGGCCGCCGGAGCCGGGTGGATCCCGGACTCGGGAGTGAGCCGGGAACAGCGGGGCAGGAGCCTGGGAAGAGCCGCACCGGGCCCAGCGAAAGCTCTCCCGGCTGTCGTCCCTTCTCTGCTGGTGGCCGCGGCCACCTTGGGCCGGCCCCCAAAGCGCTGCCCCAAATCCCGCGTGGGGGGAGCCCCCTCGGGCAGGATTTGTTGGAATGGGAATGCAGCGCTCAGCCGAGCCTCTCCCGGCTCTCCGGAGGGTTCCCGCACGCCTTTACCTGGATATCCGACAGAGCCGGGGGCCGTTCCTGTGCTTTGGCCATGGCCGGCGGTGGGAGCCCGGAGCCTTCCCGGCTCTTCCCGGGATGGATGGAAGCAGCTCCCGCTGCCGCTGCTGCCCGGGCTCGCCCCACGCCCGTCTGTGGGACACGGCCACGGCGCAGCCGGAGGAACCTGCCCGGCCGGGGCAGCAGGAGCTTCCCAAAGGAGCAGCCAGCTCGGTGCCAGCCCCGGGAGCGGGGCGGGATCAGCCCCCGGCGCGGGAGAGCCCAAATGAGCGCTCGGATGCCCCTGGGCACACTGGGAATGAGGGAACAGCACCGGGAGAGCAGCCGAGAGCTCCCCGTCCTGCTGGAGAGAGTCCAGAGAGGCCCCGGAGCTGCTCCAGGGCTGGAGCCCCTCTGCTCTGGAGCCAGGCTGGGAGAGCTGGGGGTGCTCCCCTGGAGAGGAGAAGCTCCAGGGAGAGCTGAGAGCCCCTTGCAGGGCCTAAAGGGGCTCCAGGAGAGCTGCAGAGGGACTGGGGCCAAGGCATGGAGGGCCAGGAGCCAGGGAATGGCTTCCCAGTGCCAGAGGGCAGGGCTGGATGGGAGATTGGCAATTGGGAATTGCTGGCTGGGAGGGTGGGCAGGCCCTGGCCCAGGGTGCCCAGAGCAGCTGGGGCTGCCCCTGGATCCCTGGCAGTGGCCAAGGCCAGGCTGGACATTGGGGCTGGAGCAGCCTGGCACAGTGGGAGGTGTCCCTGCCATGGCAGGGCTGGCACTGGAGGGGCTCTGAGGTCCCTTCCCACCCAGCCATCCCGGGATTCTCAGGGCCAGACTCCTCTGCATCCACTCAGGTGCCAAACCAGGACTGAAGGTGCAGGAATGAACCATTCCCATTCTCACACTCCCAGCAACCTCAGGAAATGATGGGATTTCGTAATTTTGTGATAATTTTAAACCCAAGGATGTTCCACTACCCAGCAAAAGTCCCCAAGCAATGCCCGGCCCCACCCCAAGAGCCACCAGAGTCCCCTCAAACAGGAATTTTACCTTTATTTCAGGGATATTGGCTGAAGGGAGAGAGGGAAGAGGGAGGGAGGAATGTGGGGGAGGGTCTGAGGGGAGGAGGGAGAGCAGAGGAAGGAAGGGCACCGGGAGCTGCAGGAGGGTGGCAGTGACAGGGAGCTGGGCACTCCTGGGGATGCTCCCCCGCAGCTGCTTCCTCATCTTCCTCTGCCAGGGACAGACGGAGGGCACAGGGATGGATCCGCGTCCTCCCGGCTGGATCCTCTCCCAGGATCCCACACTGATTCCCTGCTCCCAGCTGGCCTCACGCGGGTCCCCAGCACCCCTGGGATCCATTCCCAGCCACTCCATCCTGCAGGAGCAGAGGGAGAACAGGGATCCATCCCCCCAGCCTGAGCAGCGAGGCCGCAGCAGGAGGAGGCTCCACCTCCCTCTGGAGTTGTGAGAATGGCTCCAGGGAAAGAGTTGGAGCCATCCCTGTCATTCCCAAGGCACCACTTGATTCAGCCTTTCCAAACTGGGCGCAGGCACTGGGCTGAGCCAGCACTTTTATCCTTAAGGAGCGCTTCAAACATTCCTGGGACAAACTCTCCCATTCCCACCCAGCTCCCTCCATCAGGGCAGCACCTGGATCCTGCTGCTCCCAGTGGGAACATCCCTGGATTGAGCCCCAGGAAGGGCTTGGCTGTGTCCCCCTCCCAGCAGGGACAGGCTCTGCCCGGGACATGTTTTCCCTGAGGACTTTTTTGAGGAGAAATTGGCCCCAAGGGCTGCAATGGCCAGAGGGGAATCCAGGGAATTTGGCTGCTCACAGGACCAGGACAGCCAAGGAGGAAAGGAGGGAAGTTGCAGGTCCCTGTCCTTGTCCCTGTCCCGGGATCCTTCCCAAGGCTCCCTGGGCAGTGCAGCACCGGGAGCTGCTCCCAAACCTGCTCTTAACTGGGCTCCAGGAGCTCCTGGGGTGTTAATCCAGACCTATCCCTGTCTCTGGGCTGGGGAAGCCGAGCTTTAGCAGCCGGGATTTAATTCCAAACACGGGATTGTGCCTGTGCAGGTGAGGAGGCTCTGGGGGACCCAGGGGAGCAGAGCTGGGAAGAGCCAAATCCAGGGCTGCCAGTGAAACATCCCAGGGCATTCCAGGGTGTCCCGGCTTCCTTCTGTCACCAATTCCCAAGAAATCAGGGAAGCACCTCAAGGTTCCTGAGCCCTGGCCAGGCTGTCACTGTCACCAGGGTCCCTGCCCAGAGCTGTCACCTCCTGTCCCTCGCTGCTGCTCCCACCCCAGCAAGAGCAGCCCCTTCCTTCCCAAATCAGCACCACAGAGCAGCCAAACTTCCTTGGAGCCCCCAAAAACCAGAGGCTGGGCACCCATTCCAGCCTTTCCTCTGCCCCCTGCTCCCAGCCAGGGTCAGGCAGCTCAGATTCCCGCTCGGCAGCGCCTCGGGGTGGGAATCACCCACAGGGAGATCCTTTCTCCTTCCTGGAATCCCTGATAACCCCAGAGAGGATCCCTGGGAAGGAAGGAGAGCCTGAGCCCCTGCATGAGCCTGGAGCTGCATCCACTGGTTCAATCCGGCTCTGGAAAAGACCCTAGGAAAATGCCCAAGAATTCCTGCACTGAGCCCCATCTCCCTGAGCCTTCCATGGCCTGGTGCTATTTTAGCTCCACCTAAAGTGCTTCCCACCTTTGCTTTCATCTCCTGAGTCACCAGCCTGGCTGGAGCTTAAAGATCCAAGTGAAATCCCCTCAATCCCACGCCTGACAGGCAGGGATTGTTTTTAAATCACCTTTAAAAAAGCTCAGCATCTTCAATTCCATGGTTTTCAGATCAAGTCCCAACTCGGAGCAAATTCCCACCGCAGAGGCTTTGGGGCTGGAAAAGTTGGCACAATCCCACTGCAAATTAGTGCTAAAAACACCAACTGGAGCCCAGATCCTGGAGAGCTCCGGGCGTGGCCGGGACGAGGTTTTGGTCAGTCCTCGTGAACAAGTTCTTACGGAAAAGGGAATCAAATCCAGCCCTCATCTCTTCCCGTGGAGCCACCAGGAGCCGTGGGCCGAGCTTTTGGCGATGCTCAGCTTCTCCTCGGGGCTGAAGTGCAGGATGGCCAGGATGGCCGTGAGCGTCTGCTGCCGGCCCCGCGCGTCCGGCAGCGTCAGGAACCGGTACACCACGTTCTTCAGGTACTCCAGGTTGGCTCCTTCCCTGCTCTTGTCCCGGCAGTTCTTCTGGATCTCGGCCCGCAGCGCCGCCACCTCCTCGCGGTGCTTGTCCTCCTCGGCCAGGGCCCTGCCCTGGAGCTGGTGCAGCTGCATCTCCAGCTGGTGCTTGTGCTTCCGCAGCGCCGCGATCTCCACCTCCTTGCGCGCCAGCTGCTCCGCGTACAGGAAGAAGGTGGGCTCGGAGCCGGAGCACAGCTGGAGCGCCTGCGGGAGGATCTCCGAGGAGTCCTGGCTGGGAACGTCCCCGGGGGCGGCGTCCCGGGAGCCCTTGGGGCCGTGGGGCAGCGTGAGGGCGCGGAGCTGCTCCAGCTCCCGGTCCTTCTCGGCCAGCACGGCCAGCGCCCGGTCCCGCTGCTTGTGCATCTCCTCCTCCAGGCGCAGCGCCCGCTCCCGGAACTCCAGCTGGCACCGCTCCAGCTCCTGCCGGTGGAGCTGCTGCAGCTGGGACAGCTCCTGCTTCTTGGCCTCCAGCTCCTGCCGGTGCTGCTTCTCCATGTCGTCCGCGGCCAGCTGCAGCAGCACGTGCTTGTCCCGGAGCTCCGCCAGCTGCTCCCGCGCCTCCTCCAGCTCCTTGGCCAGGCCGACGTCCTTGCCGGCCTTGCTCTTGAGCACCTGCTGCGCCCTCACCTTGTAGCGCTCAAACTCTTCCTTGAGCTGCCTCAGCTCCTGCTGGCAGTGCCCGCCCGGGGCCTTGTCCCCGTTCCCATCCCCGGTGCCCGGGGGCAGCTCCGGCTCCCGCGGCTCCTCCGCGTCCGGCCCCACCGGGCCCTTGGCGGCCGCCGCCGCCTGCAGGAGCTTCCGCAGCTTCTCCATCTTCTCCTTGAGCACGGTCACGTCCAGCGTGGCCTCCTCCACGGCGACCTCGCCCAGCGAGCGGCTGGAGGCGGCGATGGCCAAGGTCTTGTTCTCCAGGTCCAGCTGCACGATGCGGTCCTTGAGCCTCTGGATGGTGCCCTGGTCCCTCTGCTTGGCCTTCTCGTAGGTGCCCAGCAGCTCGGACACCTGGGACACCTGGGCCTCCAGCTCGGCCACGCGCTGCTCCTCGCGCTGCGAGCGCTGCCGCAGCTGCTCCTCGGCCTGGGCCGTCTGCAGGGACACGGCGGGGTTAGGGCAGCACGGGGACACGGCGGGACACAGCTGGGGTCACACAGGGTCCCTGCTCTGCTCCAAACCAACAAGGGGCCTTCCCCACCCTGGGAATCCCGCCTGAGACACCTCCCTGTCCTGGCTTTTTGGGGATTTGTGTGTTTGGAATCACAGAATGGGTTGGGTGGGAAGGGAGCTCAGAGCCCCCCCCAGTGCCAGCCCTGCCATGGCAGGGACACCTCCCACTGTGCCAGGCTGCTCCAGCCCCAATGTCCAGCCTGGCCTTGGCCACTGCCAGGGATCCAGGGGCAGCCCCAGCTGCTCTGGGCACCCTGTGCTATTTATTTCAACCCCCCTGGAATCTGGGGGACTGGGAAGGGGGATTTGTCCTACTCCAGCCCCACTCCCTGGCTGCATCCCACAGAGAGCTGTTCCCCAGGATTGTCATCCCATCAATCCAAGCCAGGACGCTCTGGACTCTGAGAGACCGGGAGAGGGAATCTGGCTCCTCCAGCCCCAAACCCTGTCCCAATCCCTGGATTCGCCCCATTCCCAGCCAGGAATCACCTTCTTCATCTCCTGCACCAGCTGCAGCTGGAAGTGGTTCTTGAGGCCGGCCATCTCCTCCTGCAGCTCCTGGATCCGGGGGTCCGGCTTCCCATTCTCCTCCCGCACCCCCTGCAGCTCCCGCCTGAGCTCCTCCAGCTCCTGGCTCAGCTGCCGGATGTGCTGCTCGTAGCCCTGGGCGCGCTCGGCCACGCCGGCGCTGCCGGCCAGCGCTTCCCGGGACTCCTGCAGCTCCCGCTCGGCGTCGCGGCGCGATTCCCGCTCGGAGCGCAGCAGCTCCTGCAGCTCGCGCAGCATCAGCCCGTGGTCGCCCTGCTCGCGCTCCCGCTCGTGCTGCTGCGTGATCAGCCGGGCCCGGGTCTCGGCCAGCTGCTCCTGCAGCCGCCGCAGCTCCGCGTCCTGCCTGTCCGCCTCCTCCCGCGCCCGCCCGGCCGCCTCCTCCAGCTCCTGCTTCATCTGCCGCCGCTCCGCCTGGTACGACGCTTCCATGCGGGATTTCTCCTGTGTGACGGTGGCCAGGGCGCTGGTCAGTGTGGCCAGCTGGGCCTTCAGCTGCAGCAGCCGCCGCTCGGACTCGCCGCCGGCACAGAGGTCCCCGCTCTCGGAGCCGCCCGGATCCTCTGGTTTCTGGCAAGGGGGAGCCGCGGGTTTGTCCTCCTCAGGCGCCACATCCCCCTTGGTGCTGGTCACGCTGGCCGTGCTGGTCAGGCTGGCTGCAGTGTCCGTGCTGGCGGCCGTCCCCACGCTGTCCTCGCTGTGCTCCGAGCTCCGGTCATCCGGGGAGTCCCCAGCTCCAGCTGGTGGCACCGCGAGGTCCCCCTCGTGGGACACGGAGAGCACCTTCAGGCTGGCTTCCAGCGCTTCCTTCTCCTTCAGGAGGCTCTTGTAGGCGCGGACGACGTCCTTGAGCCGCGCCTGGAAGCGCAGGAGCTGCTGCTTCTGCGTCTCGATGGTCTCCAGCAGCTCCTTCCGGCTGGGGCCGCCCCCGAAGTTCATCCCGAACTTCTCCATGGTGGGGGGATCTGCGGGGAAAGCAGGACAAGGAGAAAAGGCGCCTTTGGGGTGGGCAGGAGCATCGTCCTGGGCCCATCCGGATACCGAATGGGCAGCAAACACCACCCTGACCACCCCCTGCCCAGGACCCCCATACTGACCCCCTCGAGACCCCCATCCTGACCCCGCCAGGAACCCCAGCCTGACCCCGCCGGGACCCCCCACCCTGACCCCCCAGGACACCACTCTGAACACCCCTCCAGGACCCCCATCCTGACCGCCCCAGACACCTCCCGGACGCCCCTGAGCTCTCCATCGTCACCTCCTCAGGACCACCCTGACCCCCACCCTGACCCCCACCCTGACCCTCACCCCGACCCCTGCGAACCCCCCGGGCCCCAAATCCCGACCCCCGGTGCCCCCTCACCCCCGGCCGGTTCCGCCGCGCCGCCAATTCCGCCGGAAGCCGCGGGCGGGGGCGGGGCAAAGGGCGCGTCACCGTGCGGGGGCGGGGCACGCACCATATAATGCGATGGGTGGGCGTGGCTACAGAGCGGGGCGTGGCTTTGCTCTTTGGGGGCGTGACCTCTGCGCGCGATGTGGGCGTGGTCGCGTGTGTGGGCGTGGTCTGACGTGTGGGGGCGTGGCCTGGACACGAAGGGGCGGCTGCGTCCCCGAGGGGGCGTGGTCACCCGTGAGGGGCGTGGCCACCTATGCGGGGGCGTGGCCACCCGTGCGGGGGCGTGGCCAAGGGACGGGGCGCGGCCTTCGGCTCGGCTCGGCGGGGCGGTGGCGGCCCGGTGGCGGTCCCCTGTCCCTCCCTGTGTCCCCTCGAGTGCCCCGTGTCCCCTCGTGTCCCCTCGTGTCCCCTTGTTTTCTCCCCGTGTCCTGCCACGTTCTCCCCGTGTCCCGTCCCGCGTCTCATGTGTCCTCGTGTCCCCCCATGTCCTCTCCGTGCTCCTCCACCTTCCCCGTGTCCCCCCGTGTCCCCCCGTGTCCCCTCCGTGTCCCCTCCGTGTCTCTCCGTGTCCCTCCGCATTCCCCCCGCGTTGCCCCCGTCTCCCCGTGTCTCCCCCGTCTCCCCGTGTCCCCCCGTGTCCCCCCGTGTCCCCCCGTGTCCCTCCGTGTCCCTCCGCGTTCCCTCCGCATTCCCCCCGCGTTGCCCTCGTCTCCCCGTGTCCCTCCATGTCCCTCCGCGTTCCCCCCGCGTTGCCCCCCTCGTCTCCCCGTGTCTCCCCCACCTCCCCGTGTGCCCTCCGTGTCCCTCCGCGTCTCCCCGCGTCCCCCCGTGCCCCCTCCGTGTCCCTCCGTGTCTCTCCGTGTCCCTCCGCGTTGCTCCCATCTCCCCGTGTCTCCCCCGTCTCCCCGTCTCCCCGTGTCCCCCCGTGTCCCCCCGTGTCCCTCCCCCTCCGTGTCCCTCCGCGTTGCTCCCGTCTCCCTGTGTCTCCCCCGTCTCCCCCGTCTCTCCGTGTCCCTCCGTGTCCCCCATGTCCCCCCGCGCCGTCCGTGTCCCTCCGTGCCTCCCCGTCTCTCCTCCATCCCCTCGTGTCCCCGCCCCCGTGCCCTCTCCGTGTCCCCTCGAGGGGGTCTCAGTGCCCGCCTGCAGCGGGGGTCGTTTGCTCCTCGGGGCGGGTGGGGCAGAGCCCCGGGCAGGGAGGTGACACCGAGCAGTGTCACAGCCCGGGGACAGGGGAGAGGGACGAACAGTGTCGTGGCCCCTCCCGTGCTGTCTCCTCCCGGCCCCTGCAGCCCCTCTCCGAGGGTGTCCCCTCCGGGAAGGGCCTAGAGGAGCATCCCAGTGCTCCAAACCCTCCGGATGACGATGGGGCAGAGCTGGAGAGCCCTCAGGTCTGCCCGAGACACCCCTGGCACGGCCACCTCAGCCGGGCCTTGTCCCAGCTGTCCCCTGCGGGAGCGACCCGGGGCTGCTCCTGGTGTAACCGGAATCCTCCAGAACCGCGGGGATCCATAAAACCCCCCAACGGCGCCGTTTTGGTGTCAGCGAGTCCGGCACCACTTTGTCCTTGGCCTGGGGCTGTGGCCAGCAAAATTCCAGCCACCACAGAGACCCCAGGAAAAAACTTCACCACCTGTTTGTGCATTCTGAGCCAACAAAGGAATGAACGTTCATTGGTTCTAAATTACATAAATCTCTTTCATTAATTAGCTTTCTGGCCTCCACTGGTTATCGAATTCTTCCACACCTCCCACTGTGCCAGGCTGCTCCAGCCCCAATGTCCAGCCTGGCCTTGGCCACTGCCAGGGATCCAGGGGCAGCCCCAGCTGCTCTGGGCACCCTGGGCCAGGGCCTGCCCACCCTCCCAGCCAGCAATTCCCAATTCCCAATCTCCCATCCAGCCCTGCCCTCTGGCACTGCTGCCCACTGGGATCAGCCCAGCGCTGGGGGGTTCTGGGCTGGGCCGGGTCCAGCTCTCAACCCCCAGCACCCCAAATCCTTCTCCCAGGGCTGCTCCAGCTGCTCATCCCCAGCCCGGTGCCAGGAGATTCTCACCCCTGTGTTGGCGCTGCCCCCCAGACCATTCCACGTCTCTCTGACTCCGAGCTGCCCCTCCCCGCCGTGCCCCACACACAGAACTGGCCCCTCTGTGACATCAGCCCGGCCCGGGGGCACCGCGGGGCCCTGGGGCTGCAGGTGCCACCTCTGCTCCGGCTCTGCCGCCTGCTGCGCTGGCACCGATGGCTCTGCTGGGGCTGCTCGTCCTGCTGGGCCTGGCCGGGCCCGCGGGGGGCACCTGGGACACCTGCAGGTGAGCGGCCCCAGGGGCTGCCAGGGGGCTCGGGGACACCCGGGGCTTCCCTGGCACAGCCTGGTGACAGACGAGCCCCTCGGGGCTCCCTGGCCCTGCTGTGCCCAGGGATGGCTTTGTGCTTCCAGAGGCACCTGCGGGCTCCGGCCCACGGCGTCTGACCACAGCTCTGCTGCCGGCACGTCCCGTGCTGAGGGTGGCACCAGTGTCCAGCCAGGGGCCTGGCCTGGCATCGTCAGCATCCAGGCCACCTGGGAGAACGGCACGTGGCACATGTGTTCAGGTGTCCTCCTCAGCTCCCAGTGGGTCCTCACAGTTGCACACTGCTTCGCCAGGGGCGGGTAAGGAGGAGCAGGGACAGAGATGTCCCCCGAGCACGGGCAGGTGGCCAGGTCACAGCACCACATGCCACTTCCATCCTGGCTCTTTCCTCTCTGCTTCTCTCTCTGCCTTGGGAAGCAGAAGGCCGAGAAATGCTGGGCTGCTGCAGCCTGTGGCTCTGCTCCCTGTCACCCCTCTCTCCATCTGCTCTCCAGAGGCGTCTCCACGTGGGAGGTGGTGATTGGGACCACAGACCTGACTCAGCCGGGCCCCGAGTCCAAGGTGCGCCACATCCAGAGGCTCCTGGTGCACCAGCACTACGTGGCTGCCACGGCGAGGAACGACATCGCCCTGGTGGAGCTGGACCAGCCCGTGGAGTGCAGCGACTACATCCAGCTGGGCTGTGTGCCCGACGCCTCGCTCAGGGTCTCCGAGCTGAAATCCTGCTACATCGCCGGCTGGGATTTTGCCAAAGGTGGGTTCCCAAACAAGATGTGTGCGCCGAGGGTGAGCTGGGCACCCTGGGAACATGGACTGGGCACCCCAGGGACATGGGCTGGCCACAGACAGGGTCCGGCTGCAGGACGTCAGCGGGGCCGGGGCTCGGAGCAGCCCGGGCTGGGGGAAAGAGTCCTCGCCCAAGGCGGGGCGTGGAACAGGATGAGCTGTAAGGTTCCTTCCCACCCGAACAATTCCGTGACTCTGTGAAGCCTCTGGAGAGATGGGTCTGGCCCCTCCCCCAGAGCCAACAGCAGGGACACAGCTGGACACCGTCGCTCCACGGAGAAGGGGCAAAGCCAGTCCCAGAGAAGGGGCAGAGCCAGGCCCGGGGTAGGGATTCACCCCAGGCAGGGGAGAGGATGGGTACCGAGCTGCTGGGGGCTCATTCCCCTCTGTGCCCACAGCTCAGGGATCGGGCATGGTGCTGCGGGAGTCCAAGGTCCACCTCGTGGACACGGAGCTCTGCAACAGCAGCCGCTGGTACGCGGGGGCCGTTCATCTTGACAACCTGTGTGCAGGGTACCCCCAGGGCAGCATCGACACCTGCCAGGTAGGAACACAGCCCAAACACAGCCCAGCCTGTCCTGTGTCCACCCCACCCTTCCCCGCCCACGGGTCCGTGTCCCGGGGCTGTCCTTTCCCATCCTCCCGTCCCTGTCCAGTGTCCCGGGGCTGCCCTTCCCCACCTGCAGGTCTCTGTCCTATGTCCCCTTGTCCCCAAGGCCTGGTCCTGCCCACAAAGTCTATCCAGTGCCCCCAGCAGACCCAAAGCGAGGATGTGACCCTGGAACGTTTGTCCTCCGCACATCTGGGACCAATGTGCAGAGATGGGAGAGCCCCCAAGCTGCTCCCAGCCGAGGGCCTGGAGGCTCCGGCCCCTGAGCAGAGCCTTCCCGTGCCGGGAGTGCGGACCTGACAGGGGCTGGGAGAGAGGAGCCAGCCCTGGTGCTGGCAGCAGCCCCCCACAGCCCCTGAGCCCCCTCTCCTGCCGCAGGGGGACAGCGGGGGTCCCCTCGTCTGCAAGGACAACGAAGCCGACTACTTCTGGCTCGTGGGAATGAGCAGCTGGGGCAGAGGCTGTGAGAGAGCCCGGCACCCCGGGATCTACACCTCCACTCAGCACTTCTACAACTGGATCCTGCTCCAGACGGGCCTGAGCCCAGCAGAAAGAGCCAGTCCAGCACCAAAGCCGAGCTGCACCCCGACTCCTGAGCCAGAGGTCACCTTGACTTCTGTGGAGACGCCAATGCCAGAGCCGGTGCTGGAGCCAGTGCCAGAGCCGGTGCCAGAGCCAGTGCCAGAGCCGGTGCCGGAGCTGGTGCCGGAGCCAGTGCCAGAGCCTGTGCCGGTAACAGAGCCGATGCCGGAGCTGACGCCAGAACCGGAGCTGGTGCCA
Organism: Corvus hawaiiensis; assembly: GCF_020740725.1. Classification (NCBI taxonomy): domain Eukaryota; kingdom Metazoa; phylum Chordata; class Aves; order Passeriformes; family Corvidae; genus Corvus; species Corvus hawaiiensis. The sequence goes on from NC_063216.1 coordinate 79,639,673, forward strand.
GAGCCAACGCCAGAGCTGGAGCCGGTAACAGAGCCGATGCCAGAGCTGGTGCCAGAGACGACACCTGAGCTGGTGCCAGAGCCGGAGCCGGAGCCGGTGCCGGTGCCAGAGCCAGAGTCGGTGCCCGAGCCGGAGCCAGAGTCGGTGCCCGAGCCGGAGCCAGAGGTGGTGCCCGAGCCGGCACCGAAGCCAGACATTCCCCCGGTGCCCGGGCAGGAGCCGACGCCAACACCAGAACCGGACAGGCTTCTGCTCATCCCGGTCCCGTACCGGAGCCTGGTGAAATTCTGTGACCTGCTCAGGGACTTCCTGCAGTTTCTCAAGGACCGGCTGGGCTGACCAGGAGGACGAGCAGCTCCAGCTCCGGCCGCCGTGGCCCCGGGCCGTTCCCTGCCGGCATCGCGGGGCCAAAGGCAGCCCCAGCGCCCGGGGCCGCGCTGTCCTTCCCCGCCCTCCCCTGCGCCCAGCCCGGTGCCGGAGCTCCGTTTGTGTTGAAATAACGCTGCTCGCGTTCCCGTGAACCGCGGCCTCAGCGCAGTGCAGCCCCCGGGGCAAAGCGAGCCGGGAGCCGGGAGCCGGGAGCCGGGAGCCGGGAGCCGGGAGCCGGGAGCCGGGAGCCGGGAGCCGGGAGCCGGGAGCCGGGAGGGAAAACGAGCGGGGTCGGCCCCGGTTCGGGAGGAGACGAGGGCGGAGCCGGGGAGGAGCGGGAGAAGCGATTTAATAACGGAGCGGAACGGGAACGGGAGCAGCTCGAGCTGGGAGTCCCCGAGTGCCGAGGGACGCGGAGGTGCCGGAGGTGCCCACCCGGAGCTGCTGCCGCCGCCCAGGGGTGTCCCCTCTGTCACCAGGCCCTGCCCCGGAGCTGCCGGGACCCCCATCCCCCTCCCCCGCTGTGCCCTCGGCCCCGGCAGCGCTGGAGCTGCAGCCCCGGCTCTGCTCCCACCCTGGGCCCAGCCGGGATCGCTGGGGCCGGGACGTTCCCTCTGCTCCAAAGAGCTCTTCTGGCTCTGGAGAAGGTGGTGGAGCGTGGTCCCTGCCGGAGCGAGTCAGGCATCCCGGATTCCATGATCCACCAGTGTCTGGGGGTGGTTTGGGCACCTGCCGAGGGCTGGCCCAGCCATGCTGGCCCGGCTGCCGCCGAAGCCCCCCCTTCACGGATATCCTGAATTCCCTCTCGGGGCGCTGTCGGAGCCCCACCCCCCCCACCCAACCTGCCGGGGCCCCTCAGGGCCAGGGACGCCCCGGGCCGTGGAGGCGGGCGGGGGCTCTGCAGGGCCGGCGCCGCGGGATCAGCGGGACTCCGGGCCCCAGGCTGGCAGCGGGGTGAGCCCGGGGGTCAGCAGGGCGAAGTGTGGGCTCTCCAGGGGCTGCCAGAGCGCTGGACCTGCGGGATGGACACGGGGCTCAGGCATCGCCCCGGGCCCTGCGCGGGGGACACCCAGGGGACCCCCACCCCCAGCAGCCCCATGGTCAAAGGAAGGGTCTCGATCCCGCAGCCGCCGGGAGCAGCTCCCACCCTGCCCGTGCCGGGGCCCGGCCCTCGTACCGCAGCAAACGTCGTCCCAGGCGCAGGGGCCGGAGGCGCAGAGGTGCAGCGGGGCCGGGGGGCGCGGGTGGGCGGCCAGGCCGTGGCCGTGACCGTGGAGGGGCTGCGCCGAGCCCGCGGGGGTGTCCCGGAGGGGCTGGGGGGGACCCGAGAGTGCGGTGTCACCGGGCATCCCTGGGGGTGTTCCGCGACCAGGTCACCCCAAAGGGAACCGGCAGAGGGCCGGGACGCTCCAGACAGGGCTCCGCGACGGGAGCGCGGGCTCCAGAGGGTGCCGGAGCTTGCTGGGGTGTCCCCGGCACTCCGGGCCGGGCCATGTCCTACCTGTGCGGCGGCTGCGGCGGTGGCACCGAATGCGGGCGGGATCCAGTCGCACCAGGAGCCTGCGTGGGCACAGGCGGGGACAATGTCCTGGCCCGGGCACCGCGCGGCCCCAGCCCTGATTCCCCGGGGGGGCGCATGGAGCGGCCGTGTCCCTTCCCCAGCTCCCAGCAGGGCTCTGGGAAGCAACCCCAGCTATCCCAGCGCCAAATTTCAGCCGCACTCCCTCCCAGGCACCCCTGGGCCCCACCCCCGCCCCGGGCGGCAGGTCCCACGTCCCGTCCCCTCGGTCCCCGGGCTGTCACCTGCCCCGCCAGCCTCCAGCTGCTGCTTGTTCTCCCGTCGCCACTTGGCTCGGCGGTTCGAGAACCACACCTGGGGAGGGTGCGGGAGATGAGGCTGCTGCCCCCCGCCCATCCCACGGCACCCGGGTCCGGGAGCGCCCCGGCCCCCTGGCACGGCTGTGAGCCCTGGGACACGGGCTCGTCACACTCCGGGAGTGAATGGGGACACGGGTGCGACACGGGCAGAGAAAGGGGCTTGATCCCAGACACGGACATGGGCACGGACACGGGCATGGGCAGAGGAAAGGGCTTGAACCCAAAAATGGACACGGACAGGGGCAAAGGAAGGGGTTCCATCCCGGGAATGGGCACAGACATGGGTACAGGAGGGGGTTGATCCTGGGCAGGGGCATGGGCAGAGGAAGGGGCTTGATCCTGCATCTTCCCCACCTCACTGGGCCGGGAACACTTGCCAGGCTCCAGGGATGTCCCCGGCACAGGGCACGGGACCCTCGTGGCCGCTCTCGTGCGTGCTTTGCCGTGCTGCGGGGCGCCCGTGGGCGGGCAGCGCTGCCCTGGCACGGGGGATTCGCTGCTGGCACTGCCTGGCCACCCAGAGGCCGGCAGTGGTCTGGGGTTGGAGGGGCAGGGGCACAGGGATGTGGGTCTGGAGCTGCTGGGAGGAAGGTGTGAGGCGTCTGTGCCATGGAATGTGCCACGGAGTGTGCCATGGAGTGTGCCAGGGCCCGTGCCAGGTGTGCCAAGGCCTGTGTCTCGGCTCTGCAGCACTAAGCCCCGTGGCAGCACCCAGCAATGTCCCCGAGGGCCCTGAGCTGGCCCCGTGGCGGGGCCGAGCCGGGGGGAGCCGGGACCGGGAGCTGTGGCCGTGCTGGGGCGGGGAGAGCGGAGGCCGGGGCGGGATCGGAGCTGTGGCCGTGCGGGGACAGACACAGCTCTGCAGCCCCGGGCTGTGCGGCCCGTGACAGAGGTGACAGAGGTGACAGAGGTGACACAGCCTCGCCAGGGCTCTGCAGCCCCGGGCTGTGCGGCCCGTGACAGAGGTGACGGCGCAGGGACGCTGCCACGGGCAGCCTGAGGGTGCCACTGCCCCAACCGCGACGGGAGACCTGCCCCGCTCCTGCCATTCCCGGCATCAGCGAGAAGAGACCCCCGAGCCGGGGACAAACCCAGCCCTGGGGAGTCACTCCCACCATCCGGAGCCCGTCCCCACCCCTGCGACCGCCAGCAGTGGTGACACGGTTTGGAGATGTCCCCGAAGGCCGGAGGAGTCCCTGTGCCCCCGGAGCTGGCGGCCGCGATCCCAGCGGCCTGTCCGGGCTGCTCCGGTCCCCAGGATGTGCCCGCGCTCCCCATCGGAGCGTGGCGGGTCCCCTCTTACCCTGATGGTGGTGTCCGGGAGCTGGGTGGCTACGGCCAGTCTCTCCCGGGTGGCCGTGTCCGGGTACTGTCCCCTCTGGAACTCTGCAGGGCGGATCGGGGTGAGATGAGTCGGGTCGGGGCAGCCAGCCCCGGCAGCCGGGCAGGAGGTGCCAGGACGTGTGTCTGCAGCCAGACCCCGGTGCCAGCGAAATGGGGTGCTCTGGGGTGGTCTGGGGTGCTCTGGGGTGGTCCGGGGTGGCCTGGGGTGCTCTGGGATGGTCTGGGGTGGTTTGGGGTGCTCTGGGGTGCTCTGGGGTGCTCTGGGGTGGTTTGGGGCACCGCGGCGATGGCCGGGCCACGCCCAGGGGCATGAGCCCGTCCCGAAAGCGGCAATTCCCTCCCTTGGGAACAGCCCCGCTCCATCCCGCGGGAAGCGCACCTTTCTCCAGAGCCTCCGCCTGCGGCCTGGAGAACACGGTCCTGTTCCTGTTCCTGTTCTCACTCCTGGGCCGGGGGCTCGGCGGGAGCTGCCGGCCGGGAGCGGAGCCCTGCGGAGGCTGCGGGGTGCCCGGGGCCACGGGGGGCTGCGGCACGGGGGGCGCGGCCGGAGGCGACACTGCGGGGACAGAAGGGCTGAAGGGGGAGGCGGACCCGGTGCTGGGGGCTCCCCGAAGGGGCCGGGAAGGGTCAGGAGGGGTCCGGGCTTTGGGGGCAGCCCGGCAAGGCTCACCTCGTGGCCGCGGGTCCCGGGGCTCGGCCGCCAGCCGGAGGTCGCTGGGCAGGGTCCTGAGCACGCGGTTGATGGAGGAGACCTGGGCAGGGGAGAGGGGATGTGCCCGGGAGGGGGACGGGACCCCCGGGCTGGGAGCGCCGGGGCTGCGGGGGGACAGGAATGGAGACGGATGTCCCGGAGCTGTCTCTGGCACGCTCTCCGGAGCCGGGGATTCTCCGCCCCGGGGCCGTGCCCGTCCGCTCCCTGTTTGTGATCCAGGACCCCGGAATTCCGGGGACTGACAGAATTTAGCGGACGGCGATTGGCACGGAGGGGGACTGGCAGGGTGGGTCTGTCCTTGGGAAGCACAGCTCTCCCTGCCGAGCAGGGACACTTGTCACGGAGCCACCGCGGTGTCCCGAGGTGGCGGCCGGGCTCGGGGGTGGCCTTCGGGGCTCTGCTTTCGCTGGGAAGGAGCGATTCGCCTTCCCCTTCCCTCCCGCTCCAGCTCCGCGTCTCACCAAGCACCGAGCCCTTCCCGGTGGATTCTTCCCATTCCCGAGTCCTTCCCACGGACCCGAACCCTTCATGGCACTGAGCCCTTCCCTGTGCGTCCTTCCCATCGCCCCGAGTACTTCCCTGCACTTCCTTCCCACGGCCCCAAACTCCCCCCTGTGCATCCTTCCCGTCACCCCGAGCCTCTGCCGGGGCATCCTTCCCGTTCCCAACCGCTTCCAAATGCCCAGAGCCCTTCCCTGCGCATCCTTCCCACTGTCCCGAGCCCCTCCCATCACCCCGAGCCCTTCCCTGCGCACCCTTCCCACCTCCCCCCACCCTCCAGCCCCCCGGCCGTGGGGTCGGACCCCCCTGCCCTGCCTGGCCCTGGGAATTCCCGCAGCCCCGGGATCCTCCGGCAGGACTCACGCTGGGGATGCCGCTGCCAGCACAGATTCCCTCGGCGTGCAGCTGCCGGCGGATCTCCCAGGCGAAGAGCCCGGGCTGCTCCAGCTTCAGCCGCGCGATCCTGGCCACCACGGCGGGGGTGGCCATGCGGGGCTTGCTGCCCCCCACAGCCTTGGGCCCCACGGCCCCCGTCCGGTAGTAGCGGCCCAGGATTTTGCTGACGCAGCCGTTGGACACCTGCGGACAAAACCTCAGCGGGGAGAGGATTTGGGAAGGGAAGGAGACCCCCCAGCCCCCGCCCGGGCGCACCTTGAGGCTGCGGGAGATGTCGGAGCTGCGGGCGCCGCTCGCCGCCAGCGCGATGATTCTCTGCCTCTTGCACGTGGGGAGGGGGCGGCCGTTCAGGAAGAGCCCCCCGAGCTGGTTCACCCCGCTGGGCCCTGGGGAGGGGGACAGGGCTGGGGGGGAGCGGGGCTGCCCGTCCGGCCATCCCCGGCTTCCCTGGAGATCACCGGGGATGAGGCCAGGAGCGGTGGTGCTGGAGGGGTTGGAGGGGCTGGGGGGGCTTGGAGGGACGTGGGGCTCGGTGCTGGGGGGGTGCAGGCAGCGAATGGGGGCACCGGCCCCAGGAAGCTGGAAAAACAGCGCGTGGAAGAGCACGGGGAGAATTTGGGGAGGGCAGCTGAGCAGGGGGGTGCCAGGCTGGGGGGTGCCAGGCTGGATGTCACCGGGGGCCGGGAGGACCCTGCGGAGCCGCGGGTGCATCAGCGGCTGGGTGCGTGCGCTTGTGCCGGAGCAGGGAAGGGTGACACGGCACATCCCCGATTCCCGCCAGGAACACCGGGACCCTGCGTCCCTCACCTCGGTGTTGCATCGTGGAGAGGCTTCACGGGGTGCGGGTGCTTGGGAATTCCCAGTGGGACACGGTGGATGCTGCGGGGCCGGATGAATCAGCGCTGGGGTCCAGGGCTCAGCCACGACCCTGCTGCGAGGAGAAGGGACAAGGACAGGAATCTTGGAGCAGAGGATGGAGACACTTGAGGGCAACTTGGGAAGTCCTTGTGCTCCAGGCATAGCGGATAAAGACCCGGAAAAGAGCTCACAGGGCTCTGGAGAGGCTCGGGAGACACCGGGAATGTTTCCTGGAGCCGGCCTGGCTGAGCCGTGTCTGAGCCGCGTCCCAGCGCCTGCAGAGCTCCCCTGGACACCCTTCGGGGGACGGAGGGGTCCCCACGCCCACCCCACCCCAGCTGAGTGCCGGGATCCACAGGGAATGGAGGGTTCCCCCATGCCCACCACCCTTCCAGCCAGCAATTCCCAATCTCCCATCCAGCCCTGCCCTCTGGCACTGGGAAGCCATTCCCTGGCTCCTGTCCCTCCAGCCCTTGTCCCCAGTCCCTCTGCAGCTCTCCTGGAGCCCCTTTAGGCCCTGCAAGGGACTCCGAGCTCTCCCCAGAGCCTTTTCGTCTCCAGGCTGGACACCCCCAGCTCTCCCAGCCTGGCTCCAGAGGATTTCCCGGCAGGATTCCCACAAGGACAGTGGTGCCAGCGCCTCTCCTGCTCCGGCAGGAGCACCTCGGCCATTGCTGAGCAGCAGCGGAGCCACAGAGGTGCCACCGAGCCTGGCGGCTGCTGCTCACCCACGGCCTCGCCAGAGCCCCCAGTTCACCCGGGATTTCACCTGGAACATCCCAATCCCCCCCGACACGCCCAGTGCGGGGCTTTCCCTGCCACAGCCCCCAAATCCCGCTACACCTCTTCCCTGCACAGCCTGAGGGAGTTGTTTGGAGACACCGACCCTCGGCGAAATTCAGGGAAAGCGAAATAAATCCAACAAGAGGGACGAGTCCGCAGGGTTCCCGCAGGTGAGCAGCAAAGCTGAGGGGCGTCCCATTCCCTCTGCTCAGGGAAGGCACGGAGCGCCCTGGAGCGATGCGCGGGAGGCTGCTCCGGGAGGGAGGCAAGGAGGGAACAGGACTCGAGTCCCCTCGGGGGCCCGCGCAGATCCCCAGCACTCCCTGGCCGGCCCCGTGCTGTGCCCGGAGGTGGCACAGGGATTTCGTTCCCCACAGGGAAATGGGAGCACTGGGAATGCCGAGCTGTGAACCGCCGGTGCCTCCTGGACGGTGCCCAGGAACCCTGGCACCGGGATGAGCTTGGTCCCTGTGCGGCACAGGGACAAGGAGCCAGCGGGAGTCAGCGGGGCCGGGCCAGAGCCGGGAACTCCCCGAGGGACCCCAAAGCTTCTCCAGGTTAGAGCAGCTTCACCACCAATTCCCACAGCGGATTCCTGCAGCTTTTACACGCGGGAATAAACGCCCGGGAGAGCGGGAATGCCCGAGCGGCGCAAGGAGGTACCTGCGGAGCCTCGACGGAGCCGGACCGGATGGTCCCGGGAGCCGGGCGGGAGCTCAGTGCGGGAGCGGGGCCGTGATGTCACGGCAGGAGGGAGAGGAGGATGGGGAGGAAGGGGCGGCCCGATGTGACCGCGCCCAGCACACGCCCGGCCCGGGGGGCTCCCTCGGGGCTCGGGGGCGGCTCGGGGCCCCCCGGGCCGGGCACGGAGTCGGTGCCGGGCGAGCGCCGGTGTTTCAGCACCAGCGGCCGGCGGACAGCACGGCCCCGCCGCGTCCCCGCGCCCCGGAGCATCCCCGGGGCTCCCCCGCCGGCGCCCCCCGAGGGGCTTCGCTCCCGCGTCTCTCCCGCAAAGCAAACAGGGACATATGGGATTCAATCATAAATCCAGCTTCGCTTTTATTACATCGATTTAATTTATTTTGGGTGCTGAACAAATAGAAGGCGGCCCCTGGGCTGGCGGCTGAGCCCCGGCGGGGACTCCCCGATGTGTTCCAGCCGAGGCACCGGCACAGATGGCCCCTTCTTGGAAGATTAAAAAAAACCCAACGTTGTAAACCTTTCAAGTAAAATATTTGAAGAGCAAATATTAGCCAGCGAGGAGCCCATCACCGTGGCCCTCCGCGCCCGGCCCCGCGAGTCATCCGGCGTTATTTGCACCCCGGCCCCGGCCCCCGGGCTCCGCACAACTGCCCGCCTTTGGAAAATACCATATGCTCCGAATTACACATTAACCACAGCCCTGCGGGGCCCGGGCCCGGCCCCGGCCCCCGGGGAGCCGCCGCGCCGCCCCCCCGCCGCCCGCGGGGCGCCCCGGCTGTCCCGCACCCCGGAGCCGCGCTCGGGCTCCCGGCGGCGCGGGGAGCGCTGGCACCCAGGGCCGGGTCCCCCCGCTCCGCCCCGGCCGCCTGGGACCCCCCCGCTCCGCTCCGGCCGTGGGGCAGCCCCGGCGGAGCCCCCCGGGCCGGGCGAGCCCCGTGCGCAACGCGGCCGCGGGGAGCGGGGAGCGGGGCTCGGCCCCGGGGCGGGGGGGCCGGTCCCGCCCCTGTCCCCCTGTCCCCGGGCCCGGGCGGGGGGCGGCGCGGGGGGCTCCGGGCCGGCCCCGGAGCGGCGGGGCTCCCCCCGGGGCTGTGCGCGCTGGGACCGGGCGCGCCGGGCTCTGGTGCGCACAGCCCCGGCCGGCGCCTCGCCGCTCCCGGGCCGGCCCCGCGGTGCCCCGGCGGCGGGAGGAGCCCCCGGAGCCGCCCGGAGCTCGGGGAGCCCGGGGGAGCCCCGCGGGCCCGGGGGGAGGAGGCAGCGGCGGCACCGGGCGGTGCGTCCGCGGCGCGGCTCGGGCGCGGCGGCTGCTGCGGCCTCGGGCACCGGGAAACCGGGATGGGGAAAGGCGGGAGGAGAGCGGAGGAGACGGGGAGAGGGGCAGGGACCGGAAGGGGGAGATGTGGAAGGGGGGAGATGTGGGGAGGCCGATGGAGGGACGGAGAGATGGAGAGGTGGAAAGAGAGATGGACACGTGGAGAGCAGAGACGGAGATGGAGAGATGTGAAATGGAGAGGTGGAGACGTGGAGAGATGGAGTCGGGAAGAGACAGGGAGGTGGAGAAGTGAGGACAGGAGATGTGGAGAGGTGGAGTTGTGGGGGTATGGAGAGGTGGGGAGATGGAGAGGTGGAAAGACACGGAGAGGTGGTGAAATGGAGAGATGGAGAGGAGGAGACGTGCAGAGATGGAGAGGTGGGGGGGGGGGACAGATGTGGAGACGGGGAGAGGTGAAGATGTGGAGAGGATGAGAGATGGAGACAGATAAAGACACGGGGAGGTGAAAAGACAGGTGGAGAAACGCTGAAATGGAAAGATGGAGAGGTGGAGCGATGGAGATAGAATTACGGAGACACGGAAAGGCGGAGAGGTAAAGGTGTGAAGAGGTGGAATGATGGAGAGGGGGAAAAAGGAGAGCTGGAGAGGTGTGGAGGTGTAATCAGGGAGATTGGAGAGGTGGAAAGGCAGAGATGGAGCGGTGGAGACAGATTGGGAGATATGGAGAGATGGAGAGGTGGGGTCAGAGCTCTGGAGAGGTGGAAGCGAGATCCAGGAGCCACCTTGCAGCTGCATTTTGTGCTTCTAGGACCTTCCCCTGCTCCTCAGGGAAGAGCTTTTGCAGGAATTCTGTTGGTGGTGGCTCAGTATCCCAGGGACAGGATGGGGATGCTGAAGATCCCAGGGGAAGGACAAGGATACTCAGGATGCCAGGGACAGGATGGGAACGCCGTGCTTCCCAGGGAAGGACGAGGATGCTGAGCCTCTCAGGGATAGAGTGGGAGCGCTGTGTTTCCTGGGGGTGGGATGGGGATGCTGAGCATTCCAGGGATAGCGTGGGAATGCTTTCCTTGGAAAGGCCAGGGGTGCTGGGCTGCCCGGGCTTTCAGCAGCTGGCACACGGTGGCTCTGCTCCGGTGGGCCAGGAATGCCGGCTCCGTGTGCCATCATCACACACCGGGGGTGGTGGGGACCCGAGTGTCCCCTCCCACCGGCACCTGGTCACTCCAGCTGGAGCCGGAAGGAAGGAAGGAAGGAAGGAAGGAGCACCCAGTGCCCACCATCCCCAGGCAGGATCGGGGCGTTGGGGTCACCGGGGGCTGTGGAGGGGAGCGCAAAGCTCGGGTGTCCCAAAGGGGGGCGTGTCCCAGGAAAGGCGCCCAGGGGCCGGTTCGGCAGCAGCTCAGCAGGGAGGGGGTGTCCCTCACCGCTCTGTCGGGGACTTTGCAGGGGACAGGGATCCAACCAAGCAGATCCAACATCTTCACTTTTGCCTTTACCTCCACCTCCATCTCTGTCTCCATTTTCATCTGCATCTTCATTTCTCTTTCCATCTTTATTTTTCCCTCCATATTAATGTCTGCCTTAGTCTCCATCTCCATCTTTGTCTCCCTCTTTGTATCCTTTTTTTCCCTCTGCTTTCATCCCTGCCTTCGTCTCCATCCCATCTCCACCTTCATCTCCATCCCATCTCCTCCTCCACCCCCAGACCATCTCCATCTCCATTCCCAACCCCATTCCCCATCTTCATCCCCGTTTCCATCCAATCTCCATCCCATCCCATCTCATCTCCATTCCATCTCCAACCCCATCTCCATCCCCACATCCATCCCCTCTCCATTCACATCCCATCTCCCTGTTTGTGTCTCCGGGCTGTTCCGCAGGGAGGAACGGGGAGAGCCCCGTGCCAGGCCTGGCTGTGGCTCAGGGCAGAACTGCTCCACTCGGGGCTTAGGGACCCCTTCCCTCTCCATTGTCCCATCCCTGATCCCACTGGCGATGTCCAGAAGGTTTTTCCCCTCTGGAGACAGGGAGGGGGTGCTGAGCCCCTGCCCTGCCTGGGAGAACAGCTGGAGCTGGGGGCAATGGATCCTTGTCCCATTCCATGCTGGCATCAGGAACGGGAATGTGCTGGGAATTGAGGTCTTGGAGCTGGGAAGGGACCCAGGGAAGTAGATGGGACCCTGCAGGGATAGTGGGTGAGGAGCTGGGAGGAGGGAGGGGACCTGCTCTGCCAGAGGAGTGACAGCGGGGCTGCTCGGGAATGGGACACGGAGGGACACTGGAACAGGGACATGGAGAGGGTGGAACAGGGACATGGAGGGAGCAGAACAGGGACACAGAGTGGCACAGGAACAGGGACACGGAGGGACATGGGAACAGGGACATGAAGAGGGTGGAACAGGGACATGGAGGGAGCAGAACAAGGACATGGAGTGGCACAGGAACAGGGACATGGAGAGGGACATGGGAACAGGGTCAGGGAGGGAATGGAACGGGGACATGGCGTGGCACAGGAGCAGGGACATGGACGGAATGGAACAGGGACAGGGAGGGAAACCGGAATGGGAACAGGGACACACGGAGTGGCGCAGGAACAGGGACACGGGGAGTGGAATAGACAGAGGGAGCAGAACAGGGAATGCCATTATCCCGGGAGATTTCAAGGCATTCACTTGCTGCCAAAGCGCCACTGCTCATTCCTGGGATTTTGTGTGGAATTCAGCGTCTGCATTCCCTGGGTGGCACTGGCGGAGGCGGCACAGCCCCCATCCCACAGGGAACATGTGCCAGCGGCTCAAAGGAACCAGGTCCCAGGGCACCCTCAGTCCCAGGGCACCCCCAGCGCTGTCACGAGCCGCGCGCAGGGACGGGCGTTGGGATAACCGGATTTGGGAATTACCATCCCTCCCCAGAGGAGACCACGGAGGCTCCACACCCAGTTCCCGATGTTCCTTCTCCTCATCCCGGCTCAGAGCCAGCTCCGTGCTGATCCCGGGGGAGCGGCCGGAGGGCAGAGGGATGAGGCGCAGCTCCCAGGGGATCCACTCGGCACTTCCAGGAGGACATTCCCATCCTTTGAAGTGTCCCAGACCAGGCTGGACATTGGGGCTGGAGCAGCCTGGGACAGTGGGAGGTGTCCCTGCCATGGCAGGGCTGACACTGGAGGGGCTCTGAGGTCCCTTCCAACCCAAATTCCACAATTCCTTGATTTCCCTCCCTTTGTTGCTCCTTCCTACGCGTCCAGGGCTGTTTTGCACCGTTCTGAGCTTTCTCCCTGCAGAAGGTCGCCCTGTTCCCCACCCAGCACCGGAATACCTGGAAAATCCCATTCTTTTCTCCTGCAGAATGCACAGGTGGAAGTTAAAAGCCCAGATGACTCAGCCGATCAAGGAACCCGAGTTTATCCCCACGTTCCCACCTACAATTCCACTTTCTTTTCCATCAAAATGATGATTATTAAAGGATTCAGGCTAAAAGAGGCAATTTGGGGGCTTGAAGGTGTCCTCCCCATCGTGGCTGGTGGGATGTAGGTGCAAGATGGGACAGTGACACGGTGAGGAGCGGGCCCAGAAATTCCATAAATCAGGATAACGGAGCTGCTTTTCCAGGTTTTGGAGGGGAGAAGGTTTCCTGCCCCGAAAGAGGGGCTAAGTATTAAAAGAGGGGATAACCCAAGGAATTAACAAATCCTCATCAAAAGGCCAGAGCAGGGAAATCAGAAGTGGTGGAAAGTGGTGGTGGGTTGGGAGAGAGCCGGAAGAGGATTCCTCATGGATTGGGAGACTTCGGCGTGGCCAGCGCAGTAAAATCCCAGAGTGGGACCCCCGGGACCCTCTGGAAAAGGGGCCGAGGGCTGCACCGGGATCTGCATGTGGGAGACAAACCCCGGAGTGAGCCCACAGGGAAAACATCGTAAACGTGGGGAAAAAAAATCCCAAACATGGAAAAAAGCATCGTAAACATGGAAAAAACCATGGTAAATATGGAAAAAAATCATAAACATGGAAAAACATTGTAAACATGGAAAAAAAGCATCGTAAACATGGAAAAAAAACTAAACATGGAAAAACATCGTAAACATGGAAAAAAGCATCGTAAACATGGAAAAAACATCATAAACATGGAAAAAAAATCCTAAACATGGAAAAAAATCCTAAACATGGAAGAAAAAATCCTAAACATGGAAAAACATCGTAAACATGGAAAAAAGCATCATAAACATGGGAAAAAACATGGTAAATATGGGGAAAAAAATCATAAACATGGAAAAACATTGTAAACATGGAAAAAAAAAAAAAAAAAAAGGGTGGCAAAACGTGCCGTGACCGGGGAGAGACGCCGGCGGGGCGGATTCCCGTGGGATGTTCCCGGCGTGCAGCAGCCGCCTCCCTGCAGAGCCCCGATGCGCTCGGTGCCCCCGCTTCCCGGCGGGAATCGGGATATGGGGGGGGACAATGCCAGGATGGACGGACCCTCCTGGCTCCCCCTCCGTGGCAGCCGTGCCCGGACAGGGCACCCCGGCAGCGGGTGCCGAGCATCCCTGCTCCCGAGGCGAGGGCGGGCAAGGAGAGGGTGGGATCCCCCCAGGTGTGCTCCGATCCCTCCCAGATCCGCTCCGATCCCCCCAGATCCGCTCCGATCCCCCAGGTGCGCTCCGATGCCTCCCAGGTGCGCTCCGATCCCTCCCAGTTGTGCTCCGATCCCCCCAGATCCGCTCCGATCCCTCCCAGGTGCGCTCCGATCCCTCCCAGGTGCGCTCCGATCCCCCCCAGATCCGCTCCGATCCCCCAGGTGCGCTCCGATCCCCCCAGATCTGCTCCGATCCCCCAGGTGTGCTCCGATCCCCCCAGGATCGCTCCGATCCCTCCCAGGTGCGCTCCGATCCTCCCCAGGTGCGCTCCGATCCCCCCAGGTGCGCTCCGATCCCCCCAGATCTGCTCCGATCCCCCAGGTGCGCTCCGATCCCTCCCAGGTGCGCTCCGATCCCCCCAGATCCGCTCCGATCCCTCCCAGATCCGCTCCGATCCCCCAGGTGCGCTCCGATCCCTCCCAGCTCGGGGGGCTTCACCGTGCGGGACACGGGAGCCCCTCCCAGCCCGGGCTGCGGTGCCGGAGCCGCTCCGTTCCCGTTCCCCGCGTTCCCCCCGTGGCCGCTCCAGTCGCCTCCTGTCCCCCACGAGTGACCTGGCTCCGCTCGGGGCTGGCACAGGTCACACCGGGAGCGGCGCGGCCACGGCCGCGTCTCCAGTTCGGGAAACACCGGGAGCATCCCGAACGCCTCCCAAGGGGCGGGGGCTGCTCCGGGGGAGCGCCAGCCGGTGACACGGGAGTGATCTCCGCTCCCGGCCCCCCGGGACCCCCCGGGACCCCCCGCTCCGGGCTGGGGGGTTGGTGTCACCCAGGGACGGGTGCCAGTGTCCCCTGAGGGAGGACATCCCGGGGCTGTGTCCGGACGGCGAGTGTCCCCTGCCAGGACGCGGTGACAATGAGCCACCTCAGGTGCTCGAGGCCACCTCGCCTGGCAGCGCCGCTGTCCCCGGTCCCCTCGCAGGACGCGGGTGGCCGTGGCAGGGTGCGGTGTCCGAGGGCAGGGGAGGTTTTTGGGGTGCGGGTGTAGGATCGGCGCGACCCCCGGGCAGCGGGATCGTCCCGAAAGCGGCCAAAGGTGGGTGCCCCACTCTCCCCCTTCTCCCCCCAAACCCGCACGGTGCGGGCTGCAAGCGGCCCGGGAGCCTCTGGTGGCCCCGGGGCTCTGCCTGGGCACAGGGGGTGTCACGGGGGTGTCGCGGAGAGGCCGCACAGAGCGCCGGGGGACCCTCACTCCTGCCCCCGGGGCTGCCCTGGGGGATCCCCCGGCCCCGGCCCGCTTTGGGAATGTGCCGGGAGCGCAGCTGAGCCGGCACCGGGCTGGGTCAGGGCGGGGGTCCCGCGGGCCGCCCGGGGTGACCCCGACCCCGACTCGCGGCCGGCCCCGCCCCCGCGGCGCGCGCCGCTGACGAGAGGGGGCGGGTCTGCGCCGAGCCCCGCCCCCGGCGGTGACGGAAAAGGCGTGGCCCGGCCCGGCCCCGCCCCCGGCGCGGCGCGAGGCCACGTGTGCGCGCGGGCGGCCTTTGCCGACGTGTCCCTGGCGCCGCGCGCCCCGGAAGTCCCGCCCCCTCCCGCGCGCCGGGCCGGGCGGGGCCGCCAGGGCCGTGACGTCAGCCACGGCGCATCGCCATTGGCCGAGGCGCCGGGGGGCGGGGCGGCGCGCGCGGCGGGAGCGGCCGCCCGTTGGCCGCCGGCCGCGCGGGGGGCGGGGCCTCGATGAGGTCACGCCCCCCAGGCACAGGCCCCGCCCCGCGGTCCCTTCCGCGCTCGCCCCGGGCCCCGCCGCGCTCGCCCCGCCGCCCGTGCCCGCCCCGGCCCGACCCGGCCCCTCCGCCCGCCCCGGCCCCGCCATGGCCTCCGCGGCCAACCCCGGCCAGGGCGGCTCCGCGCCGCCGCCCGTCGTCCAGCGCGGCATCGTCAAGATGGTAAGGGCTGTGCCCGCCGCTCCCCGCACCGACCCCGCAGCTCGCCCGTGACCAGGGACCCCCATCTTCCGCAGACTCCTCTGGAGCCCGGGACCCCTCTCTGCTCCCCGCCTCCCTTCCCGGTAGCCGGGACCGTCTCCGCTCCCCGCCCGGTGCCCGGGTCCCCCACCCCCGGTGCAGCCGCTCCGGTGGCCCCTTTCCGCGGCCGTTGCTCGCCCGTTACGCCCCGCAGCCCGGGCACCCCGCGCTGCACCCCGGGACCCCCCTGCAGGCCGAGTCTCGCACGCCGTCCCGGGACCGGGCGCTGCACGGTGCCGCCGCCCCGGTGCCGTCCGGGCTGCTGGGAAGGGGCAGGAAGAGCTTTGGGTCCCGGGGGGCCGGACCCGGTGGTCCCGCTCTGCTGCCGGCCCGGAAGCCCCGAGGGGTCGGGCAGCAGCGGCCGCGCGGGGCCAGCGGCGGCGGGGCCGTCCCGGGGGTGCCCCACGTGCTCCGCTCGCTGCCCTGCCCCGGCTGTCCCCGCGGGGCCGAGCGGCGGGACGGGGACCCCGAGCCCCGTGTTGGGTCCCCACGGGACAGAGCGCTGGGATGGGGTCCCCCGGGCCCTCCGGCGTCCCCGGGAAGAGTCCCCCAGGCCCCCGTGTCGGGTCCCCACGTGCGCCGGCAGCGGGGCCCGGGAGAGCGAAGGTCGGGTTGAGTCCCGGGCGCCGTGTCCCCATCCCGTGTCCCCATCCCGTGTCCCTTCCTGGTGCCTGTCCCGCCCCAGCCCATTCCCTGCCGTGTCCCCAAAGCCCCCAGATTCCTGTGCCCGAGTCCAGGTGGTTCTGGGGGTCTCGGCTGACCCCTTCCCCCACTGCCGCCTTCGGAGCGAGACCTTTTTCTGGGGTGTCACTGCACCCCGGGGCTGTGGCAGTGGTGGGGACAGGGCTGAGGACACTGCGGGGCCGGGGATGGAGACTGGAAGTCTGGGAACGCATGACAGGGATCTAGGGATGGATCCTAGAGGTTTGGAGGTGGACTCTGGGGGTCGAGATGGGCACTGGGGATGTGAGGCTGGACAGTAGAGGTCTGGGAACGGATGCTGGGGGGCTGGGGATGGACCCCAGAGGTTTGGGGACAGACACGGGGGCTTGGGAGGAGCACCGGGAATCTGGGGATGGATGCTGGAGGTTTGGGAATGGACACTGGAGGTCTGTGGTCAGACACCGGGGGTCTGGGGACACCGGAGGTCTGGCCTGGCACCATCCTCGTGCTGTGTCTCACCCTGCCCTGTCTCCTGCCCAAGCAGCAGATTTTGGGATGCTCAGGAAAACCCTCACCTGGCTGCTTGTGCCTGCCCGATGCCATCCAAGGGGATGTGGATCCACAGCAGGATTTTGGGAAGGATTTTGGAGCCTGCTGGCTGGGAGGCAGCTGTGCCTGGGGGTGCCCTGTGCCCTGTACCCCGGGATGTGCTCCGTGGTCCCCTTCCCTTTCCAGCCAGCCCAAAACCCCCCGGGGAGAGGCGGTCCCTGGCTCTCTGTGGAGCTGCTGGAGCAGCCGGATCGGTGCCAGCCACGTGCTCCGCTGCGGTTCCCGTCACAGCTCTGAGGTTTTGGGGGTTTTTTGCACCTTCCTGTTGCACAGTTCCCCCGGAATCACAGCGAGACCATGGGGTTTGGGAGCATGAGTTTGGGATGAAGAGCAGGAATTTTCCTCCCGCTCCTGCCAGGATTTTTAACCCTTTGTGCCCCTCATGGGCAGCTCTGGATTCTGCATGTGCCAGCTGGATTTCGGTGCTGTCCCCTCCAGTGCTCCGGAGCCACCTCGGCAGCACGAGTTGGGTCTGTCCACCCCGAGTGCCTGTGCCGTGCCCTGTCCCTTTTCCAGGCTGGATTAAGCCTGGTTTAAGCCCACATTTGTCTGCTGGAGCCCTCAGTGGGACAGATGGCACCTGGGGTGACTTTTGCTAGCAGGGTGGGACGGTGACACCTGGGTGCTGGGACAGTGTCCTGATCCCATTCCTGCCACTGCCCGATCCCTGGAGCCATTCCCCAGCTGAGGATCCCGACAGCCACGTGTGTGCCTGACAAACGGGATGTGTGGCCACTCCATGGGCGGGGACAGGGTCACAGGGGTCTGGAGCCAGGCATGGAGTCTCCCCCCAAAGCACTGGAACACGGAGCAGCTCCGCCAAGGATCCCACCCCAGGATCCAGGGCTCGTGGTGGGGATGGAACAGAGCAGCTCCGGCATCCCCTGGCCTCCTCATGCCCTATAAATTAAAGATTAAGGTTAATTACAGCCATGAAACCTCTAAGTCCTTAAGCACAGAGAGCACTGAGCCTTTGCCGGGATCGCTCTGGGTGTAGCTCGGGCCACAATTCCTGGTGGCTTCTGCAGCATTCCCGGCTCTGCCGTGGCTCTGGGTGGTGGGGGGCAGCAGAAGGCGTGCAGGGGGCACCCGGGCCCTCGGGGGGGCTCAGTGGGGCTCGTTGCAGAGGGATTCGGTGTCCCGGGCACGGGGCCAGGCTGGCTCTGGTGGTGGAGCAGAGCCAGAGAGGTTTGGGATCCCTGCGAGCATCCGTGGGGATTTGGGGTGGCAGGGAGCCAGGGCTGAAAGCCGACCCCGAGGCTGGATACAGCGATCCCGTGTGCCCAGAGCCAGCAGCGGTGCGAGCGGGAACGGGGAGATCCCAGGAACACGGGGAGAGCCCCTGGAACAGGGAGAGCCCAGGGAACAAGGAGATCCTGGGAACAGGGAGAGCTCTGTCTGCTGGCCCAGAGCCTGGCCCTGCCGCGGGAGCTGGGACCTTGCCTGACTTGGAATGTGGGGCTGGAGGTGTGGGGGAACCCTGGGAGAGAGGACGGAGGTGGGACTGCCCAGCTCGGAGCTCTCAGCAGCCATGGGGGGGATGGCCCGGCTGGGCTCATCTGGGAAGCACCAGGAGGAAAATCCCGATTTTCCAAATCCTCCTTGGTGTTCTGTGGGCACAGAGGTGACCCCAAGTCCAGGTGTGCTGAGCTCTGGGGGAGGGGACAGAAGGGAGCTCAGAGCCCCTCCAGTGCCAGCCCTGCCATGGCAGGGACACCTCCCACTGTGCCAGGCTGCTCCAGCCCCAATGTCCAGCCTGGCCTTGGCCACTGCCAGGGATCCAGGGGCAGCCCCAGCTGCTCTGGGCACCCTGGGCCAGGGCCTGCCCACCCTCCCAGCCAGCAATTCCCAATTGCCAATCTCCCATCCAGCCCTGCCCTCTGGCACTGGGAAGCCATTCCCTGGCTCCTGGCCCTCCATGCCTTGGCCCCAGTCCCTCTGCAGCTCTCCTGGAGCCCCTTTAGGCCCTGCAAGGGGCTCGCAGCTCTCCCTGGAGCTTCTCCTCTCCAGGGGAGCACCCCCAGCTCTCCCAGCCTGGCTCCAGAGCAGAGGGGCTCCATGCCTGGAGCAGCTCCGGGGCCTCTCTGGACTCTCTCCAGCAGCTCCAGGTCCTGCTGCTGTGTCCCCAGGGCTGGGGCAGCTCTGCAGGTGGGGTCTCACCTTGGCACAGGGACAGAATTCCCTGTTTCCCTGCTGGGGATGAGCGCAGGACATGGATTTTGGCCCCATCCTGGGGGGGTGGGACAGCTCCTGGCTCTCCGGGCTGTCACACGCGGTGCTGCCGAGTCCCCGGGCAGGGCAGGGCGCATCCCTTGGCAATTCTGTGTGTCCGTGCAGCGTCGCCTTCCCGTGCCCACCCCGTCCCTTCCCTGCTGCCACCGCCGTGTCTGGGGGACCCCGGTGACCCTTCCTTGTCCCCGCAGGTGCTGTCGGGCTGTGCCATCATCGTGCGGGGACAGCCCCGTGGGGGGCCCCCCCCCGAGCGCCAGATCAACCTCAGCAACATCCGAGCCGGGAACCTGGCCCGGCGTGCAGCCCCCGGCCAGCCGGACGCCAAGGACACCCCGGACGAGGTGGGTGCTGCCCCTGCCCCCGGGCACCCCTGGGGGGCACAGGCAGGTCCATCCCGGGGGGCACGGGGGGAGCAGCCCGGGAAGGATCCGCTGGGTCCAGCCCCCAGTGAGGATTTGGGGGGGATTTTCTCCTTCCTTGCCCCTCTACGCTTGGGATGGGACCGGCATCCTGGGGGCTCAGGGGGATGGTTTGGGGCACACGGGGGGTGGTTTGGGGCACACGGGGGGTGGTTTGGGGCACACGGGGGATGGTTTGGGGCACACAGGGCGGTCCCAGAGCCGCTCCGTGCCGGCGGGGCCCGGCCCCCCTCCTCCTGCGGGCCGGGGGCGGTGGGAGCAGCGCTGGCAGATAATTGCTCTCCCTGGGGAGTTTTGTCTTCCCAAACAGCCTCTAAATGTCACTCTTTGCCAAAGTGACGCCTGTCAGCCCCGCTAATTGTTTATGAGCGCGTCATGTTCCCACCTCCGGCCGCGCTCCCGCCCACCTGCCGCGCTGGAGCGGGAAGGAGCTCCGGGAACGCGCTCCGGAGCCTCCTGCACCCACTGCGGGGCTGGGACAGCTCTGTGCTCCCGGCCGGGCTCATCCCGCTCCGCTCCTGTCCCGGGAGCTCCTGGGAAGGAGCCCTGGGAGCTCTCAGTGCATCCATGGGAGTTGGGGCTGCTCCGCGAGTTTTCCTGGGCTCAGCTCGGTTTTGGGGAGCTGGAAAACCTCCCGGGATCCCTCTGTGGGGCAGTTTCTCCCGAGGAGTAACGGAGTGGGTTCCTAGTGGAGTGCTCCTGGAGGAGAACGGGATCTCCAGGGAATTCTGGGCTTCCCCCTCTGCCCTGGACCCTCCAGCTCACGGCGCTTCCCTCCCCGCAGCCCTGGGGCTTCCCGGCCCGGGAGTTTCTGCGGAAGAAGCTGATCGGGAAGGAGGTTTGCTTCACCGTGGAGTACAAGACCCCACAGGGCCGCGAGTACGGCATGGTGTACCTGGGGAAAGGTGGGTCCGGGGGGGAGCACGAGGGGAGGTTTGGGGTGGGTTGGGATGTGCTGTCAGCAGGAGGATGCATTCCCACTTTTCCATGGATTCCCAGCTTTGGGAGGGGGGTGGTGCCCGGTGCTGATCCCGGCTGAGCTTGTGGACACGAGGAGCAGTGCTGGGTGGATTCTCATTGCTTCCCCTTTTCCATGCTTTTTGTTGTAACAAATCTCTGGCTTGTCTGTGGCTGAGATCCCAGTAGGAAGCAGCTTCCCAGGAGGAATCCACCCTAAGCATTCCGGGTGGGTTTCGGGGCTCTCCCTCCCTGTGTCCCCTCAGCCGTGGCCATGGCCAGTGCTGGCTCTGTCCCTGCCCAGAATTCCCGTGCCCTCGGGATTCAAGGGATGGGATCTCGGCTGGGGAAGCTCCCGGGTCCCAGCTCGTCCTCCAGAGCCTCCCCGCTCCTGGGGCAGGTGGGTGCTCCGAGTGTGGCCGGGACAGCCCCCCGTGGGATATTTGGAATACCAGCAGGATGTGGCCAGGCTTGGACACAGCTCCCTGGCACTGCAGTCCCGTGGGAAAAGGGAAGCAGCAAGCACAGGAAAGGGGCTGGGAAGGAGCTCGGGGGCTGCTGGATTTTGGAGGAAGTCCCTGGGGAGCCCCAGTAGGGACTGGGGGGGTCGGGTGCCCTCAGCCCCACATCCCTGTGTACTTGGCTGTTTTCCCTGTGGGAATGGGCTGGAGAGGGGGAGCAGGTGCTCCAGGTGCGCTTCCTGTGGCACTTGGAGCCTTTCCTGGCATTCCCGTGCCACTCAGAGCCTTTCCATGGCGGGAGCCGGGATCGGCTCACCCAGCTGGGAGTTGCTGCCATCCCGGGCTCATCCCGAGGCCAGCAGGATGGAGCAGGGAGCTCTGCCTGGAGGCCCAGGGAGGTGGCCCAGGGTGGGGGCAGAGGCTCCCTCTGGCTCCGGGACCCGAGGATCCGTGGCAGGGATGGGGGGCCCGGGATCGCTGCTGGCTCCCGGATCCCAGAGGATCAGCAGCGCGTCCGTGGCTCCCCGGGAAGGCTGGAGCTCCCTCCGTGGGGGTTTCTGGGCTCAGCTGGGTGTGGCCGAGGTGGGCAGTGCCTGCTTGGAGCCCCTCGCTGCTCCCAGGCCGTCCCAGAGCTGAAGTCCCATTGCTCCATCCTGGCACATTCCAGGCGGCTCCTCCCGTGTCCCCCTGCAGGAACACGAGAGCCCCACGGGGCCGGGGCTGCGGAAAGGGCAGTGGGACCCTCGGTGCTGCAAATCCCTGGGTGTCAGAGTTACCTCCGTGCTCCAGGAGCGTTTGGACAGCACCCTCCGGCACAGGGTGGGATTTTGGGATGTCCTGGTCAGGCCCAGGAGCTGGATCGATGATCCCTGTGGGGCCCTTCCCACTCAGGGTACTCCATGACGCATTCCTGAGCTCCCAGTTTGCTGGGAGGGATCGGAATCAGAATTGTTTTGTTTGGGAAAGACCTCCAAGATCCACAATCACTGAATCCAATGTTTGATTTGAACCTTGGATTTTGGGAAGCTGCTGCTCTGCTCTCCCCCTGAGCCCCTGTCCAGCCCAGGCAATCCCGGTGTCGGGAATAAAGCTGGGAAGGGTTTGGATGTTGGCTCCTGCTGGGGCCTCTCCCGGTGCCGTCCCCATCCCTGCTCCAGCCCAGCCGGGAACAGCGCGGGCGGGGGAAATGAGGCAGAAAATGTTCCCTGATGAAGTTTGTCAGGGTTTAAACACCATTAGTGTGGGAATGCTGTGACAGATTCCTGCCAGCCCTGCGGCAGCTCTGGGATGGGGGGGATGGACAGTGGGGAGCTCTGCCGAGGGATGGGCACAGGCTGGATCCATGGGATGAGGCCAGAGAAGTGAGGGACAACCAGGCCAAGTGCCAGGTCCTGCCCTTGGGTCACTCCAAGCCCCTTCAGCGCTCCAGGCTGGGGCAGAGGGGCTGGAAAGCTGGGAAGGGCCCTGGGGGTGCTGTGCCAGCGGCTGGACAGGAGCCCAGGGGTGCCCAGGGGGCAGGAGGAGGCCGATGGCCCCTGGGCTGTGGCAGCCCCAGCGTGGGCAGAGCCCCAGGGCAGGGACTGTCCCCTGTGCTGGCCCTGCTGAGGGACCCCCTGGGATCCTGGGGCAGCTCCGGGCCCCTCTGGGCAGGGAGCTGGGAAGGGTCTGGAGCCCCAGGAGCGGCTGAGGGAGCTGGAAAGGGTCTGGAGCCCCAGGAGTGGCTGAGGGAGCTGGAAAGGGGCTCAGGCTGGAGCAAAGGAGGCTCCGGGGGGACCTTGTGGCTCTGCACAAGTCCCTGACAGGAGGGGGCAGCCGGGGGGGTCGGGCTCTGCTGGCAGGGAACAGGGACAGGAGGAGAGGGAACGGCCTCAGGCTGGGCCAGGGGAGGGGCAGGGTGGGCACCAGCAGGAATTTCCCCATGGAAAGGGTGCTCAGGCCTTGGCAGGGGCTGCCCAGGGAGCCCGGGCTGGGGGCAGAGGTGTCCCCAGGAGAGCTCTGTGCTGGCGCTCGGGGTTGTTCCAGCCCTGCTCACTGGGATCACTGGGAATGCTGGGATCCCCATGTCCCTGAGGCTCCTCTCACCCTCCCGCTCCTCTCCTCTCCCCACAGACACCAGTGGTGAGAACATCGCCGAGTCCCTGGTGGCCGAAGGATTGGCTTCCCGGCGGGAAGGGATCCGAGCCAACAAGTACGTGCAGGGCTCCCATCCCCATCCCCGGCTGGTGCTCCGGGCATGGAGCCATTGGATCCCTCGGCTCTGGGGGGCCAGGCCCTGCTCCGTGGCTCCCGAGGTGCCCTCGTCCCACAGGCCTCCCCAGGGTGTCCCGGGGGCTTTGGGGTTGGGATGTGGAGGGGCTGGGTGGGGGCTGCCTCCTCTCCCATGGACGGAGCTGTGTCCCTGGGCGGCGGAGCAGGGACTCTCTGGGAGTCTCTGAAGTCACACCTGGCTGGGGTGGAATCGCCTCAGTTCCCGCTGGAGAGGAGGTGCTGGGACATTCCTGGTGCTGGATCCAGCTGGGTGATCCCTGTGCCAGCAGAGCCGAGGCTTTTCCTGGGCTCTGTCACATCCTGGGGTGTGGGAGAAGCCCGGCCTGGGCTGTGGGGTGCTGCATCCATGGGGACAGGGATCCCATTCCAGAGGTGCAGGACAGTTCCAGGCCAGGGTCAGCCTCATTCGTAGGATCCTGGAATGGCTGGGTGGGAAGGGAGCTCAGAGCCCCTCCAGTGCCAGCCCTGCCATGGCAGGGACACCTCCCACTGTGCCAGGCTGCTCCAGCCCCAATGTCCAGCCTGGCCTTGGCCACTGCCAGGGATCCAGGGGCAGCCCCAGCTGCTCTGGGCACCCTGTTTGATATCCCAGGATTTCTTGTGGTGGGGCTGGTGCCAGGGCCGGGAGGGGATCGTGGTCGCCTTGGTGGCCCTTCAGTGGCCGCCTGTGTGTGCAGCGCTGTGATGATCTGTGGATTCCCAGGGAATGTGCCTTCCCTGCTCTCCCAAACCTGCTCGGCCCTGCTGGGAGCCGGGAACGCCGCTGCCTTTCCATGGTGGTGCCAAAAGCAGCCTCTGGAAGGGTTCCCTGGGCTCAGCCTCCCCAGTCTGTGGGAGGAGCTGCTTCCAGCTGTATTCCCCCTGGGATGTGTGCTGGGGATGGGAGTGACCACAGCACTACAGCATCCCCAAAAGTGCCCGGGACAGGGAGATTCCCAGGCATCCATTCCCGCCCTGTCCCTCAGCCCGGAGCAGAGCCGGCTGGCTGAGCTGGAGGAGCAGGCCCGGAGCGCCAAGAAGGGGATGTGGAGCGAGGGCTCGGGATCGCACACCGTGCGGGACCTCAAGTACAGCCTGGAGAACCCCCGGCACTTCGTGGACTCCCTGCACCAGAAGCCTGTCAATGGTAAGGTGTCCCCGTGTCCCTGTGTCCCCGTGTCCCCATGTCCCGTTCCCGGCCCAGTGGGACGAGCTCCGGTGTCGCTCCTCAGCCATCATCGAGCACGTGCGGGACGGCAGCGTGGTGAGGGCCCTGCTCCTGCCTGACTTCTACCTGGTCACCGTCATGCTCTCGGGGATCAAGGTGAGCCCATTCCCTCGGCCAGATTCCCTCTGCTGAATTCCCGCGGCTGAATTCCCTCCTTGTCCGAGCTCCTCGGCACTGGCCGCTCTCTGGGTCCCAGAGCAGGGAGGGATGGAGGGACATTGGTGTCACCTGCTGGCCCTGCACGACCAGGCCGGGGGGAGCCCGAGGTGTCACCCTGGGGTGGGGACAGCTGTGGGTTGGGTGGGGCTGTTGGACACCCTGGTCAGGGTTGTGGTGGGAGTTCACGGAATCCCTGAGGCTGGAAAAGCCCTCCCAGCCCATCCAGTCCCAGCTGTGCCCCATCCCCACCTTGGCCCCAGCCCAGAGCCCTGAGTGCCACCTCCAGGAATTCCTTGGACACCTGCAGGGATGGGCACTCCAAACGCCCCTGGGCAGCCCCTGCCAAGGCCTGAGCACCCTTTCCATGGGGAAATTCCTGCTGATGTCCAAGTTCAAGGAACCACAGACTTGTTTAGGTGGGAAGGGACCTCAGGGCCCCTCCAGTGCCAGCCCTGCCATGGCAGGGACACCTCCCACTGTGCCAGGCTGCTCCAGCCCCAATGTCCAGCCTGGCCTTGGCCACTGCCAGGGATCCAGGGGCAGCCCCAGCTGCTCTGGGCACCTTGGGCCAGGGCCTGCCCACCCTCCCAGCCAGCAATTCCCAATTCCCAATCTCCCATCCAGCCCTGCCCTCTGGCACTGGGAAGCCATTCCCTGGCTCCTGGCCCTCCATGCCTTGGCCCCAGTCCCTCTGCAGCTCTCCTGGAGCCCCTTTAGGCCCTGCAAGGGGCTCGCAGCTCTCCCTGGAGCTTCTCCTCTCCAGGGGAGCACCCCCAGCTCTCCCAGCCTGGCTCCAGAGCAGAGGGGCTCCAGCCCTGCAGCAGCTCCGGGGCCTCTCTGGACTCTTCTCCAGCAGCTCCAGGTCCCTTTCCAGGGATCCCCAGAGCAGGAGTTGGTCCTTGTATCCCAGGCAGTGTTTCCCAGGGCAGTCACAGGGCTCTGTCCTTACATAAATTCCCTGATTTCAGCCCCCAAAGCACCCCCAGAGCTGGGGAATGGGGGCTGCCTCCTCCCCAGGGGGGTTCCCACCCTCTTTCCACAGTTTCTGGGCCCATTCCGTGCCCTGACTGTCCCTGTGTCCTGCAGTGTCCCACGTTCAAGCGCGAGGCCGATGCTCCCGAGGTCCCGGAGCCGTTCGCGGCTGAAGCCAAGTTTTTCACGGAGTCACGGCTGCTCCAGAGGGACGTGCAGATTGTCCTGGAGAGCTGCCACAACCAGAACATCCTGGGCACCATCCTGCACCCGGCAAGTGGTGCCGGGAGCACGGGCAGGGTCTGGGGGGGCTGGGGGTGCTCGAGGGGGTTGCAGGGTGCTGCCAGTGGGGGAAATGGGAGTTGTGGTGGGTCTGGGAGATCCTGGTTCAGTGAGGAGGGCAGAGCCCGGGGGCGTCCCTGGGATCTGTGGGCTCTTTCCCGGTGGATTTGGGAGATCCTGGTCCTTGTGGGGAGGGCAGAGCCCGGGGGTGTCACTGGGGGGTCTCCGGTAGCACTGGGAGCTCAGGGGACATGGAAGGGGCTGTGCAGGGTCCCCCCCAGCAGGGACAGGGACGGGGGTCCTGGGGGGTCCTGCTGATCCCAGGCCCTCTCTCGTCTTCCAGAACGGGAACATCACGGAGCTGCTGCTCAGGGAGGGCTTTGCCCGCTGCGTGGATTGGTCCATCGCTGTCTACACCCGTGGCGCCGACAAACTGCGCGCGGCCGAGAGGTGGGGCAGGCGTGGGGACGGGGATCCTGCTGATCCCAGCTGACCCCACCCAATCCCACTGCCCCCACTGTTCCCAGCTGCATCCCTGGAGTGCCCAGAGCAACTCCAGCCCCTTCCCAGCCCCGTGTGGCTCATCCTGGGTGGGATTGATGGGATCTCCCTGGGGCTTTGCTGGGAATGTCACCCCCAGCCCGTCCAGGTGTCCCGGCCCCGGTGTCCCACTGTCCCCACCCCCCAGGTTTGCCAAGGAGCGCAAGCTGAGGATCTGGAGGGATTATGTGGCCCCCACGGCAAACCTGGATCAGAAGGACAAACAGTTCGTGGCCAAGGTGAGCAGGGCTGGGAATGGGACATTTGAGAACTGGGGGCAGAGGACAGCGTGCCCAGCTCCCGATCCGGCCTCTCCATGGGTTTGGACAAACCCCAGAGGTTTCCCACAGCTGGATCCCAGTGCAAAACCACCCAGCTGCACTCCAGGATCGCCGGCAGGGCTGGAGTGGGAAGAGGTGCCAGGGGAAGGGAAGGAGCCCCAAGAGAGGGGCTGTGGTCTGTGGGAATGGGCCGGGGTGTCCTGGCACCGTGCTCCGGTCCTCTGGGGTCACAGGGGTGGCCTCGCATCTCCACTGATTCCCGATGCTCCCAGAGGAATGGCTGCACCATGGATTGATTCCCGATGTTCCCGGGGGAATGGCTGCCCCATGGGTTGATTCCTGATGCTTCCAGGGGTTTGGTTGTCCCATGGATTGATTCCCGATGCTCCCAGAGGGTTGTTTGCCCCATGGGTTGATTCCCGATGTTCCCGGGGGAATGGCTGCCCCATGGGTTGATTCCCGATGTTCCCAGGGGTTTGGTTGCCCCATGGATTGATCCCCACTGCTCCCAGGGCTCGGAGAATCCTCTGAGCGCGCTCCCAGTGGGTGCTGGTGTTGGGCCGTGGGGCTCTGGGCAGCCGCGCCGTTCCCTGCCCGTGTTCCTGCCCATGGATGCCCCGGGAATCCCTGCCCCGGCGCGGGTGGGATGCGGGAGCTGCGGGATCCGGGCAGGATCCGTGGGATCGGCCCCACTAGATGGAGCTGCCGCCTCGCCCAGCGCCGCAGCTCCGGAGCCGCTGGAATTTCCCTGGGAATGGGCAGCAGCCGCATTTCTTGGAAAGTCGGCCTGGTCCCTGCGCAGGGCCGGATCCTGCCCTGAGCGTCCTTCCAGCTGCTCCCGTCCTGCCGGGATTGTGTCCGGGACCCCCGCCTCTCCCGGCTTCTCCTGGGGGGATGCGCGAATGGGGTCGAGCCTTGGCAGATCCTGGGGAAAAGCGGGAATGGGATCGAGCCCGGCAGATCCTGGGGGGCTCCCGGATGCCGGGGTTGAACGGAGCAGCGATGGAAAAGCTCTGGAGCTGCCGGGCAGGGAGAGCCAGGAGTTCCTGCAGCTGCTCCAGCCTCATCCATGTGGAGCTGATCCCTGTGGTGCCGTCAGCTCGTGTCCGGGGGGACGAGGTTGGGAATGGCTCCTGTGCTTGCTCTGGTGGCTCGGATGTGGCTGGGACAGGAGCAGAGGTCCCCAAAACCTCCCCAAAACGGGAGGGGTTTGCTGGGCGTTCCCTGTGGGAGCAGTGCAGGGACACTGAGCTCAGAGGGGCTCTGGGAAGCCAGAATCGAGAGCCCATCCCTCGGGATAAGGACGTGGTCGTCCCCTCCCCGTGGTGGTGACAAATGCCACCTGGGCAGGTGTCCCGTGGGCACGGCAGGGCCGTGTGCCGGCGCTGGAACGCTGGGAAGCACCGCTGGCAGTGGCTGCTGCCGGAGCGGTGCCAGGAGCAGTGCCAGGAGCGGTGCCAGGGCCGTCAGTCACGCTCCGCTCAGCTGCTGGAGGGGGCGGCTGGATGCTCCCGGCGCTTCCAAGATGCCGTGATTTTGTGGGATAGCAGCAGGCGGGGCCCACCCCAGTCTCTTGGAAGGGGTGTCCGGGGTGGCTTTGGGATCTGCAGCATCCCCAGCCCATGGGGGAAACATCCCCCGGGAGCAGTGGGGATCCAGCATTCCCCTGGGAACGGTGGGGATTGAGCCCCGGTGCCGTGGGGTGGGACGCTCTCGGGTTGGGGGGGCAGAGTTTGGGGGATGCCCCCAATTCCGGGCAGAGCCCCCGGCTCTGCGGGCCCCCCCGGGCTGGGAGGGCTCCCGGTTCCGCTCCGGCCTGGTCCGGATTCCCTGCGAGCCCCCCAAAGGCAGCAAACACAACGTCCTGCTTTTTGGGGAGGAGACGTGGGATTTCTCCGCCCTGTGGGTCGCTCCCGCTCTTTGCACGGGGCTCTGGAATTCTTTGGCAGCCGCAGCCCCCCCGGGTTTCGGTGTCACTTTGGGAGCTTTTTTTTTTCCCCCCCTTGCCCGGAATTGTGAATGACAAGGAAAATCAGGACAGATGCCCACACGGCTGCAGTGCCAGCGCTGCTCCCGCAGCTGGGCACGTGTCCGGCCTCCTCCCCGGGGCTCCGTCCGTGTCCGTGTCCGTGTCCGTGTCCGTGTCCGTGTCCGTGTCCGTGCAGCGGCCGCAGCCGCGGGGCCGGGCACGCAGCGGGTGCGCAGGGACGGCCCCGGCGCCGCAGCCGCCTCCGTGCTCGGCACGACGGGGCTCGTTCGCAGCGGCAGAGCTGACGCAGGAGCTGCTGGAGGGGGCTGCGAGGGGCGGGGGAGGAGGAGCAGGAGGAGGAGGAGGAGGAGGAGGAAGATCCCAACCTGCCTTTGCACCGCTGATCAACCGCGGCAAATGGGCTCGGGCTGCCGGCGCTGGGAGCGCGGGGCTGGGCTGGGGGAGCAGGGCAGGCTCGGCCTCGGTTGTGGGTTTGGTGCCTGCGAGTGGCGAGGAGGGAAGCGGAGGAACGGCAGTGTCGAAGGGGCTGGAGGCTCTCTGCCGAAATCCCTGCGTCAGCCGGTCTCGGAGCAGCGGGATTTGGGACACGCTGCGGAGCCGTGCCTGCGTTCGGCTTGGAGCCATCCTCTGCCGGCACGGGGGGGCTGCGGCAGCCCGTTCCCGGCTCCGGGCTCGGGGGGCTCCTGTAGCAGCCCCGGGCCGTGTCCCGGCTCCGCTTCCTGTCCTGCCACGCTCTGGTGGATGGGGCTGAACCAGGCCTGGCTGCTTTGATCTTGATTTTTATTCCCTTTGCTGGGAGCTCTGGCCGTGGCCAAATCACCCTGGAGCTGGTGGGATGTGCCAGAGCCAGGCCCGGGAGCTGCTCCTGAGCTGAGCCGTGTGCCAGACCCTGCCAAAACCCCTCTAAAGGAAATTTTTGGGATGGGGGGGGAAACACTCGACCCTCTCCTGGTGCTGGGCTGTGGCTCCCCAAGTGCCACTGTCCTTGTTGGGGTGCAGGAGGTCACCCTCAGCTTTGGGGATGCTCCCTGTGCCTCCCAGAACAGGGATGCTGTCCTGGGAGCACAGCGGTCAGGAGCCTTGGGAGCTGGGACATGTCCCCCTGGTCCCCAGGCACGGGGGTCCTTGTGCCCCCCAGCTCCCAGGGAAACCCGCCCTAAAGGTGGGATCCTGGCACCCCGAGGTCACGTCCCAGCATTCCAAGGTCACATCCCGGCACCCCGAGGTGGCCGGGTCGCAGCCAAGTGGCTGCTCTGTGTCTGTCCGTGGCCATTCCCAGGGATTGGGATCAGCATTTGGAATCAGCTGCGCCTGTGGGGCACATCCAGGGTTTGTGGGGTGGGGTCCTGCTGCCAGACCCCCCCGGAAGGGTGGAATTCCCGATGGAATTCCCGGTCCTCAGAGGAAGAGCTGCTCCCCTCTTCCTCCTCTGCTTCCTTCTCCTCCTCCTCGGGCAGGAGCAGCCAGGCTGGTCCTGGCTCCGGCTCTGGCTCTGTGCCTGTCCTGCCCTGGGCATTCCAAACTGGGAGGTTTTGTGTCCTGTACTGGTCCCAGTTCTCCTGCCCTGTGTGCCCCCAGTGCTGGGCGCAAGCGAAGCCTGGGGTGTAAAATTGGGGACCTTGTTGGGATCAGCTCTTGCAGTGAGGAAAAAAATCTTCCCTGATAAATGTGGACAGGGCTGTGAGCTCCGTGCCCTGGGAGTGGCGATGGGATGGGGGTGACCAGCCTGGCCGGGGCTGCAGGGCCATTCCTGGCCTGCCCTCCCCACTCCCAGCCCAGGGACTCGGGAAGCAGCAGCTGGAGCGTGCTGGCTCTGCAAGAAACAGCTGCAGAGGTTTAAAGGAATAATCCCTCCAATCTCTTTATCAAAGGCCTCTTGCAGGCGAGAGAAGCCACAGTAAATATTGGATAAGGGGAGTGGATGCAGCGGCCTGGGAACGGGCCGGGAGACAATGCCCCGGCGGTGCCACCGTGTCACCCCCGACCCTCCTGCAGGAGGAGGGGACGCGTGCCCGGCGGGGGTGAGCACCCGGGGGTCCCCCTCGTGTCACCCTGCTCTGTCCTGCCTGGGACTGGCATCCCTCGGGAGCCCTGGCTCCAGGTGCCGTGTCCTGCTGTGTCCCGTGTCCTCCAGCATTCCTTGTCCTGCCGTACCCCGTATCCTCAGCATCCCATATCCTGCAGGGACCCTTTGCAACTGGGTCAGGGCCCTGCAGAGACCCTGGGGGTCCCTCTTGGCTCCTGCTGCCACCCTGCTCTGTCCTGCCTGGCACTGGCAGCCCCTGGGTGCCCTGGCTCCAGGTGCTGTGTCCTCCTACATCCATGTCCTGCTGCATCCATGTCCCAGCTGGCTCAGGGCCCTGCAGAGCTGCTGCCACCCAGCTGTGTCCTGCCTGGGAGCCACAATGTCCCTGCTCCCGGGGCCGTGTCCTGCTGCATCTCGTATCCTATATCCATGTCCTGCTGCATCCCGTGTCCTGCTTCTTCCCATGTCCTGCTGCATCCTCTATCCTATGTCCGTGTCCTGCTACATCCATAGCCTGCTTCTTCCCATGCATGTCCTGCTACATCCCATATTCTGCTACATCCCACATGCTACATCCCATATCCTGCTTCATCCCGTGTCCTGCTGCATCCCATGTCCTATATCCATGTCCTGCTGCATCCCGTGTCCTGCTGCATCCCATATCCTATATCCATGTCCTGCTGCATCCCATGTCCTGCTGCATCCCATGTCCTGCTGCATCCCATATCCTATATCCATGTCCTGCTGCATTCCGTGTCCTGCTGCATCCCATATCCTATATCCATGTCCTGCTGCATCCCGTGTCCTGCATCCCCCTCGCAGCCGGCTCATCCCGGCGCAGGGTCCCGTGAGTTCGTCCTGCCGGGAAGGGACGCTGGGGGCCGGAGGGGCCCGGCCAGTCCCCGCTGCTGCTCCCGCACGGATCCGGGCCGGGCCGCAGCGCCGGGAGCTGCTGGAATGCCGGGAGCTGCCGGAGCGCCGGGAGCTGCTGGCCGGCTGCTGCCTCCTGCCAGGGAACAAATGAGATGTGACCGCGGCTCCCGCGGCTCCCCGGGAAGCGTGTGCTGGATGTGTAATGGAGCGCGGGATCTGCCCCCGGAGCTGACCCGCAGCGGCCCTGGCTGCAGCAGCTCCGCTTCGCATCCCGCTTTTCCCAAGTCTTGGGCGGGAGGAAGTAGAGAGGCCGCTCCCTCCTCGCCCCGGGATGCCCTGGAGCGGGAGATTGGATTACTCCACTTGGCAGGCGCACAGCGTTGGGCTGCTCCCACCGAGGGAAAATCCGGGGGCTGGGAGCCGGGAGGGGCCGGGGCCGCGCGCGGGGACGTTCCCGGGGGCTTTGCTGAGCACTGGCGATCCTCGGTGTCCGCTCGCATCTCAGTTCCCGAAATCCTGCTCTCCCTCCGGCCGAGCGCGCGGGGCGGGGCGGATGCGTTTGCCGGGCAGAAAGGGCTGGAGTAGGGCAGCTCCCGTCTCCTTCCGAGGCTCTGTGGGATCGGGAGCATCGTGGATAAGCAGCAGCGGGAGCCGGGGGGATTGGGGGGAGTGGGCAGGGAAAAGGTCCCTGTCTTGCCAGTGGGAATATCCAGGGGCTGGAGAACTGGGAATGTTAAACCCGTGTGTCCTGGGATCCTCCTGGCCCCTCCACCTGGAGCCAGGCTGGGAATGCTGGGAGTGTCCAGTCTGGAGAGGAGAAGCTCCAGGGAGAGCTCGGAGCCCCTTGCAGGGCCTAAAGGG
Organism: Corvus hawaiiensis; assembly: GCF_020740725.1. Lineage (NCBI taxonomy): Eukaryota > Metazoa > Chordata > Aves > Passeriformes > Corvidae > Corvus > Corvus hawaiiensis. The sequence goes on from NC_063216.1 coordinate 79,671,879, forward strand.
GCTCCAGGAGAGCTGCAGAGGGACTGGGGCCAAGGCATGGAGGGACAGGAGCCAGGGAATGGCTTCCCAGTGCCAGAGGGCAGGGCTGGATGGGAGATTGGGAACTGGGAATTGCTGGCTGGGAGGGTGGGCAGGCCCTGGCCCAGGGTGCCCAGAGCAGCTGGGGCTGCCCCTGGATCCCTGGCAGTGGCCAAGGCCAGGCTGGACATTGGGGCTGGAGCAGCCTGGCACAGTGGGAGGTGTCCCTGCCATGGCAGGGCTGGCACTGGAGGGGCTCTGAGCTCCCTTCCCACCCAACCATTCCAGCATTCCATGACTTTATGATCCTCATTAGTTTGCTCCCACCACAGGCTGTCCTTGCTCCCTCCTCCACGAGCATCATCCTGTGTCACGTATCCAGCTGGCACTCCTGTCCCCTCTGGAATTGCCTCTGGAATGAGACCTGGGGGGCTGAGCCCTGGCACAGGACACACGCAGCTGGCAGTGCCCTGGAGTGCCACATGTCACTGTCCCGGGAGCCACATTCCCCTGGTGACCCCCTGGACACCTGGCATGGGGCTGGAGCCACTCACTGTGCCGGGGGTGGAAGTCGGGGTGGCAGAGCTGGTGGCACCTGGCCCTGGGTGTGCCCAGCTGTTCCCAGCTGTGCCCAGGTGCCCGCTGTCCCCACCTCAGCTCTGTCTCTGTCCCCAGGTGATGCAGGTGCTCAACGCCGACGCCATCGTGGTGAAGCTCAACTCCGGGGACCACAAAACCATTCACCTGTCCAGCATCCGGCCCCCGCGGCTCGAGGGGGACATCGCCCAGGTGAGGGGACAGGGCACAGGGAGGGGACAGGGCACAAGTGAGGGGACAGGGCACAAGGAGGATAGAGGGCACAGGGAGGGACCGGGCAGGGGGCCGGATCAGCTCTGTGCGGAGACCCCTCCCCATGGGGCTCCTGCTCTCTCTGGGATGGCCAAGCCCCCTGTTCCCTTCCTGTGGGAGCCCCATCCCACGGGATGCAGGAGGCCTGGGAAGGGCTGGAACGTGCACTGGTGGCTGCAGGGAGACGGATCTGTCCCTCTTTTCCTGCCTCAGTTTCCCGTGTGTTCCGTGGGTGCTCCCAGCCAGTGGGATGTGGGGTGTTCCTTAGGGATGTGGGGTGTTCCTTAGGGATGTGGGGTGTTCCTTAGGGATGTGGGGTGTTCCTTAGGGATGTGCCGTCCCTGTGGCCTCGCCCCTCGTGCCCCCATCCCTGGGGCAGGCACAGGGGGCTGCAGAGCTGCTGGAGATGATTCCAAGGCTGTGAATCCGTGGGTTTTCCTTCCCCTCGGCCGTGGGGCTGGGAGCGCTCCGCGTATCCCAGAGGAGCAGCTGCTGTGTCCTCCGGCTCCAGGGGACACCGGGACCGACTCGTGACCGGCAGTGTCAGGGTCCGATGGGTTCTTGGCGGGCGCTGGAATGTTTGGGAAGGTCTGGAAAAGGCCGCATTGTTCCCGCACAGTTTGGTCCCTGCTCTGTGTGTTTGAGGCTCTCTCAGGCCGGCGCCGCTGGAGCCGGATCCGAGCGCGCGGCAGGGACATGAAAGCGCCAGGATGAGCTGGGATTGGGCACGAGGAGCGCCCTTGACCCCGCTCAGAGCTCCGGAGCTGTGCTGGAAACCGGGATGTGGCTCCAATCCGTGGGGCACATGCTGAGCGCCCCTGACCCTGCTCAGAGCTCCTGTTCCGTGCCAGAAACCGGGATGGGGGATCAGCCCCTGTGTCACACACAGAGCGTCCTTGACTCTGCTCGCAGCTCTGGAGCTGTTCCAGAAAGCAGGATGAGGAATTGATCCTTGTGTCAGAGTCTCCATCCCGCTCAGAGCTCCAGAGCTGCTCCGGGAGCTGGGATGTGGCTCTGATCCCAGCGTCCCTTTCCGGGATGGTCCTGTGGGTGCAGGAGCTGGGCACTTCCCGCTGTGTCCCGGTGATCCCAGTCCACGCAGGGGCTCCTCAGGCAGGGATTTATCTCCGTGCTGCTGCTTTCCCTCCGTTACTCCATTCCCTTCATGGCTGATGGGCTCGGAGCTGTGGGATTGCGGGGCTCCTGAGACCCTCGGAGCGCCTGTTCCTTGTTCCTTGTTCCCTCCCCCTCCTCCTCCTCCTCCTCCTCTGGCGCCCCTGGAGATGCCGGGAAGGCTCCTGGGAAGGCTCCTGGGAAGGCTCCTGCCCGTGCACACAAAGGGGGTCGAGCCAGGATTGCTCTAAACCCCCTTTCCCAGGCTGCTTTCTGTCCCAGAGCACCACGGGCCGGTGGGCAACAGCTCCCGAGGTGACCCCGCGTTGCTGTGGGAACGGGAATTTGGAAATTCCTGCCTCCCTGGATGCCGCCTTGTTTTGGCCACACGGAATCGTGGATAACTTCCCAGATCGGCCTCTTCCCGCTGTTCCCTGGCGTCGGCTCCGCGGGGCCGGGAGCTGCCACGAGCCGGGGCCGCGGGGGCACGGGGGAGCAGCGGGAGCAGCGGGATTTCCTCGTGGAGCGGCCGCAGTCTCCAAGGAGACTGCAGAAAGGCAGCGGCCCCCCCGCCGCGCCGGATGGATCCGCTGGAAAAATCCTCCGCGGGCTCGGCGCTGCGGCCCCGGAACGCGGGCGGTGGGCGGCTGCTCCCGAATTCCAGGGGACCCCAAAATGCGGGCTCTGTCCCCCTGAGCCCGGGGGGTCCCTCTGGATCCTCGGCACTCCAAGATTTCACCCCAGTGTCCCAATGTCACATCCCAGTTTCCCAGTGTCACATCCCAGTGTCCCAAGGTCACATCCCGGCACCCTGAGGTGGCCGGGTCGCAGCCAAGTGGCTGCTCTGTGTCTGTCCGTGGCCATTCCCAGGGATTGGGATCAGCATTTGGAATCAGCTGCGCCTGTGGGGCACATCCAGGGTTTGTGGGGTGGGGTCCTGCTGCCAGACCCCCCCGGAAGGGTGGAATTCCCGATGGAATTCCCGGTCCTCAGAGGAAGAGCTGCTCCCCTCTTCCTCCTCTGCTTCCTTCTCCTCCTCCTCGGGCAGGAGCAGCCAGGCTGGTCCTGGCTCCGGCTCTGGCTCTGTGCCTGTCCTGCCCTGGGCATCCTGAACTGGGAGGTTTTGTGTCCTGTACTGGTCCCAGTTCTGCCTCTCCGGGGTCTCCCTGAGTCCCCCCGACCTGGGATGCTCCTGTTAAATCCCAGTTATTTCTCCCTGGGTTTCATCCTTCCGCGGCTCCATCGTGTTTCCGTCCCTGGTGCTGGCGTTAATTACCTGGCAGCACAATTAGTGACAGGTCTGCTCCTCCCCTTCCACACCCGCGGTTAAAAGCATGGAAAAAACATCCAAAAATTCCACCAGGGACCAAAGCCACCCTGGCTGCAGCTCGGGGTGGGGACCCCCATCCCGGCTGCCATTCCAGAGGTGGATCTGGAGCTCAGGGAATGTTTGTGGGTCAGATATCAGCACGGATGTCTCTCCATGGACACGTCCCTGGAATGTATCAGGATTTATGGAAAATACCCGGGAATATCTGTGACATGTGAGCATTTATTTAAAATCCACCAGTGGGGGGGTCGGGCTCTGCTCGCAGGGAACAGGGACAGGAGAGAGGGAACGGCCTCAGGCTGGGCCAGGGGAGGGGCAGGGTGGGTATTTGGGAATTTCTCCATGGAAAGGGTGCTCAGGCCTTGGCAGGGGCTGCCCAGGGAGCTTTGGAGTGCCCATGCCTGCAGGTGTCTGAGGAATTCCTGGAGGTGGCACTGAGGGCTCTGGGCTGGGGCCAAGGTGGGGATGGGGCAGAGCTGGAACTCGGTGACCTTGGAGGGCTTTCCTGGGATTCTGTGATCCATGGAAATTCTAGGAGCACTTACGTACTGCACACCTTTATAAAAATATAAAATATAAAGTATAAAATATAAAACACAGTTCAGGGTCGATTCCAGGCTCTCCTGGAAGGTTTTTCCCCCCAGTGCCCCTCCATGGGCTCTTCCTGCCCTCCCATCCCCGCCAGAGCAGGAGCACTGGGATATCGCAGCTCCGTCGGGAATTCCATCCCAACCTGCCGAGCGCTAATTGTTCTCACGGCTCTGGATGGAGGAGATGGGAAGTGACAGACGGAAAAGGGAGTGCGATGGAATCCTGCAGCCTTTCATCTCCTGGCGTCGGATGAATCCTGGGAGCCGATGGCCGGGAACGTCCCCAGCGCTCAGCTCTGTCCAGGAACATCACGGATCGGGATGGAGAGGGACCTCCTGCTGCTCCAGGGGCTGCACCGGTGCTGTGGGGTGCGGGAATAGCTGGAAAACCTCACTGGGATGGCTGGAATCTTCATCAGGATGGCTGGGAACTCACTGGGATGGATGGAAAACCTCACTGGGATTGCTGGAATCTTACTGGAATGGCTGGGAACTCACTGGGATGGCTGGGAACTCACTGGAATGGCTGGAATCTTCATCGGGATGGCTGGGAACTCACTGGGATGGCTGGAAAACCTCACTGGGATGGCTGGAATCTTCATCAGGATGGCTGGGAACTCACTGGAATGGCTGGAAAACCTCACTGGGATGGCTGGAATCTTCATCAGGATGGCTGGGAACTCACTGGAATGGCTGGAAAACCTCACCAGAATGGCTGGAATCTTCATCAGGATGGCTGGGAATTCACTGGGATGGCTGGAAAACCTCACTGGGATGGCTGGAATCTTCATCAGGATGGCTGGGAATTCACTGGGATGGATGGAAAACCTCACTGGGATGGCTGGAATCTTCATCAGGATGGCTGGGGACTCACTGGGATGGATGGAAAACCTCACTGGGATGGCTGGAATCTTCATCAGGATGGCTGGGAACTCACTGGAATGGCTGGAAAACCTCACCAGAATGGCTGGAATCTTCATCAGGATGGCTGGGAACTCACTGGGATGGATGGAAAACCTTGCTGGGATTGCTGGAATCTTATTGGAATGGCTGGGAATTCACTGGGATGGATGGAAAACCTCACTGGAATGGCTGGAATCTTCATCAGGATGGCTGGGAACTCGCTGGGATGGATGGAAAACCTTGCTGGGATTGCTGGAATCTTACTGGAATGGCTGGGAACTCACTGGGATGGCTGGAAAACCTCACTGGAATGGCTGGAATCTTCATCAGGATGGGTGGGATGTCTGGAAAACCTCACTGGGATGGCTGGGAACTCACTGGGATGGCTGGAATCTCCTACTGGGATGGCTGGGAACTCTCCCTGGGATGTGACCCCCATCAGGGGCTGGGAACGTGGGATGCTCCAATCCATGGGATGCTCCAGGTGCCTGTGGATGCCAGGAAGCCATTCCGTGGCTGCAGCCCCCCAGCCCTGTGGTGGGATTTGGGATCCACCCTCCCCGGAGCGGTTTGCTGCCCTTGGATCCATCCAGAGGCGGAACTGAGCCGTGTCCGGCAGTTCCGTGGGATGGGAGGAAGAGCCGATTCCCAGGAAGAGCGAGAGGGGCTCGGAGCTGTTGGATCCAGCTGTGGGGATTCTGCCTCGGAGCTTCCCTGGGTGTCAGTGCCGCCACTGTTCCCAGAGTTTGGGATATTCCCATTCCCTTTCCCAGTCACCAGCTCGTTCCCTCAGGCAGCCGCATCCCAGGCCCCGTCAGCCACTCCGGCTGAATTTTCTGGATTGCTGCAATTGCAGCACGAAGCTGCTCCGATCCCCAATTTATCTAAATTGATCTCTTAATTGGGAATTCTCCAGAGGAGGGGGAGTTGAGCACATGGATCCTGATTCAACGGGAAAAGCAGGGAACGCGCAGCCTCTGGGGGTGGGCTGGGAGCTGGAGCTGGGGCAGTGCCCCCGGCCCGGGCAGGGACGCGGGGGCTGCCGGCGGCTCCGGGGCTTTTTTGGGAGCGCTCGGAGCGGGGATATCCCGGCTCCTTTCCCAGTGGAGCAGCCGAGACCAGCCTGGCACTGGGATTTCTCCCGGGATTGTCGGGATGGCCCTGGGACGCTTCCAGCCGCGTTTTCCACGGATACAAAGCTGAAGCTCCCTGGTTTTCCACGTTTCCCCTGGGTGGCGGCTCATTCCTGTCCCTCTGCCCCACACCAGCGCTGGGGAGGGATCCCGGACCCCTCTGGGCGGGGTTTGGGATGGGGAATCCTGGTGCTGTGCCTACTTCAGCCTCAGGAGCGACGGGAGCCTCCCGGAGCTGCCACAGAGCTGGGCAGGGAAAAGCTGGAGCACAGGGAAGCTGGAAATGGCTTCAGAGAGGGGAGAACAGATGGATTCGGGCTCGGGTATTTTTTTCCCAGCTCTCAGGAGCTGCACGCGGGTTCCTTGGCTTTCTGCTGCGATTCCACAGGCAGGGAGCTGCTGGATCATCCAGCCCCCGCTCCCGCCAGCCTCCGGAGAGCGAGACCCTCACAGCCAGGGATCAGCATCCCGGCTGGAATGTGGGACATTCCAGGGTGCTCTCGGGGGTGGTGCCAGGCGGGATTCCGTGGCTGTGTCCGACTCTCCAGACGCTCCCTGTCCTGCAGATCCCGACGACTCCAGGGCAGCCGTGGCTCTGAGGCTCCGGCTGCTCCCAGAGGTGCCAGGGTTTGGATCCCGGCAGGATTTCTGTGTGCCGGGAATGTCGTGGCCGCTCCGTGTCCCCCGTTCCCTCGGGAGGGGTGCCGGCCGTGGCCGCTCCCGCTGCTCATCCCGCCACATTCCAGCAGGTTCCAGGGAGAGCCGTGTCTCACCCAAACCCATCACAGCCGGTGTTTCCTCTGCTCCTTTCCCTGTCCCTCGCTGGTTCCCGGGATATTTCCGTGGGATTGGGAGAGCTCTGTGCCAACGACCTGCCTGGAGCTCTGCCAGCCCCATCCGGCACCGCCGGAGGTAGGAAGGGCAGGGAGTGACCTTGGGGCCAAGGGCAGCCCGGCCCCTGCAGCTCCGGTTTTGAGGCCGTTCCAGTTGGATTTGTAACCCTGTGGGAAGAACTGGGAAAGGAGCTGGGAAAGATCCCATCCCACCCATTTTTAGCAATCCCAGCTGCTCCATCCCTGGAAATGAGCTGCTGCTCCCAGCTCTGAGCCACCCTGGATACCCATGGAGAGCCCGGGGTGCTGTGGGCGCCCGGCCCCGCTCAGTGGGTGCCGCTCGACAGATGGTCTGCAGGTGTCCGCTGGGAGCTCTTCCAGGGAGCAGCCAGCTGGATTTTGGGAAGAGGGTGACTGCACGGCTTGGCAGAGCCTTGCTGGGAGCTGGGAACGCTCCTCGGGCCCTGCAGAGGCTGCGCTGGCACCCTCGGGAGCGCGGGCGCTGCCACAGCCCTGCCAGGAGAGGGCTGGGAGGAGGGGCTGGCAGAGGGAGCGTTTTCCAGGCGGGAATTGCTCGCTGGCTCTGCCAAATCCCCGGGGCTGTGGTGCCGAGAGCAGCTGGGGCTGCCCCTGGATCCCTGGCAGCGTCCAAGGCCGGACGGGGCTGGGAGCAGCCTGGGACAGTGGGAGGTGTTCCTGCCATGGCAGGGCTGGCACTGGAGGGGCTCTGAGGTCCCTTCCCACCCCCAGCATTCCCTGATCCTTCTGGGAACGAGCCTGGAGGAACCGGGGGATCCCCAGCTCGGCCGAGCCCCGCCCCGTGTCCCCCCTTGTCCTGGTCCCTGTGGGTCCCTGTGGGTCCAGGGAGTCATTCCCGGGATCCGGGGGTTGAATCCGAGGCCGCGCCGCCGGCGGAGCCGTGCCCGTGGGGATGCCGGGCGGGACGCGTGCGGAGCAGGTCACGGCTCCGATTTGTCGTGCAGGGCTCGTGCTGCACAAATTGCTCCGCACTCAGCGAGCATGAAAGATTAACGAGGAACAAAGCCATGAACTCATCCAGGCCCGCTCCCGCTAAATTGCAGCTACAGGGATCGTGGCAGCTCATCCACGGGTTGTGTAACAGAACCGATTCGCCGGCGCGGAGCCGGCCGAGCTCCGAGTGCTCCGCACGCGACTTTAATGGATTCTAAATATTGGCATAGCCGAGGAGAGGAGGAGCGGGGGCACCGGAGTTCCCGGATCAATATTTAATGGGAGCTGCAGTCGCTTCCAGGGAGAAGACGAGTGCAGTCAGCATGTTCTGGGAACCTGGAATGTGCCCTCCGGGCAGCAAGCGCTGCGCCGGGAAAAGTGATTCGCTTGCATCTGCGGCTGCTGAGCCTCCTGCCGCTCCCAAAGTCATTCCTGCCTGGAAAAGCAGCCCTTCGGTGTTCGATCCGCGGCTCCGGATTGCGGCACTGCGGCTCCCGGCAGCGCAGGGTGTTCAATTCCGGCTGGGGGAGGCCGGGGGGAGCCGGGGAATGGCTCCGCTTTGTCTCCGGAGCGTTTTCCCTCCCCGGCCGCGAGCAAATGGCCAAACACGCGGCGCAGCTGGAGCCGGCTCCCGGGGGAGCTGCCAGCGCCAGGTACAAGGCCTGCTCCGGGTTGGATTAATCTGTGAGCTGGCACAGTTGGGATCCTGTATGGATTACAGCTGCTGGCATCCCAGGAAATCGCTCACGGCTCAGGGAGCAGCAGCTCGGCAGCGAAACGGGAGCAGCCTCCAGCCCCGAGCGCTGGAGCGGCAGCAGCGGCAGCAGAAGCCGGGCTGGTGCTGGAGCAGCCGGCCAGCCCCGGAGCCGGCCGGGAGTCTGGGCAGGAGCTTGCCAGCAATTACGGAGCAGCTTTTCCATGAGGCAGCAGCTCCGGGAGGCCCCGGGGCCACACTGCTCCGAGCAGGCCCCGCTCAGCCCATCTGCTGCCGCCGGAACCTGGATCTGCTGCGTGGCAGGAGAAATCCCCGGAGATGGGGCTGTGCTCAGACACTTCCCCAAGCACTTCCCGCTAAGTGCTGTAATCCCTGTGCTGCAATTCCTGCCTGGTGCTGTGACACCGATGCTTGGAGGGAGATCCAGGCACCTGCCAGCTCGCATTCCCGGGGATGCTGCTCCAGCCTCGCGCGCTCCGGGAGCTGCTCCAGAGGTTTGGTCTGAGCCCCGGCTGTTTCTCGCTCCGCTGGGCGAGTGTGAAAACGCTGCCGGGAGAGCTGAGCTTTGACCTTCTGAGCTCCTCGGCAGCTGCTGGAATTCCTCACTCAGCACGTGGAAAATTGCGCTGAGCTGGAGCAGAGCCTCCATCCTGGCACGGAGCTGAGCTCCGCAATTAATGCTCCGGCCCTCATGCCTCGGGAGCTGATCCCTGGTTTTAGTGCGGGATGAGCCTCTGTGCTGGCTCCATTCCTTCTGCGGAGCTGGAGTTCAGTGCCCGGCACGGCTCCAGCAGTGCCCCGGATCCTGCCCAGTGACCACCCGGGGTGGCCGAGGGGGCACTGGGGACAGGGCTGGGACACGGTGGCATCACCCGGCGGGGCAGGGAGGGGACGGGAGCAGCTCCATCTGCACACGGACGGGACAGGGAAGCTCCGGCCCCAGGACCTGGCCCAGGCTCGCGCCCCAGCCGCCAGTTCTGTCCTGCTCCCACCTCGGAGTGGCCACAGGGGTCCCGGCTGGGCCAGGGCTCCGTGTTTATCCCAAGGCACCCATCCCTCCCTGCTCGGGAAGGCGGGAGCTCGGGGCTTGGAGCCGTGGGAACAGTGGGAACACCCCCATTCCTGCACCTCTGCCGGCGCCGCTCCCGGAATTGGGAATCATGAATATTCCCCCTCCATTAGCACCGGCTGGATTCAGTGCCAGACGTTTGGAGACGTGAGGGATGGATGGGGTGGAGGGGGGATGGATTGGGAACGTCCCTCACTGGCATCTGCAGCCCCCCAGCTCCTTCCCCCAGCTCGAGTTCCCAGGCTGTGGTGGCACCGGCCACACCGGGGGGCTCTGGGAGCACCTCAGAGCCTCTCAAAATCCCCGGTGCAGGTGGCAAAGCTGTGGGGACCCTTGGAAATGACTTTCCAGGGAGGAGCTGCCTTGGATCTGCAGGGCTTGGTGGCAAGGAAGGGCTGGGTTCCTCCTGGCACCGGGATGGCGTGGCCTGGCATGGCCCCGGTGTCACCATGGCTGTGCTGGAGGTGACCTGGGCTGTGCCCGGGACTGGGGCTGGGCCAGGGATCCTGCCCGTGCCAGGGATCATGGATCCATCCTGCCTGTGCCATGGGTCCTGCCCGTGCCATGGATCATGGATCCATCCTGCCTGTGCCAGGGATCCTGCCCGTGCCATGGATCATGGATCCATCCTGCCCATGCCAGGGATCATGGATCCATCCTGCCTGTGCCATGGATCCTGCCCGTGCCATGGATCATGGATTCATCCTGCCTGTGCTATGGATCATGGATCCATCCTGCCTGTGCCAGGGATCCTGCCCGTGCCATGGATCATGGATCCATCCTGCCTGTGCCATGGATCCTGCCCGTGCCATGGATCATGGATCCATCCTGCCCATGCCAGGGATCATGGATCCATCCTGCCTGTGCCAGGGATCCTGCCCGTGCCATGGATCATGGATCCATCCTGCCTGTGCCATGGATCCTGCCCGTGCCATGGATCATGGATCCATCCTGCCTGTGCCATGGATCTTGCCCGTGCCATGGATCATGGATCCATCCTGCCCATGCCAGGGATCCTGCCCGTGCCATGGATCATGGATCCATCCTGCCTTTTCCCCAGACCCGCCGGCATGGCGCAGCCCCCAGGGCTGGCGAGGGGGTCTCGGGGTGTGCTGTGAGCGGGGCAGGGGGGGCAATGGCAGTGATGACGATGGTGACAGTGAAAGCTTGGGGTGTCCCCCGTCCCAGGCCCCGCACAGGGGAGGCAGCTCCATCCTTAAAAGCTCTTCCCTCGCTCCCAGCCCTGCTGTCCTACTTTTCTCCGGCTGCTTTTCCTCCTTTCCTCCGTCACGTGCGGGTGGGCTTGGAGTGCTCAGTGCAGCTTCCCGGCCGGCTCCGGGCCGGGCTCCGAGCTGCTCCCGCATTCCAGCGCTCCCAATTCCCTCCCTGACCCCGCTCCGGGTCCTGGTGCCCGCAGGAGGATCCGTGGACATTAAACCCGCTGGGAGCGGGGACAGAAGGGGCCGAGAGCATGTCCCCGCCCATGCGACCCCAAATCCAGGGCAGGGAGGGCCTGGAGCGACAGCCCTGCTCCGCATCCCTCGGGGTTTGCAGTTATCCTCTGAAATCCGGGATAACAGCGGGGAAGGTGCGCAGGCTCCTCCCGGAGCGCTGGAATGGCTGTGCCTGGCAGCAGCTGCCGGCTCCATCCTCGTCCCTGTCCCCGTTCCCATCCCCTCGGTGACGCTTTTAGGGAGCAGAGGTATCTCCTGGTGTCGCAGTGTCCCACAGCCGGGCCCGGGTCTGGATCATGCCTGTTCTGGGAACGCTGACCCCAATTTCCCTCTCCATGGGAGCAGAGCAGCCAAAACGCTGCTGGATTCCCAAACTCCGCTCGGTGCCCGCGGAGCCACATCCCGAGGCTCCTCCAGCCGCATTCCCGGCTCAGCCTCCCGTGCTGGAATCCCCGCTGGAGCCTTGGGAGCTGGGAATGGGGCAGCTCTGGCTGGGAGCTCTGGGGGCTCGGGGACATCGCAGGGACTCCGGGATGTGCCGGGAGCCACCCGGATTCGGTCGGGGGTAGCCCGGAACCAGCATCTCCCAACCATCGGGGGGTTGGGATGCATCCCCCGATTCCCAGGGCCCGGTTTGGGGTGCCTGGAATGCAGCACCCTCGTTCCAGGTGCCTGCTGATGAGGGTCTGCTCCCAACATCTGAAGGATATTCAGCATAAATCCAACTTACTCCTGTGATTTCCACCTTTTTTGGGCAGTTCGTTCCTGAGGGGGATGCGCAGGCTGGGGCCGGATGAATTCCAGTGGCTGGGACAAGAACCCTGCGGCAGCAGAGCCGTGTCTCCCATTATCCAGGAAAACCTGGATGCCTGGAGCAGGGATGCTCCTGGCTGTGCTGGGGCTGCTGGCACAGCTTTTCCAGGGATCTCAGCCTCGCTGGGAGCAGCTCTCCTGGAGCTCCCAGGGAAGTCGGGCTCGTTGAGCACCGAATTCCAATGTTGCGGTGGGGAAATGAGGAAGGAAAAAGCCACCAGGGATCCGTGGAAGGAGCGGATATTTTGGGATGTCTCAATTTCCTCATCAGCCCCGGAGAGGGGGCACCGAGCCAAGTACTGGCAGATAATGAATCCCCCGGGAATGGGCAGCACCGTGCTCGGCTGATCCCCCCAGTAATTCCTTGGGAAGGGCACTGCCTGCCCGGCTTCCCCCACAGAGGGCTTTGGGGCCAGGCTGGGGCTGCCAGCATGGTTAAAGCCCCTTGGGAAGCTCCCGACAGCGCCCCAGCCCCAGTTAAGGGATTCTTCCCCTATTATTCCTCAGCCTGGAATGTTGGAATCATAAAACCATGGAATGGTTTGGGTGGGAAGGGACCTCAGAGCCCCTCCAGTGCCAGCCCTGCCATGGCAGGGACACCTCCCACTGTGCCAGGCTGCTCCAGCCCCAATGTCCAGCCTGGCCTTGGCCACTGCCAGGGATCCAGGGGCAGCCCCAGCTGCTCTGGGCACCCTGGGCCAGGGCCTGCCCACCCTCCCAGCCAGCAATTCCCAATTCCCAATCTCCCATCCAGCCCTGCCCTCTGGCACTGGGAAGCCATTCCCTGGCTCCTGTCCCTCCATGCCTTGGCCCCAGTCCCTCTGCAGCTCTCCTGGAGCCCCTTTAGGCCCTGCAAGGGGCTCGCAGCTCTCCCTGGAGCTTCTCTCCTCCAGGCTGGACATTGGGGCTGGAGCAGCCTGGCACAGTGGGAGGTGTCCCTGCCATGGCAGGGCTGGCACTGGAGGGGCTCTGAGGTTGCTTCCCACCCAGCCATTCCCTGATTCCCGGATTCTATAATTTATAACATTATTATTTATAGTTCCCCGTTGTGCTGAAGCAGCTCCGGTTATTTCCGTGCCGTCGCTTCCATCGTTCCCCGCCGTTCCCATTTGTCCTGCGGCATTCCTGTTCCAGCTCCCAGCAGAGCCGAAGCTTCCTGGGCCTTCATCCCTGCCCAGGGTGATGAGGATGGTCGTGCCAAGGGTGTCCTGGAGCAGGCAGGGAGCAGAGCCTGGCACAGGAGCACTGATCCCGTCAGGATCCGGGGAAGTCCCGCTCTGGGGTCTCAGGGTTGCTGTTCCAACACTGGGGCCTTGTACCCCCACTTTGGGGTCTCCCAGCTGGAATATTGGTGCCATGGAGCTCCATCCCCAGGGATGAGGAGGGTGGGCAGGAGTTGGCGTCACTGACAGCAGCGGGATCCTGTAATGGGACAGTGCTGGCGCCGGATCCGGCTCATCCTGGGAAGGATCCGGCTCATCCCAGGCAGGATCTGGCTCATCCAGGTGCTGCGGGAAGTGGCTCCCAGAGGATGCTGGTTCTGTGTGCAGCCCTTGCTGACAAGACCAACAACTTCATCAATTTAAGCTGCTTAATTGGGAGCAGCGTGTGCTGAGGGCACAGAGCTCCCTCTGCCCGCACACGGAGCGTTCCCACTCCCGAAAACCCCATTCTTGTGGGTTCCCGGGGTGGAGCCCTCAGGGAATTCCAGGCTGCAACCCAAAGGGGCTTTTGGAGCTGTTTTTGAGGAGTTGGAGTCACTGGGCTCCAGGGGTTGGAGATCCGGGCGCTCCTCTCCCCATCAGCATTCCATGGGTTTGGTCTCGGCTTGGTTGGGATCCCAGGGAGGGAGCGGGAATGTTTTCCCGGTGCAGGTGGGAGCCGCCCGGTGTGGCACACCCCGTTCTCCCCGGGACGCTGCGGCACTGGCTGCGGAGGGCGGGATGTGCACATCCCGTGTCCCTGCGCGTCTGGCTCCATCCCTCTGGGAACGGGGCTGGGGACCCTCGGCCGCTCTGGAGCTGTGCTGAGCACGAGGCGTTAACTCAGCCCTGGAATTCCTGCGGAAAATCCCGTTCCCGCTTCATCGGCTGCTCTGTCGGGCGCGAGGAGCCCCAAGGTGACCAGGCCTGGCCCCGCGTTGTCCCACGGCTCCCGGCATCCTGGGGGCCACCACGATCCCGAGAGTCCCCCTGCTCTGGAACCCGACCCCGGTGCCTCCCATGGCAGGGCTGGATTCCTGGAGGGAGATCGGGAGGATTTTGGGGAAATCCACCCAAATTCCGCTCCGTGCAGGGAGCTCCCGGCTCCAACAGCTGCTGGTGCACCTGGAGAGGAGGAAAACCTTTCCTTCTTGCTTTGGCATCCTGTTATCCCAGGGTGAGGATCCCTCTGGGAATGCCCAGGGCTTGCTGGGCCCCATTTGTGAAGGACACCCTGGTCAGGGGGCTGCTGCTCCTCCGTCCATTCCCAAATGACCGGGAATGTCCCAGACACCCCGAGCCCATTCAGGGTGATCCCCATCCCTATGGACTGCAATTCCTGCTGTTCCTGGTGCCTGGGAATGTCCCGACACCCCAGGCCCGTTGCAGGGTGGTTCCCATCCCCAGGCTCCGAGTCCCGCCGCTCTCCCGCCTGGAAAGGGCCGGGCAGAGGGAGCGGAGCTGGAGTGCAGGGAAGCAGCAGAGGGTTTAAGCGAGGGCCGTTCTCTCCCGTGATTAACCCACGGAGACTGACGGTCCCGCCGGGCTCCGGAGCGTTCCCGGTGCCCCGGGGAGGAGACGGGAGCGCCGGCAGCACCGGGCCGGGACGGACGCGGGGTGAGACAGGGAACGGCAGCGGCGGGGACGGAGCAGCCTCTGCCCCCAGCAGCTCCCGGGGCCCGTGATGAGGGAAGGGCACCGCAGGACACGGAGAGGCCGCTCCGTGCCAGACGTGGTTCCCTGCTGAGGATGGTGACGGGGAAAAGCCTTGGGTGCGTCCCGGCTGATCCCAAATCCCGGCTGATCCCAAATTGCGGCTGGGCCCGGCCGTGCCGAGCTCCTCCAGTGCCGGGAGCTGCTGCAGGAGAGGCGGGAGAGGAGCTCTGGCAGAGCTGGAAGGGCTCGGAGCGCTCGGAGCGGCTCCGGTTGTGTTTGGAAGGGAGGAAGGTCGGCACTGGAGCCCTGGGAATGGTCCCCAGTGCTGAGGGGACAGGGTTGTGCCCGTGGTGCCAGCGGGTGCCGGCTGTGGGGGCACATCCAGATCCCCCCGCCCGCAGTGGTGCTGGTGCTGGGCAGGACTGGGATGGAGCCCTTGGGAGCTTCCATGTGCTGGGGAAAATGGAAATCGTGTTAAAATGGTCAAATTCCAGGGAAAGGCTCTGGCAGGAGCCGGGTTTGGTAATGAAGGTCCAGAGCAGCTGTGGCTGCCCCTGGATCCCTGGCAGTGGCCAAGGCCAGGCTGGACATTGGGGCTGGAGCAGCCTGGCACAGTGGGAGGTGTCCCTGCCATGGCAGGGCTGGCGCTGGAGGGGCTCTGAGCTCCCTTCCCACCCAACCCAGCCTGGGATTCCCTGAAGTGCCAGGTCCTGCCCTTGGGTCACCCCAACCCCCTGCAGCGCTCCAGGCTGGGGCTGGAAAGCTGGGAAAGGCCCTGGGGGTGCTGTGCCAGCGGCTGGACAGGAGCCCAGGGGTGCCCAGGGGACAGGAGGAGGCTGATGGCCCCTGGGCTGTGGCAGCCCCAGCGTGGGCAGAGCCCCAGGGCAGGGACTGTCCCCTGTGCTGGCCCTGCTGAGGGACCCCCTGGGATCCTGGGGGCAGCTCCGGGCCCCTCTGGGCAGGGAGCTGGGAAGGGTCTGGAGCCCCAGGAGCGGCTGAGGGAGCTGGAAAGGGGCTCAGGCTGGGGCAAAGGAGGCTCCGGGGGGGCTTTGTGGCTCTGCACAAGTCCCTGACAGGAGGGGGCAGCCGGGGGGGAAATCGGGCTCTGCTCGCAGGGAACAGGGACAGGAGAGAGGGAATGACTCGGGTTGGATGTTGGGGAATTCCCTCCTGGAAAGGGCTGTGCAGCCCTGGCACAGGGGGGCGTCCCCATCCCTGCAGGGATTTCAGAGCCCTGTGGTTGTGGCACCTGGGGACAGGGGCAGTGGTGGCCTTGGCAGTGCTGGGAGCAGTTGGACCCGATGGACTCCGAGGCTTTTCCAGCCTCAGTTGTCCCACGGTTCTTGAGCTGTGCTGCCCCT
The DNA here is from genome assembly GCF_020740725.1 of Corvus hawaiiensis. Taxonomy (NCBI): domain Eukaryota; kingdom Metazoa; phylum Chordata; class Aves; order Passeriformes; family Corvidae; genus Corvus; species Corvus hawaiiensis. The sequence goes on from NC_063216.1 coordinate 79,687,890, forward strand.
CTGCCCCCAGCCCCTGGCTGTGCCCTCTGTCCCTCAGTGCCACCAAAGCCTCCAGCACTGCCCAGCTCCTGTCACCCAAGCGGCTCTCGGGGACTGCGGCACCGGCGGCGCGTGGGGGCAAGGAGGGAGCGGGAGCTCCGGAGCAGGAGAGGCAGGAGAGGTGGGAGAGGTGGGAGAGGCCAAGTGCCCACTTCAGGCATCGCTTCTCAAACAAGCACCTGCTCGGGGCTGCCTGCAAATATCCCCGGGATGTCCCCGGGAGCTGCTCATCCCCGTCCCCATTCATGGAACGTCCCGCAGTCCTCGGGGCTGTCACTTCCCAGGGCTGTGGCTGCTCCTGGTGCCGTTCCCAGCGCTGCCCGGCTCCTGGGCCCCAGTGGAGCGGAGCTTCCCCGGGCTGTGACATGGAGCAGCCGCTCCCGAGTGCTCCCGCTGCTCCCTGTCACCGCGCCGCCGGCTCCGGGATGGATGTCCAGGATGGATCTCCGGGATGGATTTCCCACCCGGCACATCCCTGGTGGGTTCAGCCAAGGGTGAACTGTGGCGTGACACCGCCGATGAGCCATCGCCCCTTCCCTGCCCTGGCTTCCCAGGAGCAGGAGCCTCCCTGGATCCCTGGGGGCTTCTGCTGCTCCCGATGGGATCCTTGCCCAGCGCTCGGCTCTGCCCCAGGGGACCCTGGGGGCTGCAGTGTCCCTGTCCCCCCCCCCCCCCGGCGCTGGCGTTTCCAGCTGGCAGCTCCCGCTCTCCTCCCGCTCGTTCCGCCGTGGCGCTGGGAGTTGATGAGCTCTGCTAATTACTGTACAAATAATGAGCCTCCCTAATTGCGCTGGCAGGGGCGGGGGGGCTCTCCCCACCTGCCATCTCGCAGCGCCACCAGGCTCTGGGTCCCCTTGGCTCCACTGGGGTCCCCCCTTGAGTGCTGGCACCCGGAGTTCTTGGGAAAAACCCCAGAATCTTTGCTTGGAGAGCTGGGAGCTCTGGCTCATCCCGGGGGGCTTGGGCCATTCCCCCTGCTCCGAGCACCCCGGGATCAGTGGGATGCGCGTTCCAGACACTGCCTGTTCCCTGTCATGGCCTCCGGGATGATTCTCCGGGATGGATTTCCCACCTGGGACATCCCTGGTGGGTTCAGCTGAGGGTGAACCGTGGCATGACACCACTGATGAGCCATTGCCCCGTCCCTGCTTCGGCTTCCCGGGAGCAGGAGCCATCCTGGATCCCCGGGATCCTTCTCCCACAAAGTGAATGGACCAGCCTGGGGTCCCCTGGGGGCTACAGAGTCGGAATGTGGGAGCTGGGTTTGCCATCCCGGGTCTCGGAGCATTTCCAGCTGCTCCAGCTGTGCCTGCATCCGTCATCACCCCCACCCTGTGCCCTCGGGATGGGGCTGGGGCTGGGAGTGGGACCCCCGGCAGCCGGGAATGTCCAATCTCCCCTGGAATCCTGGCAGTGGATACGGGCTGCTGCTTCCCTGGAAATAGACCTTAATTAGGCCTCGCCCGGTGTAGCGCTGTTAATTGGGCAGGAGAGCCGGAATTCTCTCACCCTGTCGGGTGTTCCAGGCCTTGGGGGGGCTGCTCCAGGAGCAGGGAATTCAGGGGGGGCTCTTGTCCCCCTCTGGAACCAAATCCCCCACTGGAACCAAAACGCCGCTTCCTCGCCCCAACTCCCCCAGCCTGGGATAAAGCAGCACATTCCCATCAAATTCGGGATCGGAATCTCCACGTTCCGGGAGGGAAGGGAGCGGGTGCTCCCCTCCTCCGGCAGCTCCCTGAAGATGCAGCTCCGGCTTCGGCGCTAATGGAGCGACGTCCTCACTGCTCACCTTTAATTAAGTGAGCCTCGGATCCCTGCACTTAATTAACATCTCAGTGGCTGATGACTCTCTCCAGCAGCCGAGGAGGGCCGGGACTGGCATCTCATGGAATCCAGGGATCCCACAATGGATTGGGATGAGTTAGGTTGGGTTGGAAGGGACCTTGGAGCCCATCCAGTCCCACCATGGGCAGGGACACTCCCGCTATCCCAGGGTGTTCCAAGCCCTGGGAACATTCCAGGGATGGGGCAGCCGCAGCTTCCGAGGTGAATCATTGCTGGGATCCAGCTCCTGCCTCGGGAAATGGGTTAAGCCCAACAAAATCCTTCTCCGTGTCGGCACTGCCGGAGTTTGCCGGCTGTGGAATTCCGTTACCTTCTCGCCATTCCATTGATTTTTCATGTTTATTTGCAAAACCACAACTGAGCGCCCGAGTTCTTGAACGGCTTCCCAGAGCCATCAGCTGCCGCCGTCCCTGTGCTGGGAATGTCATCGCTGTGGGACAACAAAGCGGGATTTAATGGGGCCTGACAGGGCGGTGGCTGGGGCGGTTTGAGCTGGGCACTTAAACGTTCCCATTATCCAGCGCCTGGTGCAACCAAGCCGTGTGCTGAGAATTCCCGAAGGGAATGGGCGTTTTGCAGCAGCAGCAGCAGTGGGATGTGAGGGCTCCGTCAGCGCCGGCACGTCCGGGGCTGGAATGGGGCAGCTGTGGGTCCTGGTACAGCCCTGTGGGGCCTGTGCGGGTGACCCCTTCCTGGGATGACCCCTTCCTGGGGTGACCCCTTCCTGGAGTGACCCCTTCCTGGGGTGGTCCCACACGGCTGCAGACCCATGAGCTGCTCCGATGGAGCTTTGGGGAGCACTCGGGACCCGCCTCCACGGCGCATCCAGGACTGGCACGATGGCACCGCGGATCCCAGCACGGCGTAGGAATGGCGCTGGTGCTGGGGTGCCTGTGCTGATCGTCCCCTTTTAGGGTGGCCCCTTTCTGGAGTGATTCCTTTCTGGGGTGGTCCCAGTGGCTGCGGGCCTGATGGAGCTTTGGGGAGGACTCGGGTCCCACCTCCATGGCTCCTTCAGGAATTCTCCTCCAGCCCCTGAGCCCTTGGCACTGCTGGGCGATGCCGGGGCCACCCAGGGCTTTGCCGTCCCGCTTCCCACGCTCCGGCGGGATGGGATTAGGGATTTAACAGCCTGTGCCAGACAGACACTTAACTAAGCCATAAATTTGGAGTTCGTTAGTGAGGATTAATTAGTGTTTGCACAGGGCTTTGCTGTGCGGAGCCGCGCTCAGTGTCGGAGCTCCGCCGTGACCTTGGCGAGGGCAGGAGAGGCTCAGGGCCTGGATCGGTCAGATCCCACTGATGGAAGGGTCTGGGAGTCACCCTGAGGATTCAGGGCTGAGAATGGCCCGGGAGCCTATGGGCAGGGGCTGGAAGCTTGGGAAGGGGGAGCTGTGCTCCCCTGGGAGGGAGCAGAGGGAGAGGCCGGTGGTGCTGCAGCAGCTGCTCCGTGCTCGTTCCAAGCTCCCACATCTCCAGGGGCTGCAGCAGCGCCTGGGATCTGCTTTGGGATCTGCTTTGGGGGCAGGAGATGCCTAAGTGGGAGCTGAGCCCGGCCCGTGGCCCCCCATTGGCTGAATCCTCCATCTCCCTGCGGTTCCATGGCACTGGGAAATGAGGAATTCATCATCCCAATATCCCGGCTTCCCTGGAGCGGGGGCGGCTCCGGGTGTGCTCCAGCTCCAGGGAATGCCGGGGGTCTGGGGGGAGACGCTGCCATAGGAGCCCCCCGGATTTATCCTGGGGCTCCACTCCAGCCGTGGCACGGGAATGGGAATTTTTCTGGCACTGGTTAAATACTGGAACCGCCTCCATCCCCGAGCGCCTCACCGGGAGCGGGGCAGTGGTGCCGGCCTTCCCGATGGCAGCAGCACATTCCCAAGCCGTGCCACCGGCTGGGCCATCTTCGTGTGCCCGGCTAGGCCAGGACAAGGCTCTTTCCCTGCTGGAAGTCCTGTGGCTGGCAGGTTGGCACCACATCCTGGCTGCCCGGCACAGCTCCGTGCCGGCTCCTCGGTCCCGCCTTGCTGGGTGTCAGGAACCTTTTCCGTGAGTGGTCCCCAGCGAGTGTGAAAGCTGCTGTTTCCAGGGGAAATCCAGCCAGGATTGGGACCTGCCTGTGAAGGGGTTTTCAGCCTCTGCCTGCAGCAAGAGCTGCCTCTAGGATAGGGTTGGTGCCAGCTCTGGGTTCCCAGGGATCCCCTCACAGAATCCATTCCATTCCCATCACCAGCACTGGTGATCCATCCCGTTCCCAGCACTGGTTCTGGGTTCCCAGTGATCCCATTGCCAGATCCATCCCGTTCCCAGCACTGGCACTGGCTCTGGGTTCCTGGGAATCCTCTCACCGGCTCCATCCCGTTCCCATCTCCAGTGCCGGCAGGGCCGCGGCGATGCGGGCGGCGGAGGAGGGAACGAGCGGTGTCAAGGACAATAAACTCTGTCCAAGCCTCGTTCGTTAGGGAGGAGCCGCGTGCCGGCGCCGGTGTCCGCCCGCTCCCTCTCTGTCTGACTCCGCTCCTCTGTTCCTGGCTGCTTTGGCCTCATCTCCCTCTTTTCCATGATTTCCTCCCCAGCTCGGGGAGGTGTGAGGGCGTCTTGCCCACAGCACCGTGCCGGCGTGCAGAGCGACTGCCAGGGGCCGTCCTCCACCGGGGCTGGGTTGGGTCACGCTGGGTCACTTTGGGTCACATTGAGTTACATTGGGTCACTTTGGGTCACGTTGGGTCACGTTGGGTCACGTTGAGTTACACTGGGTTGTGTTGGGTCACTTGTTGGGTCACTTTGGGTCACGTTGAGGTACATTGGGTCACTTTGGGTCACTTTGGATCACGTTGAATTACATTGGGTCGCTTTGGGTCACTTTGGGTCACGTTGAGTTACATTGGGTCATGTTGGGTTGTGTTGGGTCACTTTGGGTCACACTGATTTACACTGGGTTGCGTTGGGTCACTTTGGGTCACGTTGAGTTACACTGGGTTGCGTTGGGTTCCGTTGAATCCCGTTGGGTCGAATCCCCGTTTCCATTGGGAATCTCCCCTTTTTTGCACAGTCTCTGCAGGGATTCAGCTCCAGGAGATGCCCTTGGACAGGGGCCGGACACCCTGGAGGTCACCCTGGTCACTCCCACCCCGAATTCCTATCACCCCGTTCCCTTCTGGAGCTGCCGCTTGGAGATGCCCACCCTGGCACCACGAGGCTGCTGGCACCTCCTCCCAGGGGATGTTGGGATTATCCCAGGGTCCCCGTGGGGTTCACGGACCTTGGGAAGCCTGAATGGGGTGTGGAATGGGGTGGGGGGCCTGGGAGAGGGCGGGGGCAATGCTGATCCAGGCGGGATTTGGGAATCCCCTGACCCGCGTCCCCTCTCCCGGCAGGACAAGAACAGGAAGCTGAGGCCCCTCTACGACATTCCCTACATGTTCGAGGCCCGGGAATTCCTGCGCAAGAAGCTCATCGGGAAGAAGGTATGGAGGGAGTGGGCAAGGTTGGGACGAGGCTGAGGATGAGGGAATGAAGGAAGGGATGAGGCCAAGGATGAGGGAATGAAGGAAGGGATGAGGCTGAGGATGAGGGAATGGGGATGGGATGAGTCCAATGCCGGTGCCACTGTGCAGCTCCTTACAGACAACCGGAGCCTCTCCAACGGAAATTCCGGGATGCACCCAACCCTGGAGCGCCCCTCGAGGGGTTGCGCTCCCCATTTCCCAGGAATTCTGCCTCATTGTCCCTTTGTTTGCCCGGCATATTTTCCGGCGCTAGTTCAGAGCAATTCCGGGAATGAGGAATATGTTAGCCAGCGGAGCGAACGCTCCGGATGCAATTTTCCAATGCTCATAAAACGGTCAAATAAAATCAATTCCCTTTGCGGCGCGGCCGTCGCTGCTCGTCGGGGCTGTTTCGGTGCCTAATTGGATCTTTCCAGCTCGGAGCCTGCCTGGGCATTCCGGAAAAATAGGGAAAGGGGAAAAGAGCAGCTTGGGAGATTTTTTTAATGGGACATCTGGCGCTTCTTGGAGTCAGAAAAGAGTGTGGGGGTGTTGGGGTTTGTGATGGGAGCACCGGGTCTGGAATGGGATTCTGGCACCTCAGTGTGGTCCCAGTTGGAGCCATTCCGGGGTTACCGGTGCCAGTTTTCCGCCATCTGCCGCCGTGCCCTGTGTTGGATCAGGGACTGGAACTGGCTCTGGCACCGGCTGCCTTTGGGGGGTGACCTTGGGGGTCCCTGGGATTCCGGGGTGTTTTGGCATTTGGGGAGCTCAGCCTGCCCTGGGTCCCGCCCTGCCTGGGGAGCTCCGTCCATCCCCAGCACTCCGGGGCCGCTCGTATGGATCCTGTCCCTGTGCCTTGGGGAGGCTCCTCCTGGGCACATCCCAGCCCATCCCAGCCCATCCCAGTGGAAGCAGCACCCGCCCCCAGGGTGTGGCACTGGTCCCTGGAATGTCCCATCCCAGGGCAGGGAGCGTGCTTAGGGCAGACCCCTCAGATCCACCATCCTGGCACGATGGGATCCTGGGAGATCCCCCCACCCTGCCCGGCTCCTCGAGGCCATTCCCAGCTCCAGGGGACTGGGATTCCCTGGCAGTTCCTGGTCTGACTGGGGGTGTTTCTCTCCTGCTCCAGTGCCGTGGGCAGGAGCCTTGAGGGATGGGGATTTGCACCTCCCCGAGCTCTCCTGGAGCTGCTGCTGCCCATTCCATCCATCCTGCCATTCCCGAGGCATTTCCAGCTCCGGCTGCTCCAGCACCAGCCCCAGCTCATGACTGGGAGAGCCTGGAATCCACCCTGGGTTTCATCCCAGAATTCCTTTGCCGGATTCCTCCCTGTCCCGTCCTGCTGGAGCGCTGGGTCAGCCCTGCCGTTGCTTCCCAAAAGAATTCCCTCTGGAGGAAGCACTGAGGGGGGATGAAGAAGGAACATCCCTGTCGTGGCTGCCACGGCTCCGTCTCCTTCAGTTCCTGCTGGGAGAGGGGCTGGGATGTGGGAATCCATCCCTGAATTCCCAGCTCCCTGGGAAGAGAGGGAATGTAATTTCCCTCTTGCCCTCTCATCCAAGCAGCAGGAATTTTCCAGGCTGGGATTTCCACAGCACATAAAGACTGGATTTGGGGTTTTTTGCTGTGGTGCTGGAGCCTCTCCCTGCGCCACCACGTCCTTCCCAGCCGCTGGAATTTGCCCGGTGGCACGGGATGAACCAGAGGCCGCGGCCCCGCTGCCGGCACCCGGCTGCCCAGGCCACTATGGATTTGTGGAATAAATCCGTGGAGCGTGTCGGGAAGGGCCAGCTCCTCCGCCCATCGATCTGCTCCGCCGTGGAGCGGCTCCGGATAATTGCACCGGGCGCGGGAGATGGATCGTGGCTCTTCCCTAATTAACTCTGGGATTAATCGCTCGGATGGAGGGAGCCGGCAAGGCAGAGCTCCAGGATGAATATTCCCTGTGCATGGAAGTGATGCTGCCCCGTCCTCGCCAGCTGCTATGGGGGAGAGAAAGGAGGGGCTCCCGGGGCTGTCCCAGGAACCACCGGGACCCCGTCCCTGTGCCCATCCCTGTGCCCATCCCTGTACCCCTCCCTGTGCCCCATCCCCACATCCCAGGAACAACCAAGACCCCGTCCCTGTGCCCATCCCTGTGCCCCTCCCTGTGCCCCATCCCTCTTGGAAAGGCCGATTCCAGCTGGGAATGCTGCCCATCTCCAGAGCCCTGAGCCTGGTGCCAGCACCACTTTCCCAATGGTTTTCCAGGACATTCCCCTGTCTGGTCCCCTCAGAGGCACCTGGATGCTTCCAGAGACAATTCCAGGGATTCTCCTTTTGGGGTTACCAACAGCAGCGCTCCAGGTGCAGGCACTGCTGGAGATCGGAGCTGGGGTAAAACAGGGATGGGTTTGACCAGAGAAAGCCTTCTCCCTGGGAATGCCATCCCAGTCCCGGGAAGAGGGAAGGCTTGGGCAGACGGAAGGATTTTTGGGATGTCGGGCAACTTGGAAGCTCAGGGAGAGCTCGGCACAGCAGCGATGTCCGGAGGGGGGATTTTGGGAAGATCCCAGTTGCTGGTGCAGCCGGGGCTGAGGACAATGGGGACTCATCCCTCGGGATCCTGTGCCCGGGAATGCGCCGGAGCCCGGGAATGTGCGGGAGCCGGGGCGGCTTTGCCAGCTCGGGAGCGTCACGGGAGCGGCTGCGTCACCCGCCGCTTCCACGTGTGGAGCTGGGCAGGATTTGGCTGCCGGGGAGGATTTGGCCGCTCGGAGCCGAGCCGGGAGCGCTGCTCGGGAGCGCCGTTTTCCCGCCCGGATTGCGCTTGGAATCCGCGGCGTGCGCGGCTGCGGCGGAGCTGCAGTGGGCTGGGCTGGCTCCCGGCAGAGGGGGCGCAGAGGGAAGCGAGATTATTCCCGGTGTGATGATTCCAAATTCCGGGATCTTTCCTTCCCCTGCGTCTCTCGCCCTGCTCCCGACGCTTCCCAGCCCTGCACTTCCATTATTATCCCGCTCCAAGGTCAACCCTGCCCCGGGGGTCTCCGTGGCCCCTCCGGCAGCCGCTGGAGCGGGAGGGAGCTCGGATCCCGCTGGATCCGCTCCCGGCGATGCTGGAGGCGCTGGAGGCTCCCGGGGGCTGTTGTGGAGCATCCTCCTTCCACATCGCGGCCTTTTTCCAGGAGGGAAGATGGGAGGATGGAGAGGTGGAGGGGGTTAGGGAGACGGAGCCGGCTCCTGCTCGCCATTCCCAGGAAATCCCGCTGCCCGCCGCAGGATGCGTGGGGGGACCGGGATGAGCCGGCCCTCGGGAGGGAAACTGCTGCTCCAGAGGGAAAAACGCGTCCCTGGATCTGCCCCCGCGGTGCCTCCTGCATCCATCCCCCATCCCGCCGCGATCATCCCGCCCATTCCTGCTCACAACCCCTGGCCCTCGCCAGGTCTCTTGGAGCCTCCTCCGGGACGGGAGGGACACGGGGGGCACCGAGCCCCCCGCCAGCCCCTTCCCAGCCCCCCCGGCCCCTCCACCCGGCACGAGCTGCCAGGGAAGTAAAAATATTCCCGGGAGCGGGTGACGCCGCCGGGCCGGGAGATCCGCGGGCGGGCCGGGTATTTTTAGCCCGGCAGGTCTGGGCTGCCGCCCACCCCCCATCTGTCCCCCCCCGGCCCCCCCGTGTCCCCGCGGCCCCTCGGAGCCCCCCGTGGGATGAGGCAATAGCAGGGAATGGCACCGGCACGGCCTCGGGCCCACCCCGCCCTCCCCATCCCAAAGCTGGGGCTGCTCCCGGCCCTTCCCGGCGGGATGAGCCCCTCCCCCGCTCCAGGCAGGGCCCGGGAGGGGGTCCCCGTCCCCGCTGTCCCCCCGTGGATGGGGACACATCCCCAGTGCCGTGGAGTCCTGAGGCTGGAGTGGGGATGTGCCTGGAATGCCCCAGTGTGTCCCCCCAGCCCACACTGGGGCCGCAACTGGGACAGGACCACGGGGGGCACTGGGGGTGTCCCCACCACCTTGGGACCAGCTGGGGACAGGGTGGCAGGGGCCGCGCCCTGAGGATCCCACCCTGGGGACACTGAGCTGGGAACAGCGTCGGTGGGCCCCTGATCCTGGGGCCGGGGCCAGGGCCCCTTCCCGGTCACCCCATGTCCTGGCAGCCCCAGCTCTGCGCGGGTGCTCCCGGGGAGTCGGGGTCCCCGTGGGGTGACATTGGCGGCGGTGGCCGCTGTTCCCGGGGCTGGATGCGCTCCCGGGAGCGGAGCTGCCGGAGTGATTTAATCCACCCTGACTGCAGCTGACCTTGGAAAGCCGCCCAGGCACGGCTCCGGCTGCTCCGGGGGGAGCGGGGCCCACGGAGGTCCCGGGGGGGGTCCCTGCACCCCCAACCCGAGCCAGCCCTTCCCAGCCCCTCCATGGGCACGTCGCCCTTGGATCCCGGGAATGCTTTGCCTTCCTTCCCCCTGTGACAGAGCTGTGGGGTGCCGGTGCCGGTGCCACATCTGGTGTCACACAGACCTGGCCCTGCCCTCGGATGATCCCGGGCCCTGTCCCTGCAGCTCCAGCTCCTTCCGGCTGAGCGGCACCCCCAGGGCCTTTCCCGGCTTTCCAGCCTCTTCCCTGCATCTGGAGCGTTCCATGGGGTTGGTGTGATCCAAGGGTGGGATTCATGGAATCACGGAATGGTTCCATCCCTGCCATGGCAGGGACACCTCCCACTGTGCCAGGCTGCTCCAGCCCCAATGTCCAGCCTGGCCTTGGCCACTGCCAGGGATCCAAGGGCAGCCCCAGCTGCTCTGGGCACCCTGGGCCAGGGCTCCACTTGGCCTTGTGGAACCTCATCCCATTGTTCTTGTCCCATGGATCCCACGGATCCAGCCTGTCCGGATCCCTCTGTGGAGCCTTCCTGCCCCTGGGTAGATCCAATGCAATGGGATACAGCAGGAAACAACCCAGGGCTTTCCTGCTGAGGGGTGACCCCATCCCATCCCATCCCATCCCAATCCCCATCCTCCCTGACTCCTCCCCTCCTGATGACAATCCCGATCCCCCAGGATCCCCCGGGATCCCCCGTCTCCCCCGGCTGCTCCGCTGCTGCCGCCGCTCCCCCACTCCCGGTGCCGCATCCCGAGCCAGGTGTTTCCCACGCCAGCCGCTCCCGAGCCAGACATCTCCAAAGCCCCGGAGCAGCTGAATTCCCAACCTGCCTCTCGGAGTAATCGGCGTCTCTTTTTCCCCTCCAGTGGTTCCGACGGGAGCTTTGCTGCGAGGAATCGCTGTAACCGTTCCCCTTAATTGGCTCTTTCCTGCCGGAGCCCCCTCTCCGCGTGGAAAAGCCTCGGCTCCAGCGCCCTGCCAGACGCTCCGGCCTTTTCTGCATTTTGATGTTGGTTTAATGAGTGATTTTTGGGATGAGCCGAGGGCTTGCAGGGGCTCAGGGCTGCTCCTGCCTCGCCTGTCTGGCTGCCTTTGGCTCAGCATGGCTCCGGCCATGCGGAACAGGAACAGCAACAGGAAAGGGAATGGGAAAAGTCCAGAGAGGCCAAGTGCAGCCCTGGGAGGCACCGGGATGCCCCCAAAGATCCCCACGTCACCCCTGTGTCACCCCCTGTCCCCCAGAGCCTCAGGCTATTCCAGCTGATACCGGGAGAGCATTGAGGATGGAGCTTTCCTGGGGAACAGAGGGATGGGATTGGGTGGGATTGGCACAGAAACGGCGCCTGTGGATGCGGGATGTGGTGCTGGGAACTGCTGGGGGCGATGCCTGGAGGAGAGAAGGATCCAGGGAGAGCTGCGAGCCCCTTGCAGGGCCTAAAGGGGCTCCAGGAGAGCTGCAGAGGGACTGGGGCCAAGGCATGGAGGGCCAGGAGCCAGGGAATGGCTTCCCAGTGCCAGAGGGCAGGGCTGGATGGGAGATTGGCAATTGGGAATTGCTGGCTGGGAGGGTGGGCAGGCCCTGGCCCAGGGTGCCCAGAGCAGCTGGGGCTGCCCCTGGATCCCTGGCAGTGGCCAAGGCCAGGCTGGACATTGGGGCTGGAGCAGCCTGGCACAGTGGGAGGTGTCTCTGCCATGGCAGGGCTGGCACTGGAGGGGCTCTGAGCTCCCTTCCCACCCAGCCCATCCCAGAATTCCCTGATCCCTGCACATCCCAGCTCGTCCCAGCCCTGGTGCAGTGGGAGGTGACGCATCCTGCAGGATCTGCCCCCGAGGTGTTCCCAGTCCCTGCTGTTCCCTGTCCCTGTCTGGGATCCTGGAGCAGTGGCAGCTTTGTCCCAGTCTCTCCCGGCGCTGTCGGTGCCGCGGGGACCCCGCGGGATTCCAGGACAGCCCAGGCTGCTCCCTGCCCTGCCACAGCCCTTCCCATCCCGCCCGGGGACGCTGATTCCGGGTGACGGCCCTGGCGGAGCGGGAAGTGCTGCTCCCGTCCACCTGCCCTGCGGGAATGCCGCATCCATAACCCGGGAGGCGCCGAGGCCGGCAGCACCTCGGGATCCCCACGGAGCTCTGGGAACACGCAGGTGCCGCGATCCCGGCTGGATCTTGTCCTGCCTGGGAGGCTCCTGGTTTAACGTGCCAGGAAGCTCCGGTGGTGCCGGAATTGCTGGGAATCGGCTCTGTTCCCTGGGCACGGGGAAGTGGAGGGGCTGGAGATGGCAGTGGGAATGTGGGCACAGGGAGGATGGGATGAGGGGCTGGATGGCTGATTCCAGGGGATTTGGGCATGGAGAGGATGAGGGCCTGGCTGGCCGATCCCGGGGATTTGGCGCTGGGGGCCGGGCGATGCCGGCTCTGAGCCTTTCCCTGTTCCAGGTGAACGTTTCCGTGGATTACATCCGCCCCGCCAGCAGCGCCACCGAAACCGTCCCGGCCTTCTCGGAGCGCACCTGTGCCACCGTGTCCATTGGCGGAATGTGAGTCATCCCGAGGGATTGGGGGTTCCTGCCTGGAATTCCCACCTGGCATTCCCACCTGGCGGGGGCCTTGGCCTGGGATCAGCCCCCATTCTCGGCATCCCAGCACTGGGATTCTGTGGGATGCGTTGGGATGCCGCTGCCTGGGACCCCCCACACCTGCCCCCTCCCCGCTCCAGCAGTTTTGGGAGATATTGGAATGAGGCTCCCCCAGTCCGACTGCCTCGGGGGCGGCTTTGGAGGAGTCATCCCCACTGTGTATCCCGGGATGTCTGTCCTTCCCGAGGGACCCCCTCCCTGACTCCCTTCTCCATGAGAAGGTTTGGGAATGGGGAGAGTTCCAGGGCAGCTGCCCCGCAGCCAGAACTGGGGCTTGTCCCCCTTGGGGCACAGGTGCCGCTGCCTCAGGCTCATCCCTGTGGATAGGCCAAGCCCTGGGCGCTTCCCTGTGGATAGGCCGAGCCTCAGGCACATCCCTGGATAGGCCAAGCCCTGGGCTCATCCCTGTGGATAGGCCGAGCCTCGGGCTGGCAGCGGCTCCGGAGCTGCGTAGGGAGGATTTGTCATAGGCCCTTGGTTGCTTTCCCAGATTTTTTCCCGGTAGCAGCTATTTTGGAAAGCGCCCAAAGCGCTGCAGCGCTGCCTTTCCCTTCCCTGAGCCAGGGGCCGGGAGAGCTGCACTTCCCTTCCCTTCCCTTTCCTGAAGATCTGGGAGAGCAGGGTTTTCCTGCTCCTAATCCCAGGCCTGGGAGAGCTGCCCCGCGTTCCCGGGATGTTCCCAGCGGTGCCGGTGCCATTCCCGGCGCTGCATCCCGGGATGCCGGGGGTGGAACAGAGCGGGGTCTGTGTCCCGGGGCCTTTGCCAGGCTGGGATGGAGCAGGGAATAAAGCCTGGCTTGTCCTCCTGGAGTGTCCGTCCGGCATCTGGGCTGGGCTGAGCCTGCTTGGAATTCCGGGCACGGCGGCACCGGGGCGGGAGCCAGGGCAGGAGCTGCAGCCCCGATCCCAGCTCCGATCCCAGCTCCGGGCACTGGGAACTGGGGGGGCTGGAGCACAAACCCGGCTTCTCCCGCTGGATCCCTGCTCATATCCCAGCCTGGATCCCTGCCCGGATCCCTGCCCATATTCCTGCCCGGATCCCTGCTCATCTCCCAGCCCCTATCCCTGCCTGCATCCTGCCTGTTTCCCTGCCTGGATCCCTGCATGCATCCCCTCTGGATCCCTGCATGCATCCCTGTCTATCCCTGCTCCTGTCATGGCCTGGACCCGGGATTCCTCTATCCCATCTCTCCCTTCCATCTCCTCCGTGTTTCGGGCCTGATCCCTGCCCCAGGAATGCTGCTGCATTCCGTAGCATCCCACAGCATCCTGCATTATCCTCGGAAAAAAAAAGCTCCTGGAAATCCCAAACGCCACATTTCAGGAGCTCCCTGAGCTGTAATTCCAGGCTCAATTCCCGGTGGGAGCGGGGGGTCCCTTCGCTGGGGGCAGTGGGGCCGGATGCTGCAGTTCGGGATGATTTGGAGTTTGGGAGCTGGGATGAGTTTGGCACCCCTGATCCTGATCCCAGTCCCGATCCCAGTCTGTGCTGGGCACTGGTTCTGGTGGGATGAAACCCCTCCGAAACTTCCCTGGGGAAAGGAGCTGCGGGAGGAGCTTAAAAATGGACATTTTTGGCTTGAAGTCCCCGAACTGGAATTTTCCAGCCTGAGGAGATTTTCCCCACCCTATTCCCAGTCTTTAATCTGGGATTTACTGGGGGATCCTTCCCTCCAGGCCGCAGCTCCGGCTCCATTCCAGAGCTTGCTTTGGAAGTGGGAATGGGGGGAGCTTCCCACTCCCCGGCTGGGATGAGGAGCAGGGAGTGGGGCTGGAGCAGGATCTGGAATCCATGGGCTGGAATTCCTTCTCCGAGCCGTTTCCCTGTCTCCCTGTTCCCTGCCCTCCTTCCTGCAGTGCTCCCACAGCTCTTCCCTGTGTGCCAGGATCAGTCCCAGTGGGAGTTCTGAGTCTTAAAACCTCTGAACCCCTATAGAATTTGGGCTTTTCCCGGAATTTCCAGTTCTGGCACTGGGAAGCAGCAGGATTTCATGTCTGGGAATGCTGGGAATGCTCCAGAGCATCCGGGCTCTCCGATGGCCCAGGGAGGGGACAAGGGGGACGCTTTTCCACACCCCGTTCCAGGATTTCAGTGGGATGGGGAGTGGAATGTCTGGGATGGGGAGTGGGATGGGTTTGGGATGGGGGATATCAGGGACCAGCGGGAGCCAGCCTGGCCCTTCCCTGGCCTCCCCCAGCTCCCGCTGCTTCCCAAGCAGCCGGAGGTGCCCATTCCTGGCGTTCCCATTCCCAGAGGTGCTCATTCTGGGGTTCCCATTCTCAGGTGCCCATTCTGGGGCTCCCATTCCCAGTGCTCGGCATTCCCAGCACTGCCACAGCTGCTCCAGATGCAGCGATTCCCTCTCTTGCCAATCCCCAATTTTTGGATTCCTCCCCCTGCTCTGAGACCTAATTTCAGCTCCCAGTGATGGATTTGCCCATCCCCCTCCTCAGGAAGGGGCACACCCGGGATTCGGGAAGGGATCAGTCCCTCCATCCTCTGGATAGATCCGCTTGTTTTGGGGATACAGAGGGAATTAGCGGGGGGGGCGGTGACTGGAGGAGAATTAGGGATGCGCTGGCGAAGGAGAATTCATGGATCTGTTTAAAGCAGTGGAATGTGAGGGATTCATCCCTGCCTTGCACCGGCCCCCCTGCTGATCCCAGAAATCCCCGTTCACTGGGAGACGCTGCTCCAAGCCGCTTCCCGAGGGAATGGGGATTGGGGGGGGGGGGGTCCTCCCTGTCCAAGCCCCCCCCAAAGCTGCTTTCCCGGAAAAAAAGTGGGATGGTGGAATCAAGGAGATTCCCGTGGTCTGGGGATGGTGCCCCCTGCTCCCAAACCAATGCTCAACCCAGCTCCTGGATAAAAGTGATGGAATTGGGAAATCCCAGAGGGCGTTCCTGTGGCCTGGGGATGCTGAGCCTGCTGGGTTTGGGGTGGGGGGAGTTTGGGGGAATTTTTGGGGTGGGGTTTTTGGGGCACTGCTGGGAGGCTTCGGGTCCCCCACTGTGCCCAGAGACCTGGGATGTGTCACTCCGAGCCTTCCCTTGGGGTGGGATGGGGTGGGATGGGGTGGGGTGGGATGGGGTGGGATGGGGTGGGATGGGATGGGGTGGGATGGGGTGGGATGGGATGGGATGGGGTGGGATGGGATGGGATGGGGTGGGGTGGGGTGGGGTGGGGTGGGATGGGGTGGGGTGGGGTGGGATGGGATGGGGTGGGATGGGGTGGGATGGGATGGGATGGGGTGGGATGGGATGGGATGGGATGGGATGGGGTGGGATGGGGTGGGATGGGGTGGGATGGGATGGGATGGGGTGGGGTGGGGTGGGGTGGGATGGGGTGGGGTGGGATGGGGTGGGATGGAGGTGTCCCTGCCCCAATTCCCACACCGATCCCGCCCTGTTCCCGCAGCAACATCGCGGAGGCGCTGGTCAGCAAAGGCCTGGCCACAGTGCTGCGCTACCGGCAGGACGATGACCAGCGCTCGGCGCACTACGATGAGCTGCTGGCGGCCGAGGCCCGGTGAGCGCCGGGGCTGGGGGCTCTGGGGGGCCTCAGGGACGGGTGGGGCTGTGCTGGCTCCCCCCCGTCCTGTCCCTGTCCATCCGTCTGTCCCTGTCCCCTGGTCCTGTTCCTGTCCATCCTTCTGTCCCTGTCCCCCTGTCCTGTCCCTGTCCCCCTGCCCCATCCCTGTGGCTCGAGGTGATTCCCAGCTCCACGTCCCCATCCCGCACAGAGCTCCCTGTGTCCCTCTGTCCCATCCCAGCCACGTCCCCTGGGCATCCGTCTGTCCCCAGCTGTGTCCCAGGTACGTGGATCCAGCTGTGCACATTCCAGCTGTCCGTGATCCTGGCACACCAGATCCAGCTGTGCACTGCCTGGCTCCCCACGGAGAGGATCCCATGGGGATCCCGTATCCCAGTGCCCCCATTCCCGCAGGGATCACCGCTCCCACCTGTGGCAGCCCCCCAGGTGTCCCCGTGTCCCTGTCCCTCATCCCATCTCCCGGTGGCTCCTGGAATGGCGATGGACACCTTTTCCTTTCCTTCCCTTCCCTTCCCTCCCCGGCCCCGCTCCCTCGGAGGCGGCTCCGTCACGGCTGAGCCCGGCGGGAATGGTGGGATCTCAGCTCCTCCTTGGCAGCAGATCCCGGCACGGTGCCGAGCGCCGGGAGCAGCAGCTTGGAGGGGGCTGCGGCGCCTTCCCGGGCAGGCCTGGCTCCTGCGGGAAAAGGCGGATCGATCCGGAGAGAGCTGCTCCCATTCCCGCCCAGCCGTGCCCGGGCGGTGGGCGGCCGGCAGATTGCTCAGAGGCTCCTTCCCAACGCCTGGAATGTGCCTTTTGGGAAGCCTGGCAGGAAGTCAGCAGCTCAGAGCTGCGGAGGGGGCACCGGGATACCGGGATACAGGGCTGGCATGTGGCACCTGGAGTGGGATACAGGGCTGGGACGTGACACCGGGATACCAGGATACAGGGCTGGGATGTGGCACCTGGATACCAGGATACAGGGCTGGGATGTGGCACCTGGATACCAGGATGCAGGGCTGGGATGTGGCACCTGGATACCAGGATACAGGGCTGGGATGTGGCACCTGGAGCCGGAGCTGCGCTCCAGGGTTTGGGGTTCAGCCTGGATGTCCCCAGATGGAGGAGCTGGATGTTCCTGCCCGATCCCGGAGCGAGGCCGGTGGTGGGGGTGGCTCATCCGTGCTGGGAGCTGTGGGACATCCCAAATCCATGATGGTGCTGGCACCCAGCAGAGGAGCCCCGGCAGCTCACGGGGACGGTGCCAGGAGCAGCGGGAATGGGAGATTTGGGATGAGGTTGTGGGGCAGGACCCAGATCTCCCAGTGGAGCGGGGCCCGGAGCAGTTTGGGGGATCCCTTGAACATTCCCAGCTCTTCAGAGAGCCTGGAGTCGCATCCCAGACCGTTGGGCTCCGCTGGAATACGGGCACGCTCCGGCCTTTCCCAACCCCCCATGGCAGACCCTGGGGCAGGAGGGGACGCTCCTGTGGGGGCACGGAGCTCAGTGGCCTCATCCCGAGGGAACATCCCAGCCCTGCACCCTGCACCATGACAGGGATCAGGATCTGGGTCCAGCATCGGGCCTGGATCCGGCACCAAGTCCAGGTCTGGCATCAGATCCGGGTCCAGGACCAGCTCCACTGGGAGCATCCTGCTGGTTTTCCATCCGTTCCGTGCCCTCCTGTGCACCATTCCCCCATCCAGGCTCCTCTCGCCTCCCTGTTATCCATGGAAAGCCCTCACTCCGTGACTGGGCTGACTCCGGCCCTTCCCGCTGCCGCAGGAGCTGATTCCCAGCGCTCCCTCTCTTTTCCAGGGCCATCAAGAACGGGAAGGGGCTGCACAGCAAGAAGGAGGTGCCGATCCACCGGGTCGCCGACATCTCCGGAGTAAGGATCCCCTCCAGCATGCGGGATGCGCGGGAATTCCGCGGGGGATAAAGCCCCACGCTGCGCCGTTCATTCTGGGAGCTGCCGGGGGGCTTTTCCCTTTTTCCCTTGGATAAATAAACCGGGACTTGCTCCACGGCCAGGTGGCCGGACACAACACAGGAATGCCGGTGGGAATCCGGGATTCCCCGACTCTGCTGAGGGAATTTGGGGATCCCGACGCCTCCCAGCAGAGCTCATTAAGTTTTCCTCCGTTAATAATTCCAAGGATTTGTAGGGAGCCCTTTGCTGCTAGGATGGGGAGGGGGGATCCTGGGAAAGGGGAGTCACGGGATGTTCCCTTAGGGATGGGGGAATGGACCCAGGCAGCTGCCCAGGGCTGTGCTTGGGATGGATTTTGAGATGGATTTGGGATTTTGGGATGGGTTTGGGGATGAATTTTGGATGTGTTTTGGGATGTATTTAGGATTTGTTTTGGGATGGATTTGGGATTTTTGGATGTATTTTGAGGCGTGTTCTGAGATGTGTTTTGGGATATATTTGGGATTTGGGGATGGATTTGGGCTGTGTTTGGGGCGCACGGCCCATCCCGAGCTGGGAACCCTCAGCTCCGTGCCCAGATCCTGCATCCCAGCCAGCACAGGGGACAGGGAGCACCCGCTGCCCCCAGCCCCGGCACGCCGGGATTCTGGAGGGTCCCTGAGCTCCCGTTTTCCCCAGGACACGCAGAAGGCGAAGCAGTTCCTGCCGTTCCTGCAGCGCGCCGGCCGCTCCGAGGCCGTGGTGGAGTACGTGTTCAGCGGCTCCCGCCTGAAGCTCTTCCTGCCCAAGGAAACCTGCCTGATCACATTCCTGCTCGCAGGTGAGCCGGGACGCCGGGATCAGCGCCACGGGGTTCCGGGATCGGCGCCGCCGGAACGTCCCCCGGGCTGGTACAGGAACATTCCCCGGACTGGGGGGCTCGGGATGAAGGGTCCCAGTTAATGCTGGAGCTGCCCCAGGTTGGGCTGGGAGGGGTTGGGATTGGGATTGGGATTAGGATTAGTATTGGGATTGGGATTAGGATTAGGATTGGGGTTGGGATTGGGATTGGGATTAGGGTTGGGATTAGGGTTGGGATTGGGATTGGGATTAGGATTAGGATTAGGATTAGGAAGGATGATTCCATCCCAAAAAATTTGGGAACTGGTGGGGAAGCACAAACTGGGGAGGAGGGAGGGAACACTGGGATGGGGATGGGATGGGATGAAGATGGAATGAAGATGAGGATCAGAATTAGAATGGGGATGAGGAAGAATTCCATCGGTGTTTCAAGGCTCCAGTCCCGGGATCAAACACCGGGAAAGGCAGAAGTGACTCCCACACAGGGAATGTTTATCCAGGGGGGAGCGAGGATGAAGTCAGGGAGTCTTTGTCCATCCCTTTGTCGATCCCAGGGTTGGAAACGTGTCCTGTCTCCGGCCCCCAGAGACACCGGCACCGGGATGGGCCTTTGGGAAGTGGGGGCTCCGTCCCTGCTCCCAGTGCTGCTCCCAGTCCAGCCAGGGCCCTGGGATTACCAGGAATGGTGCCATGGGATCCCCCTCCCCCCCAGCCCCTCACATCCCAGAGCCTTTTCCCATTGGTGCTCCGGCTGCTGCTGGATCCTGGAGCATCCCTGGACGTGGCTGGCCCCACCAATGCCCCCCAGTGCCCCCCAGTGCCTCCATCCCTCTGGGAGCCATGGGAACGTCCCATCCCTGGAGCGCGAGCATTCCCAGCCCTGCTCCAAGCTGGCTCCTGCCCTCTGGAATTGTGTCCCAGACCCGTGAATTGTGCTCCGGCCCGTGAATATCTCGGGATCTGAGTTATCCACTGCCAAAGCCAGCAGGAAATGCTGGGAAAAGGTGGCTCCCTCCTCCTGGCCATGGGAATGTGGGAATTGCCAGGAGCGATGGAGCTCCCTGTGCTCGGGAGGAGGGATTGGGATCCACTGAAGTATTTCTGAGTGCGGGAGGTTGGCACCACCCCGGAATCCCAGTGCCCAGCACGGAGCCCGCGGGATCCGTAGGGATTGGGATGGGCTGGGCTGGCACTGCCCTGGAGTCCCAGAGCCCACGGGATCCAC
Source organism: Corvus hawaiiensis (assembly GCF_020740725.1). NCBI lineage: Eukaryota > Metazoa > Chordata > Aves > Passeriformes > Corvidae > Corvus > Corvus hawaiiensis. Next base: position 79,707,782 of record NC_063216.1, read on the forward strand.
AGGGAATGGGATCAGGGTCCCTATTCCATGGGATTCCCTGCTCCGTGGGGGTCCCTGTCCCATGGTTCTCCTCTTTCGAGGTCCCTGCTCCATTGGGATTCCTGCTCCACCCTGCTCTGTTCCAGCAGGGATGGATTCCCAAGGCCATCCCATCCCATAGAACCCCACAGGCCACGATCCAGGCTTTTATTTTCCCAGACCTTCCGGACCTTCCGGCTTTTATTTTCCCTGTTTTCTATTGGATTTCTCCCCGGTGCCATTCCCAACCCTCCTCTGCCAAGCCAGGAATAGGATAAATATCCGCCTTTTATCAACGCCTGCCTTTTTTATGGATATCAAATGCAAATGAGCACCAGAAAGAGATGCCAAGTCCCTTAAAATGTGACTCCAGGGATGCTCCCGAGGGAGCTCATCCCGGCTTTCCAGCTAAAATAGATCCGTCGGAGCACTATAAATATGTGCAAATACAGGCGCCGGTTTAATCCCGAATTCCTCTCTCCCAGCAAAACTCGGGAGCCTGACGCCTTCCCGGAGCGGGGGCCGGGAGCGGGAGAATTCCCGAGGGATGAGGGGGCACCTCTGGGGATGTTGGAGTGCCCAAGTGGCTCCAAGGGGTCCCAAAATCCTCCCCAGGAGCAGCGGGATTGGGAGGTGGGGATGAGAGTCCCGAGTTTTTCCGTGTGAGCGTTCCCGGCGTGGCGCTGTCCCAGTGCTGTGCCCGCCCGGATCCGGAGCGGATCCCGCAATTCCGGCCCTGCTCCCGCAGTTCCCAGGCGTCCCCTCTCTCCCACTCACCTCCCTTGCTCCCAAAATCCATAAATCCTGCGGGAGATCGATCCCTGGCGCTCGGCCCCAGCACAGCCGATCCCTGCCCGGAGCCATCCCAGGTCCCGGTGCCAGCTGCGGCTCTGGCCCTGCAAGGGAGCGAAGCTGCTTAAATCCTTGGAATCAAGGCTGTGGGGGTCCTTGCTCCAAGGGATTTTCCCTGGAAAGATCTGTTCTGTCTGTCCCCACTGATGGCCGGGGAGGAATTTCTCCTGGAATCCTGGTGCAGGATCCTCCAGGGCTGCTGTGGGATACTCTGGGATGCTGCGGAATGCCCCAGGAGGCCTTGGGGTGCTGCAGGATATCCCAGAGCTGCTGTGGGATACCCAGGGATGCTCTGGAATGTCCGTGGGATGCTGAGGGATGCCCTGGGGCGCTGCTGGGTTCCCCGGGATGCTGCAGGATACCCTGCGATGCTGCGGAATTGCTGCCCCCATCCCTCGGGGGCCGATTCCGGGATGGGAGCAGCCCCACAGCCGCCCCCTCCACGCCGGCCCCGGCTCAGCGGGATTGCACTGGAATTCTGTGGGAAGCCCGGGGGAGCGTGGTGGCTGCAGCACTTGCAGCCGCATCCCTCATTAATCCGTCACGGCTTCCCGGGAAGCGCAGCGCAGCCCGGATTCGGGATTAGCTGCTATTTTTAAAGCGCTGGAGAACTTTCCCGGGTGCCAAGCGCCCCCTCCCCTCTCCCGCCAGCATTCCCGGGGGGATGAGCGCACCCAGCCCGGCCTTTGGAGCTTTCCCTTTTCCAGAACCTTCCCTCAGGTGGCTTTGGGAAGCATCAGAGGCCAGAGAGGATCCGGAGCAGGATCCCGGCAGGGAGGAGCCGGGAGCTGGCGGAGTCTGAGGATTCCGGAGCTTCCTTGGCTCTTCCCTTGCTGTTTTGAGGGAAAAAATTCCATTGTGGTCTGTGAGCCCTCCTGGCCCCTTCCGCGGAGGAGGAAGGGCAGCTCCAGCTCCTCATTCCCGTTCCCAGTGCGGTGCTGGAGGAATTTGGGATCAGCGCTGGGCCGGAGTCAGAGCCAGGGTTGGGATCAGAGCCATGCCAGACCCCACCCGGTGCTGGAGGGAGGATCCCGGGGTGATCCCAGATTTTTGGGGGGCCTGATGGTTCCAGCTCATTAACAAAGATCCCGGGATTTCCTGCTCCCCATCCCACATTCTGCTGTGTTTCCCAGAAATCCCCCTTTTTCCAGAAATCCCCCTTTCCTTCCCTATTTTTGGGGACGGAGGACGTTGGTGCCGTGAAGGGCAGGGACAGGGCTGGGAAGTTCCTGCTGGATTCCCTGGAAATGGCTTCCCTTGGAGGCAGCACGGCCTGGGAATGGGGACTGGGATGGGGAAGCAACAGGGACAGGGACAGGGATGGGGATGGGGATGAGGATGGGGATGAGGATGGGGATGAGGAAGGAGCGGGCGGCTCTGGGCAGGATCTGTGTCCTCGTGTCCCTGGGTGTCGGTGACACTGACGTGGCCCTGGGGATGTGGCACCTCCTCACTCATGGCTCAGCTCGGAGCTGCAATCCCCGGCACTTCATTCATTATGCAAATTATGTAAATGATCATTAATAATGCAGGACTTCCCCGTGCTCCGAGCAGGGCAGGGGATCCCGGGGCAGCGGGAGAAGGAGGCGGGGAGGGGCTGTGACTGGGCGGCCTGGATGGGGGGCCTGGATGTGTCCCCGTGTCCCCATCCCAGTTTGTCCCCATCCCAGTTTGCCCCCGTGTCCCCATCCCAGTTTGTCCCCGTGTCCCCATCCCTGCTGGGCCTGGCCTCTCCCACGGCTGCGCCACCCCTGGATCCTCCCGGAGCTCCCTGTATCCCACTTGTTCCCAGTGTCCCTTTCCCTCCCAGACCCTTCCCAGGTCCCATTCCCAGCTGCCATTCTTGGGTGCCATTCCCAGGGGTGCCATTCCCAGGTCCCATTCCCAGGTCCCCATTCCCAGGTTCCATTCCCAGGTCCCCATTCCCAGGTCCCCATTCCCAGGTGCCATTCCCAGGTCCCCATTCCCAGGTCCCATTCCCAGGGTCCAATTCCCAGGGTCCCATTCCCAGGTGCCATTCCCAGGTCCCCATTCCCAGGCCCCATTCCCAGGGTCCCATTCCCAGGGTCCCATTCCCAGGTTACTGTTCCCAGGTCCCATTCCCAGGTCCCCATTCCCAGATGCCATTTCCAGGCCCCATTCCCAGGTCCCACTCCCAGGTCCCATTCCCAGGTTACCGTTCCTGGGTGCCATTCCCAGGTCCCCATTCCCAGGTCCCCATTCCCAGGCCCCATTCCCAGGCCCCATTCCCAGGGTCCCATTCCCAGGTTACCGTTCCTGGGTGCCATTCCCAGGTCCCCATTCCCAGGTCCCCATTCCCAGGCCCCATTCCCAGGCCCCATTCCCAGGGTCCCATTCCCAGGTTACCGTTCCTGGGTGCCGTTCCCAGGCCCTGACGGTGCCCGGTTTTCCCTCAGGGATCGAGTGCCCGCGGGGTGCCCGGAACGCGCCGGGGCTGGCGCAGGAGGGGGAGCCCTTCAGCGAGGAGGCCACGCTCTTCACCAAGGAGCTGGTGCTGCAGCGGGAGGTACGGCCGGAGCCGCGGCATCCGGGGGATCCGGGGGGTCTGCTGGATCCAGGGGGTTCTGAGGGCAGCAGCTGTGAGGGAATGGAGGGTGCGGCGATACCCAGAGATCCCGGGAATACTGAGGGATCCTGGGAATACTGAGAGACCCTGGGGATACCAGGAGTGTCCTGTGGGATATGGAGACGTCCCGAGTGATTCTGAGAGATTCTGGGGATACCGAGAGATCCCAGGCATGCTGAGAGATCCCAGGGATGCTGAAAGTATCCTGTGGGATATGGAGAGATCCCAGGGATAGTGAGAGATCCCAGGGATACCGAGAGTATCCTGTGGGATCTGGAGAGGTCCTGGGTGTTTCTGAGAGATCCACGGTGCCACCAGCAGATCCCAGGTGATTCCAGGAGATCCCAGGGGATACTGAGGCCTGGGCAGATGCAGGATGGATGTGGGGTGGATTTGGGATTGGGTTTGGTATTGGATGCAGGATGGATGTGGGGTGGATTTGGGGTTGGATGCAGGATGGATGTGGAGTTGGATTCCGGATGGATCCCCACGTTTGAACCTGTTCCTGTTAACGTCTCCTCATATTAAAATTCCCTGGAACTCCTGCGATTTCCCTGATTGCAGCTCCGGAGCTCAGGGCCCATTTTGGGTAATTATTCCGTGATTCACTATTCCAAGGCAGATCCAAATCCCCCCCTGGCTGTCATGGCCCCCCTGAGCCAAAACTCAGGGATTGGTGCTCCCATCCAGATGTTGGTGCAGATGTGGGCATGGACAGGGATGGGATTTGTGGATCCAGATAGGATTTGTGGATCCAGATGGGATTTATGGATCCAGATGGGGTTTACGGATCCAGATGGGATTTGTGGATCCAAATGGGATTTGTGGATCCAGATGGGGTTTACGGATCCAGATGGGATTTGTGGATCCAGATGGGATTTGTGGATCCAAATGGGATTTGTGGATCCAGATGGGGTTTACGGATCCAGATGGGATTTACGGATCCAGATGGGATTTGTGGATCCAAATGGGATTTGTGGATCCAGATGGGATTTACGGATCCAGATGGGATTTGTGGATCCAGATGGGATTTACAGATCCAGATGGGGTTTATGGATCCAGATGGGATTTACGGATCCAGCTGTCCCGTGACTGCAGACACTGTCGATGCAGATGTGAGCACAGCTGCGGTTTTGGGCGTGGATCCAGATGTGGACAGGGATGCAGATGTGGCTGCAGATCCTGATGTGGGTGTGGTGACAGCGGTGGCCCTGGATGCAGATGTGGGCGTGGATCCAGATGTTGCCATGGGTGCGGATGCGGTGGGCACGGGTGCAGCTGTGGATCCAGATGTGGCAGCAGCTGCAGGCCGGTGGTGCCGGCTGTGGGGACACTGGGGCACGGGGACACGGGGATGCAGGGACACGGGGACGCTGCAGTCGTCCCGCTCCCTGCTCAGCATCCTGCGCTGCCGGGAATTGCTGACCCGCGTCCCGAGGGCTTCGCTCCGCTGCCTCGGCACATTCCGGAGGCTCCGCGCTGCACCTGCCCGGGAATGTCGTGGCGGGGAGGCCAGATGGAAGCGGAGCTGCTTCCCAGGAATGCTGTGGCAGGGAGGGAGGACACGTGGGAGCAGGGACGCTCCCCGGGAATGTCATGGTGGGGAGGCTGTGGGAAGATGGGATGCTGCCCAGGAACGTGGCGTGGCAGTGGGGGGCCGCGTGGAGTTCGGGATGTGGGGCAGGAATTGGGGGTGTGGGGCAGGAATGCTGTGCCAGGGGAGGCCGCGGGAATCCAGGGTGCTGCCCTGGCCAATTCCCGGCTCCGGCCCCGGGTCCCAGCGCGGGTGCCCGCGGTTCCCACGGTGGCCCCGGCCGCGTTCCCGCCGGCAGCCGGATCCCTGCCACCCCCACAGCCGTGGGATATTTTTATCTGGCGGCTCCGGCTGCTGCTGACTCACGGGCCCGGAGCCGCCGCTGCCGATCCGGCCCCGGAGCGTGGGGAGCAGGAGGGTGCCGGGATGCTCCGGCGGGATCGTGGCTCCGCAGAGCCCAGGAAGGGCCCAGGGGACCCCCGGGTGCCCCTCGGCTCCTCCGCGGCCGCCTCAATCCCGGCAGGAGCCGCTGATCCTCTGAGAACACCGGGAAACTGCCCCGGCCCCCCCACATTTCCCAGTGATTTTTGTCCACTGGAGCTGCGAGTTCCCAGTCAGTCAACCCTGCCCTGATCCCAACCTTGATCCCAGCCTGATCCCAACCCTGATCCCAGCCCTGATCCCAGCCTGGTTCCAACCCCGATCCCAACCCTGATCCCAGCCTGGTCCCAGTGCTGATCCCACCCCCAGTTCTGGTGCTGATCCAAGCTCCCATCCCAACTCCAATCCCAGCTCTGATCCCAGGGTCAATCCCACCACTGATCCCAACCCCAATCCCAGGGACAGTCCCAATCCCACAGCCAATCCCAATGCTGATCCCAGCCCCAATCCCGACACCGATCCCGACACAAATCCCAATCCTCATCCCAGGGCCGATCCCAGCCCTGTGCTTGGAGCATCCTCTGTGTCCTGCTGCATCCCACCCCTTCCCATCCCATCCCACCCCTTCCCATCCCATCCCACCCTTTCCCATCCCATCCCATCCCATCCCACCCCATCCCATCCCATCCTGCTCCCTCAGAGCCGCCGATGCCGGCGGGGCACCAGGAGAACTCCAAATCCTGCTGCCATGGGGACTTCCACGACATTCCCTAAAAATCCCTGGGTTTAGTTTGTCAGTATTTGCCTTTTCCCGCCGATTCCTGCCCTGCTCTGCAGGAATCATTCCAGGGAAGGACCTGGGGGTGCTACAGGGCTGCCAGGGGGATCGTCCTTAACGAGCCGGACAGGATGGAATTCCTGGAAGTGGGAGCTGGGGGGTGTCCAGAACCCGTGGGGGAGGGGATGGGATGGGATGAGGATGAGGATGAGGATGGGATGGGATGGGATGGGATGGGATGAGGATGAGGATGAGGATGGGATGAGGATGGGATGAGGATGAGATGGGATGAGGATGAGGATGATGAGGATGAGGATGGGATGGGATGGGATGAGGATGAGGATGAGGATGAGGATGAGGATGAGGATGAGGATGAGGATGAGAACGAGGGTGGGGATGGGGTGAGGATGGGATGAGGATGGGATGAGGATGGGATGAGGATGAGGATGAGGATGGGATGGGATGGGATGGGATGAGGATGAGGATGAGGATGAGAACGAGGGTGGGGATGGGATGAGGATGATGCACTGAGCTGCTCTAATTTTGGGCTAAATTAATGCCAATAAAATCCATAAGTCCCTCCAGCCCATTGCAGCATTCCCAGGAATTTTGGGATCAATCCCGGCTGTCCCCAGCGCAGGGAGGAGGGGGGGGAGCACAGCCAGGCCAGGGGGTTCAGGCCCCAGGAGCAGCAGGAGGAGGTGTTGGCAGTCCCAGATCCGCCTGTGTGGGAAAGCTCGGGAATTAAGGGAAAAGCAGGAATGTGCTTTGGGGAAAAGCTGACCCGGATTCGCCAGAAAGAGCAAAAACCCCAAAAAACCCCCAAATCCCAACACTGAACCCCGACAGCGCCGTGGTGACTGCGGGGAGGGGCGGAGGTGGCACCTTGGGGACAGTGGTGCCATCGAGGGTCCCTGTGTCCCCATCGCTGGCCCACGGGACACCCTGTGACCCTGTCCCTGTGACCCTGTCCCTGTGACCCTGTCCCTGTGACCCTGTCCCTGTGTTCCTCTGTCCCCGTGTCCCTGTGTTCCTGCCCCTGTGTCTCTCTGTCCCTCTGTCCCCGTGTCCCTGTGTCCCTGCCCCTGTGCCCCTGTGTCCCTGTGTCCCTCTGTCCCCGTGTCCCTGTGTCCCTGCCCCTGTGTCCCTGTGTCCATCTGTCCCTCTGTCCCCGTGTCCCTGTGTCCCTGCTCCTGTGTCCCTGTGCCTCTCTGTCCCTGTGTCCCTGTCCCTGTCCCTGTGTCCCTCTGTCCATGTGTCCCTGTCCCTGTGTCCCTGTCCCTATGCCCCTCTGTCCCTCTGTCTCTCTGTCCCTGTCCCTGTCCCTGTGCCCCTGTGTCCCTGTGTCCCTGTCCCTGTGTCCCTGCACCCCCACAGAGGGGTGTCCCTTGTCCCCAGCACCGGGGACACCCCATGTCCTGGTGGTGGCACCCAGCGTCCAGACTGGGGGTCCCGGTGTCCTGTCACAGTGCCGGGGGTGCCAATGTCCCCACACAGCTGAGGGTCCTGCTGTCCCCTCCAGGTGTCCCCTCCAGGTGTCCCCATCCCCTCGGACTCACAGGGCCCAGTGTCCGGGCACAGTGTCCCGGTGTCCCCACAGGCCTGAGGGTCTCGCTGCCCCCCCGCCCCTCCCGGGCATTGACCCCAGTCCCTCCTCCCTCCAATCCCAATTGCAGCCGGGAACCCCCAACCTGGGGGGCGACCCCCAACCCCCCCAGCCCCAGGCGGGGGTCCCGCTGTGCCCCCCCTGCCAGTGCCCTCCAGCCCCTGTCACCGCCCGATTCTCGTCACCCCCCAGTGTCACCCCCAATTCCCGTCACCCCGATGTCACCCCTAATTCTTGTGTCTCCCCCCCCGGTGTCACCCCGCGGTCCCCTCGCCCCCTCCCCTCCTCCACCCTCTCGCTCCATCTCTTTCCCCGCTCCGCGGTTTTTCCAAAGCTTTTCCTGCTGAGAGGACAAAAAGCCCCTTTCAGGCTGGCGGGGGGCCCCCCCGCGCCCCCCCCGTTTAACCCCTCGGGCACTCGGCGTTACAAATTTGGAACAATATTTATTAAAATACAAAAATACACTTGTTTTTTTTTTGTTGGATTCGCGGTACAGTCGGATCCTTCCGGCGTTTACAGCCCGAGAGGGAACTTCTGCATCTCCTTCCCGCCTTCCGCCCCCCCCCGGACACCCCAAAACCAAAATTTCAGCTCAGCTTTGCCCCTCCCCGCCCCCCTCCGAGAACATTTTTAAAGCTAAAACGAGAAATTAAAGTAATTCCAGCGCCCGAGCAACCGGGGGAGGGGCCCCCCCTCGCTGCTGCCCGACCCTCCCCGTTCCCCCCATGCCCTCGGGACCCCCACGAGGCACTCGGGGTCCCCACCGGGACCCCCCCGGCGCCACCTCCGATGCTGGTGGCCCCCCCATTGTCACCTCCCCCCCCCCTCCCCGAGCCCTTGATTTCTCCCAGCCCCCCCCGTTCCATGAGCAGCCCTTGGGGGGGGTGTCCCCCCCCTCCCGGGGAAGGGGGGGTGTTCCCCACGCCCCCCCCGCCCCAAATAAAAGGACTAAAAATTCCGTTTTTAGCGAAGGTGGTTACAATCATTCGTCAGGTCTCCCGTGGGGGCCCCCCCAGCCCCCCAGGAGCCGTAGCCCTGTGCCGGGGGGGCCCGGGGGGGTGACAAACACCGTGGGAAAGGGGGTGCAGAGCAAAGCGGGGGGGCACCCGCTCTCCCCCCCCCCCCAAATTACCCCCCAAACCACCCCCCCCCCCCGGAGCTTGCGGGGTTTTTCCCCTTCCCGTGGGTTTTTGAGGAATTTTTTGCATGAATACATTGCAGACGTCCATCCCCAGCCCTCAGGCTGCGCCCCCCCCGCCCCCCCCGAGCCCCCCACCCCCCAAAATCCGTTCCTTTATTGCATTGGGAAGGTCTTGGCGCAGGGCCGAGATCCCGCTCTGGTGATGCCGGAGCTGCCGGCGCGCGGCCAAGGGCAGCGCCGCGGGGTGGGGGGGCCGACCTCACCCCGCCCCCCCCCCCAAATAACCCCCAAAACCACCCCGAACCCCCCCAAACCCCACCCCGACAGCTCCTGCCACTGCTCCGGCGTCCCCCGCGTCCCCCCGCGCCACGGCACCGCCGCTCGTCCCCGAGCACGGGGATTTTTCCTCTCATTACCGATTTGTGTTCCTCTGTTTCTCCTGGTTTGTTTTTTTTTTTTTGTGTTTAAATAGAACCTGCGAGTTAGAAAATAGTGGTTTTTTTGTAGGAGTTTTGGGTGGGTTTCGTTAAATTTTAATAGAATCTGCTGCTCTTCTCGGCCCCGAGGTTGGCTATAGAAGCATGTACACGAAAAAGAGTCTCTCCCCCCCCTGTACAAAAGTTGTGTCTATTATTGAGGAATTCTCCTGGTTTTCCTTAGTACTGAGGAATTCTCCTGGGTTTCCTTCTTTTTGGAGTTCTGCTTTTGTGCATCTATTGCGTTTATAATAATTCGGGGCCGGGGTTGGTGGGGGGGGGGGACGACGACCCAAAAAAAAGCAGGGAAAAGCCCCCAAAAAAGAGTCATATCTGGGTTTCCTGAACTTTCTCCTTGGGGTGGGTCTGGATTAAATAGGGGTCGGCCAGGGTGGTCCCGGGGGGGTGCAGGGAGTTGCCCAGAGCGTTCTCTGTCCAGTGGGCGCCGTGTCCGGCCTTGTAGGTGTTGTAGTTGAGGTGCTCGTGGATGTTGGGCAGCACCACGGCCCCCTCCCCCGCCCCGCCGGCCGGGGCGGCCGCGGGCGTGGCCGCGGTGGCCGGCGCGATGTCCTCGTCCACCTGGATGATCTCCACGGTGCGGGCGGCGGTGACGGTGCTGCGCTGCTGGTGGCGCTTGCGGAGCTTGTAGAAGACGATGAGCATGGCGGCGGCCAGCAGCGTCACGGCCACGAAGCAGCCGATGATGATCTTGGTGGTCTTCATCACCTCGTCCAGGCTGGTCTGCAGCTTGTCACCGGCGTCGGCCGTGGGCACGGCCACCTGCTTGGGCGGGCGCGTGGTCTGCACCAGCACGGTGGTGGTGGTGGTGTAGGCCGGCTGGTAGCCCGTCGAGGTGGTGGGCACGGGCTTGGTGAACTTGGGGGACACGTCCTCGGGGGAGATCTCGGTGGTCTCCACCGTGACGGTGGTGAAGAAGCTGTAGTTGGAGGTGTTGAGCTCGGCCGTGCTGACGTTGAGGAAGGCCGAGGCGTTGGAGTTGCCAGCCACGTTGGTCACCATGCAGGTGTAGAGGCCGGTGTCAGTCAGCAGCACGTGCGAGAAGTTGAGGGTGCCGTCGTTGAGCACGGACAGGCGCGGGTGGCTCGAGGCGTGGCTCAGCACCGTCCCGTTGGGCAGCAGCCACCGCACCGAGGACATGGAGGGCGTCCGGCACCGCAGCTCGGCCACGCGCCCCTCCGAGATGTTGAGGTCTGCGGGCGCGTCCATGATGAAGGGCGCCGAGCACTGGAAGGAGGTCTGGTCCACCTCCACCAGGAAGCGGCCCCGCATGTGCAGCGGGGCGTGGCAGCGGCCGCAGCAGGTGGAGTTGGTGGGGATGTACTCCCGCAGCCACCACGACAGCCAGAGGATGTCGCAGTCGCAGTCCCAGGGGTTGTGGTGCAGGTGCAGCTCCACCAGGTAGCGCAGCGGGGCGAACAGGTCGTGGGGCAGGGACGACAGGTTGTTGTGGGCCAGGTTGAGCTCCACCAGCGCCGTCAGGTCGTCGAAGGCGTTGCGCTCGATCAGGTTGATCTGCGAGTTCATAATCCAGAGCTTTTTGAGGGATTTGAGCCCGTGGAAGGAGCCTGGTTTGATCTCGGGGAAGTTGTTGCCCGACATCTCCAGCTCCTCCAGGCCCACCAAGGGCGTCAGGTTGGGCATGTCCTTAATGTTGCACATCCCCAGGTTGAGGTACTTGAGGTTGTACAAGCCCTCGAAGGCGCCCTCGGAGATGTACTCGAGCTTCTTGAGCTCACCCAGGTCGAGGCGCATGAGGGAGGGCACGCGGTTGAAGGCGTAGCTGGGGATGCTCTCGATGGGGTTGTTGCGCAGCCACAGCTCCCGCAGCTTGGACAGGTACTCGAAGGCCCCGCTGGGGATCACCGTGAGCCAGTTGTCGAAGAGCTCCAGGGTGTTGAGGCTGGCCAGGCCGTTGAAGGCGCCCACCTCGATCTGCCGGATGGCGTTCCTGCCCAGCTGCAGCACCTCCAGGTGGTGCAGGTGGCGGAACGTGTCCGCCTGGATCATCTGGATGTTGTTCTCCATGAGGTTGAGATAGCGGGTGTTGGAGGGGATGCCGGGGGGCACCTCGGCCAGGCCGCGGCGGGTGCAGACCACCTTGCTGAACTGGTTACTGCAGGAGCACACGGAGGGGCAGCTCTGGGGGCCCGGGGAGGCGGTGGCCGCGGCCAGGAGCCAGGCGTGGAGGGTCAGGGAGGCGGCCAGGAGCCCCGGCCAGGTGCGGTGGCGGCGGAGGTGGTGCACAGTTACCTGCCACAAGAGCTTCATGGTGTGGCACGTTCATCATTCACCATCGTCTGGGGATGGCGGCGAGAACAGGAGAACGGGCTTGGGGCCCCCCCCCTCTCCCGGCTCCCACGAGCTGGGGGGCCCGGCTGGCCGGAGGGGGGGGTCAGGGTGCTGGGGTCGGGGGGGGCTGGGGGGGGGGCTCCGAGGGGAGCGGGGGGCAGAGGGGGGAAAAATTGAAATGGGGGGAAAAAGCGGCGGTAGGTGCTGGGGGGGGGGGTGGGGGGAGAGGAGGAGAAGGAGCCCCCCCCGCCCGGCCCCGCTCGCCAGTACCTACCTGGGGACGGGGGATCGGGGGGTCCGGGGAGGCTCGAGGCGAGCGCGGGGGGCGCGGGACCGAGGAGGGGGGTGGGGGGGGGGGCCGGCTCCCACAAAAAAAAAAAAAAGACAAAATGGCTCCTGGAGGCTGCGGTGCAGGATGGGGGGGGGGCCGGCCCGGCTAAGCGGGGGCCCGGCAGCCCCCGACCGCGGCCAACCCCGCGGCCTCGCACCTCCGCCCGTGGGGCCGGCCCGGGGGGCTCGGCGGGGCCGGCATGGCCGCCCCCCCTCCCAGGCCGCGGGGAAAAGGGGGGAGGGGGGGGAAAACGGGGGGAAAGTGGTGAAAAAGGAAATAATTTAAAAAAAAAAAAAAAAAAAAGACGCGGGGAGAAAAGGAAGAATTGGGAAAAGGGGAGGAAGCGGAGGAGAGAAAAAGTGAAAAAAAAAAAATGAAAAACGGGGAGGGAAATGGGAATGGGGGGAAAAAATTTGGCGAGCAAAGGGAATTTGAAAAGGGGATAAAAATGGAATAAAAATCTAAAATAAAATCAAGATAAGAACGGAAATGAGGATAAAAGTTAAAATAAGGCTAAAATCAGATGAAAAACTAAAAATAAAATTTCAAAATATTAAAAAAAAAAACCAAAAAACCCAAACAACCCGGACGAAACCTAAAAATAAAACAGGAAAATAAAGATTAAAAATAGGCCGAAATAAATAAATAAATCGCGGGGAGCCCCCCCCGGGAGAGGGAAAAACGCGGTTCGGGGAGGGAGCGGGGGGGAGGAAAGGGCGTCGGCGTGGGGGGGGGGGAGATGCCGGCGGGGGCACCTCCCGGTAGCGGCGGCGGCTGCGCTGGTGGCGGGGCGGGGGGGTCCCGTCCCGTCCCCTCCCGCGTGTCGTTCCCGCGTCCCCGCGTGGGTGTCGCGTTCAGCGGCGGCGCGGGGCGATGGTGGCGGTGACAGCGGCGGTGACAGCGGTGGCGGTCGCGGTGCCGGCGGGCATCCTCCGGTGGCGGGGGCCGCGCGGGGCGGTGCGGGCGGTGCGGGCGGTGCGGTGCGGGGCGGTGCGGGCGGTGCGGGCGGTGCGGGAAGCAGCCGCGCAGGCGGCTGGCTCATCCTTTTGTCCTTCAGTGCGAGCGCGGATGGATTGCTGCTGCCGCCGCTCCCGCTGCTCCTGCTGACGCATCCCGGCTCCGCACAGACCCCCCCGCGGCCCCCCGCACCCCCACCCACCCACCCACCCGCCGCGGCTCCGGAGGGGCCCCCGCCGGCCCCGCTTCGGCCGGTGCGGCGGCCCCGGAGCGGTTTCGTGCGCGGGGAGGGGGATGCGGGATGCGCCGCTTCCTCCTCCTCTTCCTCCTCCCTCCCGCCGCCTCCTCCTCCTCCCCCTCCCCGCGGCCCCGCTCGGGGCTTATTGGGGGGGTGGAGGGGGAGGGGGCGCTCCCCGGAGCGACCCCTCCCCGGGGCCGGGGCCGGACACACGGACGGACAGACGGACGGAGGGAGGGACGAAGGGACAGGGGCAGCGCGGGGCTCGGCGGCTTTGAGGTGATGGCGGGGGGTGGACCCGGCTCCATGCTTGGAAACCCCCCGGATTCGACCCCTCCCCGCTGAACCCCCCGCCCCGCGGGGCTGAGACCCGACACAAGCCGTGACACTGATGGGGAGCACAAACCCTGCGGTGGCGCAGGGGGGACACGGGGTGACTCTCCCCTGGGCTGGGGACAGCGACCGCGAGCTAGTGCTGCTGCTCTTTGGGGCCCAGGCTGGGCTCTGCACCCCCAGCAGAGCCTTGTCCCCTCCCTCCTCCTGGGACTGAGGGGGGGACGACACCACCCACAGCCCCCATCCACAGCCTATTGCCCCCCCCCCCTCGGTGGCACTGGTGGCACTTGGAGCTGTCACCTGAGTGCCACCAGTGGGTGGTGGGGACCTCTGTGGGGCTGGTGGTCCCTTGGGGACACCCATCCTGTGTGGCAGTGCCCCAGGGCACCCCAGGGCCCTCCCGTCCATCCTCACTGGGGTCACTGTCCCCATGGTGGTGGCACGTCCCCAAGGGGCTGCAGCTGTGCCAGCCATGTCCCCTCCAGGAGCTGCAGGGCCTGGTGGCCTCCTGTGCCCCACGGGTGGATCCCACATGTTCCCTGTTCACTGCAGTGGCCGTGGCATTGTGACAGCCATGGCATCACACTGGCCACAGCTCCACACCAGCCATGGCACCACACCAGACACAGCACCACACCTGCCAAGGCCGGCGTGTGGCAGGGCCACAGTGCAGGACACGGCCCGAGGTCACCCGCTGTCCCCAGCGTGGTGTGGTGTGGCCCTGGCCATTGCAGTTCTGTGGCTGCCCCAGTGCCATGGCTGCCATGGTGCCAGGGGTGACGCGGTGCCATGGCCAGTGTGGTGCCATGGCCAGTGCAGTGCCATGGCCACTGCGCTGACACGGCCACTGTGGTGACGCCACTGTACCTGCCACGGTGCCACCGCCAGCACTGGTACCATGGCTGATGTGGTGCCTTGTCCACTGTGAAGGCCTGTGCACTGCAGTGCTGTGGCTGGTGCAGTACCATGGCCGGTGCAATGCCGTGGCCGGTGCGGTGCCCTGGCTGGTGCGGTGCCACGGCCGGTGCGGCGCTGTGGCCAGTGCGCTGCCGTGGCCAGTGCGGTGCTGTGGCTGGTGCGGTGCTGTGGCCAGTGCGGTGCCGTGGCCGGTGTGGTGCCGTGGCCGGTGTGGTGCCGTGGCCGGTGCGGTGCTGTGGCCAGTGCAGTCCAAGGACAGCAGGGCTCCTCCAGGCTCTGGGAAGCAGCAGGAGCGGTTGTGGTGGGATGGGTGAGCCCAGGCGTGGGACAGGTTCCGTGTCCAGCAGCACGAAGCCAAATCCCACTGACCACGGCAAAGGCCACGGCCGGGGTTTGAACGAGCCCAAACCTCGCTGTCCCTGGTGCCTTGGCCATGCCCCTGGTGCTGTCCTGGGCCCTGTGCTTGTCCCCAGGGCCACACTGGCCACGAGTCCAACCCATCCGGGGTGGGGTGTGATAGAGGATGTGGCAGGACCTGGTGGCCTCATGTCCCCCGTGGGTGGGTCCCCCGTTTCCCTTGTCCCCCACCAAAGGGGGATGCTTTGGGGAGGCACCTTGGGGGTCCCTGGGTCCAGGCTGGGCACCAGGAGGTGATCGGGGGGACCCCACGGGCGAGCTCGGAGCGCTGGGAGGAGGTGGCAGCTGGGCCAGGCTGCGGTGGGGATGGGTACCCACGGCTCGTGTGATTGCTGGGATCCTGCAGGTTGAGGTGGAGGTGGAGAGCATGGACAAGGCCGGGAATTTCATCGGGTGGCTGCACATCGAGGGCGTGAACCTGTCGGTGGCGCTGGTGGAGCAGGCGCTGTCCCGCGTCCACTTCACGGCCGAGCGCAGCCCCTACTGCAAGGCCCTGCTGGCGGCCCAGGACGCGGCCAAGCAGAGGAAGGAGAAGGTGAGGGGCACAGGGGAGCCGTCCCAGGGGCGTCACCACCCCAAAGACACTGCCCCATCCCGAAGGATGGCCCCACCGCACTGGGTGTCCCCACCCTGAGAGACGTTCCTGCCAAAGGATGTCCCCATGTCAAGAGACGGCCTCGCTCTGGGAGGTGTCTCCACCCTGAGAGATGTTCCCACTCTGGGGGGAGTCCCCATGCTGAGGGATGTCCCCATCCCAAGAGGTGTCCCTGTGCCAAGGGATGTCCCCACCCCAGGGAATGTCACAACCCCAGTGAACGTTCCCTCCCAATGGATGTCCACACACCAAGAGGTGGCCCCACCACAATGGACGCCCCCATCCCCCATCCCAAGAGATGTTCCACCCCAAGGAACGTCCCCACTCCTGGAAGTGTCCCCACCCCAAGAGATGATGGTCCCATGCCAAGAGATGTCCCGCCCCAGCCATGTCCCCCCCCAGGGATGTCCCACCCAAGGCACAGAACCCCCCAAGCTGAGGCCTGGCGATGTTCCCACTGCCGGCTCCAGCCCCCACCCTCCCATGGCCGTGGCCTGGGGCGTGGCCGGGTCCCCACCGCCCATGTCCCCCAGGTGTGGTCCCACTATGAGGAGACGCCGGTGGAGGAGGTGGTGCCGGTGCTGGAGGAGAAGGAGCGCACAGCCAACTACAAACCCGTGTTCGTCACCGAGATCACCGACGACCTCCACTTCTACGTGCAGGACGTGGAGACCGGTACAGGGGGCACCTGGGGACCCCCAGCACCAGGGGCACACCCCACACCGGGCACGGAGGGGGGGAGTTGGAAGGGATGAGGATTTGTGGGTTTGGTGGGTAACCCCCAAATCTGTGTCCAGGGGGATGTGGGACCACCCCTCCACCCCCCAGGGCCATTTTTGGGACCAGGGTGGGGGTCCATGACTGGACCCAGGTTTGGGGTCCAAAGGTTAAAGTCTTGGGGCGGGGCCTGGGGTTGAGGTCCAGGTTTGGGATCTGCTCTTGGGGTCACTATTGGGACTTGGGGTTCAGGCTCTGGGGAGCAGGGTTGGGGTCAGGTTTGGGATGGGATCGGGGGTTTATCCTGGATTGGGGGCCCACAGGCGCCCAGCTGGAGAAGCTGATGGAGAACATGCGTGCTGAGGTGGGTGCCCACCCGCCCGTGGAGGGCTCCTTCTCCCCACGCCGCGGCGACTTCTGCATCGCCAAGTTCGTCGACGGGGAATGGTGAGGAGGGGACGGGGTGACCCCACAGGCGGGGCTGGGCCTGGGCAGAGGTGGGGCAAGGACCAAATCCCCAAAATCGTGCTCTGCAGGTACCGTGCCCGGGTGGAGAAGGTGGAGTCGGGCGGGAAAGTGCACATTTTCTACATTGACTACGGCAACGTGAGTGGCACCAGGGAAACGGGGGGAACCCAGCCCTCCTTCCATCCATCTGTCCATGGATCCATCCATCCATCCATGGATGTGTCCATCCGTCCATCCCTCCATCCATCCATCCATCCCTCCATGGATCCGTCCATCCATCCATCCATCCATCCCTCCATCCATCCATCCGTCCCTCCATGGATCCGTCCATCCATCCATCCATCCCTCCATCCATCCCTCCATCCATCCATGGATCCGTCCATCCATCCCTCCATCTGTCCCTCCATCCATCCCTCCATCCATCCATCCATCCATGGATCTGTCCATCCATCCATCCACCCATCCACCCGTTCCCATTGTGTCCCACCACCTGTCCATCCCCTCCTGCCTCTCCCCGCAGTTTCCCCCCTGGAGTCCCCTGCTGTCCCTCCGTGATGTCCCCCGTGGTGTCCCTCACGGTGTCCCCTGTGGTGTCCCTCCAACCCATGCTGTCTCTCCCGTCCCCGGTGTCCCTGCAGAAGGAGACGCTGCCCCCGACCCGCCTGGCCCCGCTGCCGCCGGCGTTCTCGCCGCGGGTGCTGCCGCCCCAGGCCACCGAGTACAGCTTCGCCTTCATCCAGGTGCCGCAGGATGTGAGTACGGGGCAGGGGCTGACCCCAGCTGGGACCCTGCTGTGACCCCACACCTCGGCCCCAGCCCTGGGCCCCCCGAGCGGCCCCTGACCTCCAACCCCCACCCTGTGTCCCACCCGTGGCCCCCAGACCTACACCCTGAACCCCACGTCCCACCTGTGGACCCCAACCCTGGGACGCCATTCTGGACCCCAAACCATCAACCCCAACTTGGTTCCAATTGGGGACATCCAACCTGGCACCCAAATGTGTCTCCTGACCCAGAACCCCAACCCCAACCCTGACCCCAATCCTGAATCCCGATCCCAGGGTCACCCCAACCCCATGATGACACCGACCCCATACCCCAACCCCACAGTGGGATGTGGGAGTCCCTGAAGCACCCGGGGGTCCCTGGGGGCTGAGGGCTTGGGGGGGTCCTTGAGGGTGAGGGGGTCCCCAAAGGCCACAGGGGATCTCTGAGGGTTTGGGGGTCCCTGACAGATGTGGGGGCTCCCTGAGGGTCCAGGGGGTCCCCAAAGGCCGTGGTGTGTCTCTGTGGGTGTGGGGTGTCCCCAGAAGTCCCAAGGAGGGGGAGGGTTCCCGAGGTTGTGGGAGGTCCCCAAATGCCCCAGGGCGTCCCCAATGGCCCGGGGTGTCCCTGGGGGCCGCGGGGTCCCTGCGGGGTTGGTGACGGGCGCGGCGCAGGAGGAGGCGCGGGCGGACGCCGTGGACAGCGTGGTGAGGGACATCCAGAACACACAGTGCCTGCTCAACGTGGAGCACCTGGGCCCCGGCTGTCCCCACGTCACCCTGCAGTTCGCCGACTCCAAGAGCGACGTGGGGCTGGGGCTGGTCAAGGAGGGGCTGGTGATGGTGGAGCCCCGCAAGGAGCGGCAGTTCCAGAAAGTGGTGGGTGCTGGGGGGCACGGGGGCCTTTGGGGTGTGGGGAGGGTTGGGGAGGGCTTGGGGGGTCTTGGGGGGGGGTTGTGAGGGGTTGGGTGGGGGCTGGAGGTGCTGGGGGTGTCGGGTGGGTGCTCAGGGGGTGTTTGGGGGTGCTGGGGGTGTTGGGTGGGTGCTCAGGGGGTGTTTGGGGGTTGGGGGCTCTCGGTGGGTGCTGGGATGTTGGGTGGGGCTTTGGGAGGTCTCAGGTGGGTGCTTGAGGGGTAGGGGTGCTGTTGGGGGGTGCTGGGTGGGTTCTGAGGGTGCTGTGGGGTCCCTGCCCCCCCCCCCCCACTGCCGGTGCTGATCGATCCCAGCCCAGCCACTGCCCCATCGAGGGAACGGGGGTCTCCCCAGTGCTGCCCATCCCCCCAAACACCCGGGTCCCCCCTCGGGCCGTGCCGGGGGGGGTCACCCCGCCCCCCATGGGCCCCTCTTGGAAGGACAGGGGGGGTCCCATCCTGAGGGGTCACCCCAGGACTGTTCCTCCCCCCAGATCACCGAGTACCTGAACGCGCAGGAGGCGGCCAAGAGCGCCCGGGTGAGTGGGGGGACCCCGAACCCCTGGTGGGGGGGCTGGACGTGGCACCCCCAGGTGCGGGTAGTGCCGGGTGCAGCCCCCCCCGTTTGGGGGTGACCCCTGTGCGCCGTTCCGGGGAGCCCCCGTGACGCCGTGTCCCCCCCAGCTGAACCTGTGGCGTTACGGCGATTTCCGCGCGGACGACGCCGACGAGTTCGGCTACAGCCGCTGAGGGGCCGGGGGGGCCGCAGGGGACCCCAAACCCCCCCGGACCCCCCAGCCCGTCCCGTCCCCCGGGGGGGGCAGCCGGGGGCGGCTCCGAGCCGTGGGGGTGCCGTGGGGGGAGGGGCACCCCCAGCCCCCCCGCCCCTGCCTTGGCCCCCCCGGGCCCCCCAAATCCTGGCCTGTATTTAAAGCTGCAGAGGCCCAATAAACGTAGTGAAGCGTCCTGGCTTTTGGGGTCCCCTCTGTGCTGGGCTCAGCCCCCCCGGAGCAGCTCCCCCCATCCCCCCGGAGCAAGGCCGGGACCCCTGGCACTGAGGGGGGAGTCTCCCGGGGGTGCAGCCCGGGGACCCCCCGGCCCTGTCCTGGCTGCTGGGAGGGCCTGGATGGGGGGCGTGGAGGGGGGTGGGGGCAGCCCCAAAAAAAGTGGCCAAATTCCCCCCCCCCCCCAGGGCCACGTGGGGCCCCCAAATCTGGACCCCATCCTGGGACCCCACTCTGGATCCCAACTGCAGGTCCCACCCTGGGACCCAAAGTTGGATCCCAAACCTGGGTCCCAATCGTGGACCCCCACCCTGGGTCCCCAAAATAGCCCCTGACCCTGGACCCCCACCCTGGGTCCCCAAAATAGCCCCTGACCCTGGACCCCCACCCTGGGTCCCACCCACGACCCTGGGGCCCAAACCCGGCCCCCAGACTCGGGTCCCAAAAGTGGCTCTGGACCCTAAACCTCATCTCCGAGTCCCAGTCATGGATCCCAAACCGGGACCCCTCCCCAGTGAGATCCCTGAACCCCAAACTGACCCGGGCGGGTGGCGGCATCCCCAGAAGGGCCCCCGGGGTCCCCCTGTCACCTGCACCCCACTGCCAGGGTCACCCCCACCCCGCGGGGTCCCTGTGGGTGCCCCCCCGCGCTGTCCCCGCTGTCCCCGCGCCGCCGATCGATCCCGAGGGGGGGAGGGCAGGAGGGGGCAGCGCTAATTGAATCCGAAGCCAATTAACACGGAGCGTCGCGATCGATAATTAACGCCGGACAACGATCGTAATTAACGGGAGGGGGAGGGCGCCACAGGGCCGGGGTTGGGGGGGGACTGTCCCATGTCCCTGTGCCAAGCCCGACCTCCCCCGCCTGCCCCAGCCGAGGCTCTGGGGGTGTCCGGGGGGCTCTGGATATGTCTAGGGGGGTCTGGGGGTTTTATGGGGCCCTGGACGCCTCTGACCCCGTCTGGGAGTGGGGCCCGGGGGCTGTGAAGGGCCCGGGAGATCTCTGGGAGTCCCTCGAGGGCTCCGGGGGTCTCTGGGGGTGCAGGAGAGTACTGGGCTGTACTGGGCGGTACCGAGCCGTACCAGGCTGTACTGGGCTGCACTGGGCTGTAGTGGGCCCATACTGGTCCGTACTGGTCCGTTCTGGTCTGTTCTGGTCTGTTGTGGTCCGTACTGGTCCGTACTGGTCCGTTCTGGTCCGTTCTGGTCCGTACTGGTCCGTGCCGGGCGGGCTCCGAACGCGAAGGGAGATGGCGCCACCTGGCGGGACCGACCAGAACGACAAACACAGAACAGCGCGACCAGTACGGACCAGTGCGGACCAGTGCGGGTACGGCCCATCCCGGTATAACCCATCCCAGTGCGGACCAGTGCGGGTACGGCCCATCCCGGTATAACCCATCCCAGTGCGGACCAGTGCGGGTACGGCCCATCCCGGTATAACCCATCCCAGTACGGACCAGTGCGGGTACGGCCCATCCCGGTATAACCCATCCCAGTACGGACCAGTGCGGGTACAGCCCATCCCAGTATAACCCATCCCAGTACGGACCAGTGCGGGTACGTCCCATCCCGGTATAACCCATCCCAGTACAATTCCATCCCAGTGAAAGTCTGTCCCACTATAAACCAATCCAGAATAAACCCACCCCATTCCAGCCCCATCCCAGCGCGGCCCCATTGCCGCGTGTGACCGTCCCGCCCCATCCGTCCCTGTCCCTGCCCGTCCCTGTTCCTGTCCCCTCTCCCGGTGTCCCCGGTGCCACCATGGCCGGGTGACACTATGTCCCGCTGTCCCGACTTCCCGGTGTCCCAGTACTTCCCATGTCCCCGTGTCCCAGTGTCCCCATAATGTCCCGGTGTCCCGTGTCCGCATGTCCCAGTGTCCCCACTTCCCAGTGTCCCAGTATCCATGTGTCCCCGGTGTCCCAGGATCCCCATGTCCCGGTGTCCCCAGTTCCCGGTGTACCCCTGTCCCTGCCTCCCGGTGTCCCGGTGTCCCCTTGTTCCCCGGTTGTCGCCTTCCCCCTGTGCCGGTGCCCCCTCTCGTCTTTGTCCCCGTGTCTGTCCTCCCCCGTGGCTGCCCGCCCCGTGTGCCCCCCTTGTCGTGTCCCCCCCCTGTCGTGTCCCCCCCCTTGTCGTGTCCCCCCCCTTCTCGTGTCCCCATGTCCGTCCCCCTCGTGCCCCCCGCGGGGTGTCCCCGTGTCCGCCCCCCGTGTCCCCCCTCGCCCCCCGCGGGGGTGTCCCCGTGCCGGGGGTGTCCCCGTGCCGGGGGTGGCCGCTCTATCTTTGTCGCGCTGTCCCCAGAATAGCGGCAGACGCGGGGGAGGGGGGGCCGCCCCCCGCCCCGCCCCCCCGCCCCCCCCGGGCTATTTTTAGCCCCCGCGTGTTTCCAGGGGAACCCTGATGACGCAGTGACGTCAATGCGGGTCAATCGCCGCCGCCGGGGCTCGCGCGGCCGCCACGGGCCCCCCCCGCACCCCGGGACCCCCGGGATCCCCCCGGGACCCCCGCCGGGACCCCCCCCCCACGGGACCCCCGCAGCCCCCGCCCCCCGCGCAGCGCGGCCGCAGCTCCAGGTAGGACCCGAGGGGCCGGGGGGAGGTCGGGATCCCCCTGTCCCCCCCGCCCCACCCCCGCTCCGCCCATGGGACCCCCCCCCCACCCCGGGGATCCCCGCCCGCCCCCCCCCCTCCCGGGGCCTCCCCGCCCTGCCGGCCCCGAGCACAGCACGGGGGGGCCCCGCCAGAGCCCCCCGAGGGCCCGAGCCCCGTCCCAGCGCCCCGGGACCACCCGGACCCCAGGCCCCGCTCCGCAGCCCCCCGGGACCCCTCCGCGGGACCCCGGGTGGCCCCCCCGATCAGCTCCGGGACTCTCCCGCAGCCCTTCAGGCCTCCCGTGCCCTCAGCTCCCCACCCCCCGCAGCCCCCCAGGACCCCCGGAGTCCCCCCAGCCCTCCCCGAGCTCCGGCCTCTCCCTTGCACCCCCCGGGACCCCCGGGACCCCCAAACCCCCCTGGCCCCACGACAGCCCCCTGCCCCCTCCCAGCCCGTGGACTCCCTCACTTTGCCCCGGCCCCCCGGCCGTGTCCCCTCTCCCATGGCCCAGGGACCCCCGAGTGTGACCCCCCCAGTCCCCCCCCCGTGACACACCCCCGGGGGCCCCTCCCTGCCCCCCCCGTGTCCCCTCTGTCCTGGGGGGGGCACCGGGGGTCCCCCAGCTCCAGCTGCCACCGGGGGAGGTCACACCGAGCCCCCTTCCGGGGGCTGGCACTGCTCTCCCCACCCAGGGGACCCCAAAACCGCCCTCGGAGATCTGGAAAGGTCTGTGTCACACACGGCCACTGTCACCAGCACTGCCACCGGCACTGTCCCCCTGCAGCCGCCCCCGGCTGCTGGCACCACTCAAGGACCCTCCGTGTCCCCCCCGGTCCCCTCTGAGCCCCTCCCAAGCTCTGGGGGACCCCCGGCTGAGGGGGAGCCGCCCCCGAGTCCCCCCCGGCACAGCCACCAAGGGATGTCCCCTCTGTCCCCTTCCTCCCCCCAAACGGGGCTCCCCTGGGATCGGGGGCTGACAGGGACGGGGTGGCCTTGGCCGTGTCCCTCGGGATAGGGTGGGTGACAGGGGCAGGGTGGCCTTGGCCGTGTCCCCCCATCCTGTCCCGCTCCAGCTGGAGCTGGGTCGGGGAGGACGCAGGGACGGGAGTGGCAGCCAGGGAAGTGTCACCATCCCTGTCACCAGCTCGTTGGGGCCGCAGGGTGGGGACAGGGATGGGAGTGGGGACATGGGATGGGGACAGGGACATGGGGGGGAGAGGGGGATGTGGGATGGGGACGAGGACCTGGGTGGGGACGTGGGATGGGGACAGGGGATGGAGCGGGATCGCGGGGCAGGGATGACGTGGGCTGGAGCGGGGACACTTCACTGCTGGCAGGTGATGGTGACACCCTCGGCCCAGGCCCGGGTGACACCAGTTGAGGACCCAACGGCCCGGTGGTGGCCTTGGAGCCGCTTCCAGCTGTCCCTGGGGTGGCACCTCGGCACCAGCCCTGGAGCTGCCCCGGGGATCCCAGAGTGCCACCGATGGGGGATCCCCACAAAGGCCCTCGGGGACACCCCACGCCACCGGGACCCCAATCTGGGGACATCACCATGGACCAGCCACAGACCACGGGGACAGTGACCATCCACAGGGCCATAGGGCCGCGGAGCCGCTGCCTGGCCATGGAGCTTCGGAGCCACGGGCTCGTCCTGTCACCGGCCTGGGACACCCCGGAATTTGGGCACTGCCGCCCAGCCAGTGCCACCAAGGACGGGATTGGCCATGGGCCACGTCCCTGCAGCGCTGGGACAGAGAGCGAGCATCGGCTCCTGAGGTGAAACCGAGCATCAGCCCCTGTGGTGACACCGGGCACTGGCCCCAGTGGCGACACTGAGCATTGGCTCCTCTGGTGACACTGAGCACCGGCCCCTCTGGTGGCCTCCTGCCATCCCCGGCTGCTCTGGTGGCTGAGGGACAGGAGCTGGGGACATCCAGGATGTGCTGGCAGGAGTTGGGGGCACTGCTCTGTCCCATGTCACCATCGCTCTGTGCCATGTTCCCTCGCCCTGTGCCATGTTCCTGTCACTCTGTGCCATGTCCCCAGCGGTCTGTGCTGTGTCCCCATCACTCTGTGTCACATCAGCATCGCTCTGTGCCATGTCGCCTCACTGTGCTGTGTCACCATCGCTCTGCGCCATGTCCCCATCGGTCTGTGCCACATTCCCATTGGTCTGTGCCACATCCCTGTCGCTCTGTGCCACGTCACCTCACTCTGTGCCACGTCCCTGTCCCTCTGTGCCATCCCATCACAGCCACAATCCCCACTGCTCTGTGCCACGTCTCCTCCATGTTGTCCCCCCACTTGGGCTGTGCCACATCCCCGTCACTCAGTGCCATGTCCCTGTCACTCTGTGCCACATCCCTGTCCCTCTGTCACCCCCCCATCCCCACCATGTTGTCCCATGGCCCCATCACTCCGTGGCACATCCCTGTTCCTCTGTGCCACCTCCCAGGGGTGCCAGTGCCATGGCAGTGCACACCTGACAGGTGACACGTGGCAGGTGACGTGTGGCAGGTGGCACATGGGGAGTAGCACCCAGGGGACAGCCTGGGGCTGGTGGGGACCTTGGGGCGCGGGGGGCCATGTCCCACCACAGGCCCCGTCCTCGGGGGCTCCACATGTCCCCATCCCTCCTTGTCACCTGCTCACTTCTCACTGCGGTGCCACCCGCGGGGCCACCGTCCGTGTCCCTCTCGGGTCTTTTTGCGGTCTGGGCTTGCTGTCCCTCCCCAGCCAGGAAGCCCTTACCCCAAAAAGCATCCGCGGGGGTCGAGCCAGCAGGGACCCCCCGGGGGACCCCAGGTAAGTGAGGGGGACCCCAAACCCCCCTGGCCTCAGGGCTTTGGGGACAGCGAGGGGACAGTGGGGACAGTGTGGGGACCGTGGCATGGGGACAGCAGGAATGGGGGCACGAGGCCACCACAGTTCCTGGCATGGTCGGGGACCACTGGGGGGTGAGGGTGACACCAGGGACACCCCAGAGTGGGGGGGTGGCCCTGGGGTGCCGGGGGACCACCGAGGGGAGGGGCACAACAGGTCCCCAGTGCTCCCAGTTTGGGTCCCCATTGCTGCCCAATGACCGGGGAGGGGCCGGAGGGCTGCCGGTGGCCGTGCTACCCCCGCGTGGCACTCGGTGGCACTCGGGGGCTGGGGAACAGGGCTGGGGATGTGAGTGACACTGGCTTGGGGACAGGGATGGGGACAGGGTTTGGGGACACAGGGGATGCTGGCTGGGAGATGACAGGGACCGGGACACGAGGGATGCCAGCTGGGAGGGGACACGCGGTGACGTCAGCCAGGTCACCGTGCTGGCTGCGGGGAACCCTGTGTGTCCCCAAGTGTCCCGGCGGTGGCACCTGGGGCCCTGCCAGCCGCTGCCGGGCACTGGTGTCACCAGTGTCACCGCCGGCCTCCCGGAAGGGCCACCACAGTGTTTGCCGAGTGTCACCACCGTGGTGACACCAAGTCCGGTGTCACCAGCGCGGTGACAGCCCCGCCTGGGGACCCCGGCCCTTCCCGGGGCCTGAGGACCCCCACGGGGACAGTCTGGGGACACCCCGCGCTCTGGGGACACCCCGGGCCGGGGGGTGACAGGGGACAGGTGGTGGGGACAAGAGCCACGCTGTGACCCGCAGTGACAGTGGGGGGGTCCCCGTACCCCCAACAGAGCCCCCCTCCCCCCGTGTCACCCTGGCGGTGTCCCCGGGGCGGGGGGGGACATGGGGCTGGGGGCTCCGGCATCCCTGGGGACACCTGGGGACACCTGAGGACACTGGTGCCGTCCCTGTTCCTGTTCCCATCCTGTGCCAGGTGTGTGTGTGCCACACGCGGGGACACGGGGGGACACCAGGGCGGGACAGGAGGGGGGACATGGAGGATGGGGGGACACGGTGGGGGGACTGGGGGGACACGGGGTGAGGGGACACGGAGGTGCGTGGGGACATGAGTGACACAGTGGGGACACGGGGGGGACACGGGGGGGGCCCGGCGCGCGTGTGCGCGGTCACGAGGCGCGCGGGGGACGTGTCACTGTCACCGCCACCCGCGGGGCCGCGCTCACCTGGGCACGTCTGCGGGGGGGGGGGGGAACTGTGGGGGCAAGGGGCAGCCGGGACCCCCCCGGCACCCTCCCAGTGTCCCCCAGTTCGCCCTGGGACCCCCCCGCGCTCCTCCCGCCCCGGTTCGAAGCATCCCGCTCCCACCCCCCGTTCCCCCCTCGCGCATCCCCGTCCCCTCGGGGCCCCCCCGCCGGCCGGACACGGCTCGGACACGGCTCGGACAGCGCGGGGGGGGCGGGGGGGCGGGCAGCGCTTTGGGGAACGGCTCCGCCGCTATAAAGGGGGGGCGGCGCGATGGAGCCCACCGCC